>NC_088101.1:80957715-81263293 GCF_036370855.1 Dromaius novaehollandiae | reverse complement strand
CAAAGTATGCCAACACCTCCCGATCCGAGGGGCCAGGCGTTAGGTAGGTGCTTGCTGGCTTGAAATCCCGCACGGAAGAGTCCCGCTTTGGAAAAGCCGGTCCCTGGCTTTCAGCCGCGTTGGGTAGAAGCCGCTTTTGCTGGAGGCGCGTGTTGACTTGGAGCGGGCCGACGGCGAGCTCCGTGCTGGCGGAAGGGCTGTATCGTAGCGCGTTCGTACGAGGGGGCAGAGTTAAGTTGCCCTCGCGCCCCGACCTTGGTATTTCCTGACGCTTGAGGGCTCAGCTGCGGTCTTGCCTTCGGTGGTTCGTTGTGTTATTTTCACATCTTTATTTGCGTGACGCCTTTTAAGGTGAAGGGCCTCGCAGGACTGACCGACCGGGCTGACGCTGCAACCTGTTTTGCCCCGGGGAACGGGGGACTTCTGTGAGGTTAGAAGCTGTGCCTGCTGCCTCTGTCCCTTCGCCCACGCTCGTGGCTCCGTGTGTCACGTCACTGATGCACAAAGCACTGCGAGAATGGGGATAGCTTAGGAAACCAAGAGAAACCCTTAAGAAAGAAGCCTTACATTTTAAGTAGCCATGAAAAGTGAAGAGCAGGTCTGTTTTTTAGAAGTTCTGGTGCAGGACTTGGCACGTCTGAAGGAATGAAGGAGCAGGTAGCTCTGGCTCGGTTTGAACTTACGCTTTTGGGGGCCGAAACTTAGCCTTTGGCTAGGGGCTCGTCTACACCTGAAAACGTACGGGGATCACTCTTCCAAAATGGTTAATGTGGAAAAACTTGCACCGTGACCCATCTTCTTCCAGGCTAAACACCTTCTAGATGGAACCTCTGCAAAAAAAGTATTTCTCAGGAGCTATTTTGGTAAATATCCAAGCGTCCTCTTTCCCTTGGAGGTCGAACACCAGTAGGAAAACTTCTGCGTGCACAAAATCTCAGCGCAAAATCTGTACGCTGTGGTTCTCTGAAGGGGAATATGCCCCTTGGCCAAGAGCCAGGGCCCAGGGTAGCAGCTTCAGACCTTTTACCTGCTGCTCTGGGTCTTGCCAACCCTGAAGCAGGGGCAACGTGGGTGCTGGAGCTCCTGTCCCATGTCCCGCTCTTCGTCTCTCCGCACAGCCCCATACTGGGCAACAAAAGTCCTCGGAGTCCGGCCCTGGCCCTCCTCCGCGGGGACGAATGCCATCTTGGGTCACTAACCTCTAGTGACTATGTCCCGTCGCAATGTAGCTCCTACTGCTCCACACCTCCGGTCGGATACAGGTAATACAATCTGCTGTTTTCCTGCTTGTGTTATCCCCGTGGCACACAACGCGATATTTGTTCCGAATCTGTCAAGTTGCCATCGTATTCGCGTTGGTTACCGTATATGGTAACGCCGGGATGTTCTTGGCTTGGTCCCGTGGCCTGAACGAGCTTTCGTACGGTATGTTGAGAAGTTTTTGGTAAGAGTGGCGACAACCTTCCCGCTAGCTAGTAAACTGATATTCTGCTGGAAACTAATTAGTTTGGATGCTGATTTTGTTTTCGGTGTGTGTAGGGAGGGAAAGAACAGGACTGTAATTGCCTTCTGCTATGCCGCTTTTCTGCGCAACGCGTGGCTTAAAATCTGGTCGATGACGGCTTTGCAATAAATTTGTTGTTATCCGTTGTTATCTACCACAAAATTCAAGCGTTTGGTGCAGAACTAGTGTTATTTGCCATTTTTGTTTGTCTAAATATTGGAGAAAAAGGGGGTGGGACACAAAGTTTTTCATTTCTTGGGAGATGAGTTCTCGATTCTGATGACGGTATTTACCGTTCTGTAACTCGTGGTTTATGAGAGTGAATAGTAGTTAACATGGAAAAGATAAATAATGATAATATAAAAGAGAGAGACTTTGGCTTCTGTTTAAGAATTCCTTTATTCCTGTTCGATGATTATTATCAGATATAATGATTAGGTAATTTCTCGCTTGTGGAAGAGAGAGCTATTCAGATCTACGGTCTGATTCAAATTTCACGGGAAGTCGCTGGAGATCTGTTTAAATTTGGTGCCTTTTTTTTTTTTTTGTTTTTTGTTTTTTTTTTTTTGGATCATGCTGTTAGTGAACTTGTTCATGAAAAATCTGGCAGCACCACTTGTACCAAAAGTCAACGTGACATGAAGAAAATCCTCTTTTTTTTTTAACCCTGTTTCCTCCCCTCCTCTGAGGCTGTCGGTCACTATAAGTTGTAGCTAAGTTTAATAAGTTTAAACATAACATACAGTGTGCGTCATACTGGAAAATTAGGGTTTTTTTTATTAGGAATATTACAAAATTCAGCAGATTGCTCAAATGCATTTAGATTTTCCTTAAAGTTTTTATAACTTTGTTTTCGAAGTGCATATGCTTCCTCGGCCTTCATTAAAAGATGCAAGCAGCAAATTAAAAGACGTCTTTTTTGTAATGAACTTAGTGAAGCTCTGAAGTTGGACTGTTATCCAAAGAAGAAATTTTCCTGTGCCATGGGATTTTTTTTTTTTTTTTTTTTTAACAATAAAATGGTTCTTTGGGGAGCAAAAACCATTTGTGAAGTGACATTTGCTAAACAACGAGGGACCCGCTTCTCAAAGCAGGAGACTGTTGTTACTAATTTATTACCTAACGATGAGGCTTGTCATCTGGTGCGCAGTGGCTGGTCGGGCTGATCTGCTCCAGCGACCTCTCTGCCAGGTGATAATCCCTTTCCAAGCAGGCGTCTCGCAGCCGGTAGGCTGGGATCGACACCGGTACGTCGGGGGGTGGCATGCTCAGCGGGGAACAGGGTGACGGGGGCAGAGATGGTCAATCTCTGGCCAAGTGTTTTGCATTCATTTGCAGGAAGAGAGAAGAATTTCACTGAAAGGGGGAAAAAAATGTATACCTTGGTCATGGCTTTATTTGTTCAGTAGCAGTAGAATCAGTGCAGCGCTCTGTTCTTCCCGAGACATGAAACTCCTACTTGTGTCTGCAGCAACTTGTGAAATCCTGCTGTTCAAAGGGTCTGTGTTCAAATGTGTCCTGGTATTACAGCAGTCAATGCAAATGCTCCCTTCTCCCTTCTCGTCCATTAACCTGCTCATTTTGTCTGGTTTCGAAGAATCTGTCTTTCATCTGACCTCTTCCTGTGTTTTCTGGTGGGCTGCTCAAGCTGAAATGCATTTGATCTTGTTCGGAATATTTTTAATGTGGGTTTGTATTCCTTTTCTTGTTCTCTTTAATCAGTCTTTGCTTGCCACTTTGTGTAATAAACGTTCCTCCTTAGCTATTTAGCTGTGCCAACCTGTCCGAATCTTTTGCACAAAGGTTGAACACTTTTGGTCATTTAAGGGATGATGATTATTATTATTTTTTAAGTGTAAAGCCCAGTGTCAATGTGGACATTGCAAAGACCATTGTCCATTGCAAGCCTGTTGAGTCTGGTGCAGCCACAGTACTAAGACAAAAGAAAAAACTTGCCGAAGAAAGCTTGAATAATCTGATCCTGTTGCCTCAATGTCATATTAGATAAGCAGATACAGCCCATGCCGGTTTTAACGTGTCAGGACCTGATTCAGAGCCTGGGAGTGTTGGTGCAGTGACTCCTACTCATGGGCTTTGGATCCATCCCGTAAGGAACTAATTTACAGGTTATGTGTAATATCGACCTCTGTGCAGATCCCTTCATGTGTGACAGCAGGACGGACGTGGACTGAGCGTGGTGTTTGGATCCTGTAATTTTTCTGTTGGAAGGGACAGCTCGAGCTGGATTTCTCCATCTAGAAGACGCATTGTTTTTGCCCGCTGCTAGCGTTGGCTGGCAGCTGAGTGGGACTGAAAGCAACTGGGAAATTCATTGCTTTAACTTGGGGTCAGCCCGGAGGGGTTTTATCCCAGAAGAATGGGTGTCATTCTGGAGGCAGTGTTGCTAGGTGTGGAGGCACTGAAGACTCTTCAGAAGTGTTATTTAACGAGTTAATATATGCCGTCTGCCACTGAATCCATTCACATCACTGATTTTTCCCCCCCCCCCTCTTCCGAGTCAAATAAACATGGGCTGCATGGAATTTGGTTGGTTGCCCTGATTACACAGTCTCCCCATTGTATCGCAACAGAAACACAGTATCCAGCAGTGCTGCGAATAACCTAGCGTTTTTATTTCATCATAACCACTCCAATTTTCAGGAAGAACTGCAGCCAATAACTCCAGGCTACTTCTTCCATTAAGTGTTCGAACTTAATTTTGAGCTTCACTAAAGGAAAAATGTAAATTGGGAACAGAGGCTTCTCGGAGAAGGTTAATGTTTCTCAGGACTGCTGTACCTCTACTCCCAGCCTCTACTGTGTATGGGATGGACACGGTTTGTGTCCCCGTCCCGATGGACGGGAAACAAAATCATTTCTCCTTGTGCCTGGTAAATTTGTTTCATGAAAGATTTACAGAGTCTTGGGTATCCTGTCAAGTGATTGAGAAGTGAGTAATGCAAGAGGTGTCATCAACTAGATGCCGCTTGGGTTGTGTTGACTTTGGTGGGTATTTTTGGAGCCGTCAGTATTTATGCATGTTAAATAAAAGCACAGGGACAGCGAACAGATGCAGAAATGCATACTTGAGAAAGAAATTGCCTATTGTGCAAGTTAATTTGTATTCTCCTTGCTTGAGCTGTTCATATTTCATGTGCCCGGTGAATTGACTACTGCAAGAATTTGGTGCTGGAGTGGTGCTGACTCTGTGGCAGGTGTGGCCTTGCTAATTCTGCCCAAAACAAGATAGCTGGGAGAGGAACAAGCTGGAGGAGGTCCTGGAGGGAAATGTAAGCATTAGCCAAGCTTTGGGAGAAAACTCAGGCTGGATTAACATACCACTGTTCTTGAGTCCCACTTCTTGAGTGAAGCTAGGCCTTAGAGGGAATCACGTGGGCAGCGTGCATGCTCTGAAGAGGATGTTGGCATGTGACTATTCCAAATCTGGCCTGTTTTTCCCTTTTCATCCGTGTCTTCCCAGCTTACCCCACATTACTGAATGTATGCGTGATGCTTAATTGGTTTTGGATGGCCCAGCGGCTTTGAGTAGAGGCATCCTATTGTAAAAGGAGTTCTTTTGTCATGGTAGCTGTTACTTTAGTACTGTCCCATATGGTTTTAAATCATCCCCTTTCTAGATAGGAGCAGATGGGATGAGGCAAATCAACCCCGAAGGGGGAGAAGGGGCAGTGCCTCAGCCCCACCAGCCCCCAGAGCTGACCAGTCAAACTGCGGGAGTTAGGCTGGTGCAGACCCTGAAGCACTGTGAATTGCTTTCTTTTCCTCCTTTTTCTTTTTGGGCCATGACTAATAGGTTTGTGTGAATTGAAATAACTGGGGAAGCTATTTTGGTTGATTGTTGTTCTCGCATAAACCAACCTGTTAACACTGGTTAAGAAAT
The DNA here is from genome assembly GCF_036370855.1 of Dromaius novaehollandiae. Classification (NCBI taxonomy): domain Eukaryota; kingdom Metazoa; phylum Chordata; class Aves; order Casuariiformes; family Dromaiidae; genus Dromaius; species Dromaius novaehollandiae. The sequence goes on along the minus strand of NC_088101.1, from coordinate 81,257,888 downwards.
GACAAATGTTGGACACAAGTTACAGATGTATGAGCTGCATGTCAAGGATGGGAAAGGTTAATGAATAACTTGTGGAATATCTCTGCGGACTGTAGACTCTCTGTGGAAGAAAGAATGCTTGTTTGGCATGTACCAGCTGTCATAAAACTGGTGGCTAGAATGCTGTCGTAGGTTAGATAGCCTTGCAATAGAGCACATTATGAGCCATCTCGCTCTGTTCCTGGATAGATAGGTCTTTCACATTTTTCTCCAAGTTCACACAACATCTTGGTGGCAATCACAGTCTCTGTTTAGCCTGACAAGTAATATTAGGAAGTATTTAATGTATTTTAGGGCAATTTAAGTCTAGAGACTGGGAGGAGAGTTAGCATCCTATGCTGGTGGTCTCTGAAGAGCTGGCACATGCTCTACAAACCACCAAGGTCTAGAGATTGGGTACTGTACTCTGAGAAGTCTTTCCATCTTTTAACATTCTGGGTCAAATATTGCTCTCAGCTATAAAGGTGATACTCCATTTAGGTTCAGTGAGCTGTGAGTAGGACTGAAGTTATGAATCAGAGGGCAGAAATGGGGGCCTTGTAAGACCAGGTTGCATTTCACTGTTGTGTGGCTTCAAGCTCGGGGAAGTTTCATCATGATTTGCAATAGTTAATGTGAAACTAGATTAATGGATCAGAGCTGATGAGTATCTTTACTCCTCCTGGTACTCACAACCAATCAGAAATGCAGTGTTACTCGGGGTTAATTTCGTTAAGGCCTAATTATAGTGGAGCTTTCAAGTTAATCATGGCCAGGACAGGTGTTTACTTTTCCTTGTCAGTTTTGGTTGACAAGGCATCATAAACCTATTATGGAGACATTTGCATGTGCAAGGCAACTGGCTTGGGACAGTCGACTTCTGATTGCTGGATTTCTTATCTGAAAATGTTTGCCACTCTTCTAGGTACATATCTATTGTTTCCTTGACACAAAGAGACACAAAAAGTGGTGGAGGCAAGTCGGAGCACTTTGCTCAGGGGCTGGAGAAACCATAATGTAGGAATGGAGCAGGGATTCATCTTGAGCGGAGCAAGATCCTGCTCATATCACTGAGGCCAAATGCTTTGTCCTAATTCTGGCTTCCTCAAACCCAGGGTAGATCAGATGACTTGGAGCATTTCAAGGAGTAGTTTGTGACAGTGATGTATGCAGGATTATTCGTGGTGTTGGAAGTGTATTTGAAACACCAGAGTACTCCTGCTTTGCATTTAGTAAAGTAGCCTTCAGGATCCTTAATTTGAGCAGAGGTAGGAATCTGTCCCCCTGTTCCATGTTTTACCACTACAGGAAGAAAACAGCAAGGCATTACTTAAAAGTAGTTGCAGAATTAGACCTGTGTATTTACTATACTTATTACTATTTATCGAGAGTTTCCTGGGAAAGAAAAAAATAAAGCCCAATGCTCGGTGTAGGCAGCGTTCCCCTTGCAGAGAATGTCAGGAGAGAAAGCTTGTCTCTCTGAAGACCACAGACTAGCTAAGTGGAGTTTGAGGCTTATTTTTCTTTTATCCTAGAAAATCCAATAAATCCAGTAAATTCTTTCAGTGTGGTCTTCCAGGAGTTTTTCAACTTCGTCTGACTCACAGATTATTTGAGTGCCATTACAGACCAGGGGTCAAGCAAGTTAATTCCCAGAACAGTATGCTGCCCTGTTTTCAAACTGTGCTAATCAGGGGTTTGAGCCAAAGCATGGTAGTTTGCTTAGCGAAATTATTTTCCCGTTAGAAAATTACAAGTAGGCTCTGACTATTCGTGCTGGCTTCGGTCGCCGGAGCGCGCGCATCACGTGCAGAGCGAAGCCCCCGGGGATGTACGCGCCGACTGCCCAGCTCCCGCAAACAGGCTGGCTCTGAAACCGTATCAAAAAAGAAAGAAATGGTTGCGATCGCACTTAAACCACGGTGGGGACTGAGGGAGGGCTGCACACAACGCAGCCGAGCCGTAAAGCGACTGTCCTTTTCCGAAGGAGCCGTTTGGTGGAGTTATTCGGTCACCGTCTCCCCCTCACCTTTTTGTAATTGTCTCTTGTTTACTTTTTTCCTCCTCCTTTCCCCGAGTTTATTACCACTGCTTGGGCAGAGGAAATGAATTAACATAATTTACTGTTTTTAGAGCAAGACACATTCCCGGCATGTACACACCCCCCCGGTCACCGTGCTGGTGCTGCGCAGAGGAGCGTGTTTACAGAGTCTGGGTCCATTTAGGGAGAACAATACCCCGATTATGGAGGGCAGCCCTTATTCGCGGAAACGAGGAGGAACCGTTCGCCTCGCGTAGCCACTGCCCCTTGAAGGTACGGGTGGCGTGAGAAGTTAGAAAGGGGAAAAAAAATCTGCAGTAGACACAAACTCCGAGCGTTGTTCTCAGCGGAAGTTGGTTTAGGAGTGGGGGCGAAAAATGGTCTCGGGACAACCCAAGTGTCAAGTTGAGGATCTACCACAGTGCAGAGCGGTGCTGTGATTTCTAGTCTAATTTCCAAGTGAAAGTAAACTGTGAGATCTCGGGGGGAATTATCTGATGCTTCCCAAGCTGGTGAGGTGCTTGGGAGCTTGGGTGGGAAGAAGGCGGTAACCAAACCTCCGAGTGTTTTCTGATGGGCTGAGCTGGGTTAAAAGGTGCTGCTATGTATGGCTGGTCACTTCTATGGCCGGTCACTTCTAATTGCGGTCGTGCACCTGTGCCTGGTAGATAATGCTGGAGCCCTGTCCTATGGAGCATTTGCTTCACGTGATGTTGGGAAAGGTCAAGCGCTTGATTTCTGTCCTGCTGAGTGGAGTCAGTAGCACCCAGATGAGAACCCCTTTCCCCTGCCAGGCTGCAGCCACTCCAGTCCTGGCAGTAAACGCTTCTCAGGTGTGACTTCATGACAGCTGAAGAAGATTGAAGTCAGCCCCACCGCTGTTCTGCCCTTGTCCTGCTCTGCACCCAGCCTTGTGCTGGCGTGAGCTCTTCTGGCCTCGCCGTAAGGTGTTTCGGGGAGCTAACCTGGAAAAGAAACAGAGTGGGTTAAATTGTCATAGGAGCATGGCCTGAGCTCATGGGATATCGCAGTGTGACCACAGGCAGCAAGTCCCTTCAATTCCCATCCGTGGCAGGGAGTCACAGGACTTTGGAGGACCAGATATTTATATGAACATTTATAAAGTGACCCTTGGGGGGGCCTAAAATGCAGCAAGGTCTGCAGGCGAAAGGTAGCACTGCCCAGAGGGGTTAACGTGAGGCCTGGAAGAGTCAGGGGTTAACGTGAGGACTGGAAGAGTCATGGCTGGATCCTGGGTTCTGCCTCGGTGGATCCCATTGGAAAAAGTGTTTATTACACTGACAGACACTTCTCATTTCAGAAGACGTTTGGGCCATTTGGACAGACAGTAGCATTTTTTTGCTCTTTCATCAATTCAGTTGGAGAGTAGCGCATCTCTGAGTGTTTTCTGTATTGGGAAATTCCAACTTTTGGAGTCCATGTCAGGGTAATTTTTCATGTTTTTCTCAACGTTGCCTGGCTCATACCCGTCCTGTTGCAGCCTGTGCTGTGCCACCCGCTGCCGGGCTTTCCCTTGCTGTCAGTGACCTTCTCAAATGTGTGTCCTGTCCCTCTGCGTGGTTGCCTTGATCTTGTCTCCACTGGCTTTTGAATCATGGGCCCCGTGTATTTGACTCATCGTAGGAGCAAGGAGCCCTGGAGAGTGCCAAGAGCACGAAGGAACGAAGTGCGTGTTCCCAAAAGCCGGCGCTCTCTATTCCTGCTTTCTCACAAATTTAATCCTTCCCTTCTTTCCCCTCCGCCTGGTTTCCGTGCGGACCTCTGACTACTGGCACCACCTTGGGGGGCTGCAGAAATAAGGCAGAGAAAACAGCTCGGGCAAAATACTCCACTGTGGGAGAAAGTGTTTTTTCCAGAGGAACAGAGCCAGCGGGCTAAAAAGGTAGAGCGGCGGGCCCGCGTTGACGATGCTTTTCGGGGTTTTCTGGAGGAGCGGCGTTTATGTTGGCCCGCGAGGTGCCGTGGGTGAGCTCTGGCCCTGGGTTACGGGTGCCTGTCTAACGGGAAAAATCATGACCCGCAGAAAAATGCGGCTTTCGCTTGCCCAGTTGTTTATAAAGAGAGGGGTGATGTTGATGTACGTCCCCCGTACCCCCATGAAGGCTGCTCGAGCTGCTCTGCGGTGACGTACGTGTAGGAAGGCTAGAATTTGGCACTAAATAATTATGATTAGCCCCAGGTGGCAGGGATGCGTTTCTTTTTAAAATATCCTTTAAAATCTGCTCGGGCTTTGCAGGCACAGGCAGTGCAAGCCACGGGAGCGCTGGTTCCCGCGCTGGCCAGCAGCCCCGCAGGTACCGAGCGGGGCAGGAGGAGCCGCTTCCAGGGTCGATCCCTGCATCTGTATTGCCGTGATCGCGGTCCGCTGAGAGCATGAGGGTGTGTGAAGATCTGTGGAAAAAATGTGAGTTTTGGCAGCAATCCCCGATTCAAAATATCTGGGAAACACTAGGCTGGGACATTGAAAATACTTCTTGGGGATTTCTTTGTCTAGAAAGGAAAACAGTGTATAACTTCCACTGAGAAAAATGTTTGAAAGAAAAAAAAAAAAAAAAAAAAAGAACTATTCATGCAGAATTAGACAGGAACAACTTAGTTTTCATACTTTAATTGAAATAACAGCAGAGAGGAACAGGCCTGGATGAATTTTAATAGCCTCTTGATGGGGATCTCCTTTTTTTGGGGGGCGGGGGGGGATGACTGACCAGTGCCTTCTGTCTTGCCTTTGCAAGAGTTTTGCAGACACTATGCTAAATGCAAAAGAAAAAACCTAATAATTTGCCTGAGAAAGATGAAAATGCAACAGAGTAATGGAATGAGCTTTGTGCTATAAGATTTCCAGCCTTGAAACTGGAGCAGAGCCGCCTTTCTGTGTCGCTCGGCATCGGATGGTATTTCGCTGTCGGACGGAGATGCTAAGGCAGAGCAGGAGGGGTAGGGCCACATCCACAATATTTCATACGGCTCTCAGAAAGCCGGTCGGCAAAGAAGCAAAAGTTTCACTTTATACAATGGACGCGGCATAAGGCAAAGCTGTTGTTGTTATATTTCTCCTATTATTGTAGGCTATTGGGGTTAGTGCCTAGAAGCCCGAACAGTGCACAAAAGCTGTGCAAAGGGCTGTGCAAACCCGGAGCGCGAGCGGCGCTGGCCCCAGCCAGCTGGCAATCTTACCTGCAAGTTATTTTCGGCTGTTTGCACAGACGACGGGGAGTCTAGCGTGCTTTACTACGGCGCAGGCTGCCTCCAAAACCACACCCAAGCAGCGGCCGGGTTTTATTTTCCCCGGGGAAGGTGTGAACCTGGGACAGGTGAGATCGCAGCCTTGAAGCAGCCTGTTGCTGCCCCGTGACCCTCCCTGGGGTGGGCCAAGGAGATGGGGGCTGGCAGGGGGGAAGGCGCAAAGAAAAGCAGCCCTAAAATCTGGGGAATAGAGAGGGGAAAATTTTCTTTCCCCCCCCTTCCAAAATATCCCCTTAACGTTCAAATCCTTCTGGGGAGCGTGCATGCAAAAATTGTTATAAATGGAGGTTGGAGGAGGGAAAAAACCTTTTCTCCGTGATGCTGCATCACACCGGTGTCGGACCTGATCCTCCACCCGCTGCTGAGGTGCGTCGCGGGAGGGAAATGATGGAGAGCAATTAAAATTAGGAGAAATAATTAAATGGCGCACGAGCGAAGGCTGTGGCTCACCTGCTCCTTCTGCACCAGCTTCCAGCAACTTCGGCTGCCCAGTTTCCTAATGACCAGCTTCCACCCAAAGCCGCCTGCGTGTTTTTTTACCCCTATGTTATGTTTTTGTCTCTCGTTGGGTATTTTAACGAGTATTTGACATGCCCCAAGAGCTGTCCAGAGCGGGTCGGCGAGGCCGGGAGCCTTTAACGCCCTGCGGCCCCTGAAACGCGTTTTGGGCGCGCGTCCGGCCGGCGGAGCAGCGTTCCCCGCACCGCCGTTCCGCAGCCGTGGAGAAACCGCCGCCAGATGTCTGTATTCGTAGGGAATTGGCGCGTTCTCTCTGGCGATGACAGAATATTTCAGTGTATTTATGAAGTGCTCATGTTTTCAGAAATATGGAAATCCAGTCGATATCAGTAGAACTATTCATCATGCGTCTTGCTTTTTTTTTTTCATTCTAACCAGCAGAATATGTTTCTCTTGTTGATGCAGTTCTCCTGCCCCCGCAAAAAAGTTTTCCATATCCCTCCGTATATCTTTTTTTTGGTGCTTTGTAGCTTCACGAATCCCTTTATTTCAGGGAGGTATCTCTGGGTTTAGAGCAAGCATTACCAAAATGCTGTGCAACTTGGACTGTGTGCTGCTATGTCAGGCATTTCTTTAACTTGAGAAATAACAGTCCGCAAAGCTGGAGGAGCAATTTCCCTTCCTTTCCGTTTTCAGAATAAATATTTCTTTTGCATAGATGCCCCTCGGTTGGGGTCGTTCCCATGCAGAGTCTCATGTTTGGACGTGAGCAGATGGGGAGGGAAGCGTGGGGCAAGCAAGGCGTGTTGGTGGGCGCAGGAGCCCCTGCGTGGCCGGTGGTGGAGTTTGGGGCTGTCGTGTCCTACGGTTTTGATTTCTGTTGCGGACTTTGTGTTAACAGCTGCACCGCTTTTCTCATCTCTCGATGCCTCAGTTCGCCTGTGCGTCAAGGAGGGATTTTGCTTATGTATCTGACGGAGACACTGCAGAGTTTTCAGAAGTAAGATTTGCAAAATAAAAAAAAAATAATAAAAAAAAAATCTCTGCTGGTCTTGGTTGGAAGGTGCTGCTGAAGGTCAGGGATGTGTACCTGGCGGTACATAAATGTACAGAGTTTAGGAGGTGCCCTTAAGTATTATGGCAACAAATGACTAGCCCTACAGAAATAAAAGCAACGGGGGCTCCTTGCGGGATTGTCTGTTGGAACACAATTGCTAATCTGCCCGATCTACAAATCACATTAATTGGGTTTTCTCAGGCTATTGGTCGTACGATTGCTAAGCACAGTAGCTGGAAGGCAATGGGGGTTTGGCCTCCCATCTTTCTGCCTATTTGTTTTTACAGAAAATGCCTTTGATACATGTAAGTTATATTTCCGTGCATTACAGATGATAGATTCCTCCCCCATATCCTGTGACAGCCTTCCCCGGAGACAGACAGTCTGTGTTGTTTTAGTGAGATGAAGAAAGATTAACGGGAAAGGTTTTGCTAGTGTTTGCAAAGACGTGGAGCAAGAGGGAAAGGTTGGGACTGAGGACTGATTAGGTGGGCTGGAAAAAGCGTTTTGGAAGCTGGTGCCCGCCTGCAGCGCGCCCCTCGCCCAGCTTTCCTCTACGCCTCCCGGTCCTTTCCAGGAGCTGCCGGCTCGCCCTGCGGCACACGGAAATGCTGGCGTGTGGCCCAAAGCGGAGGAACCGCGAGGTTTGGCTCCCAGATCAAGACGTCTACGTGTCGGTGTCTATAGGTGAACAGGGTGTCTGAGCTCCCCTCGGGTGTAGCTAGTAAGTGGGGTGTTGACTTAGTATTGACTAGCTCTCTGCTGGCCATACGGAGACTTAGCCACCTAAATTTAGGCGAATCTGAGAGCCAAGTCCTGGCCATATTTAGGTTCCTGAGATAGTTATGGCAATGCTATATATGGTTACCGCTTGTCTATCTGCATGCAGTGCCAGTAATTAAAGCCTCCGGGTAGTTCACAGGCATGTCCGCACTGGGTTTTTTTTGTGCGTTTGAGCCAGGATCCAGCCCCACGTCCTCACCGGAGGATGTCCTGCAGCTTGTTCCCCCACGCGGGGGGTTAGTCCCGCTGACGGTGCCCGCACTCATGGCGCGGGCTGACGGAGTCTGACAAGCCTCCAAACGTGCCCAAATTTGGGCCCAGCCAGGTGGGCGTTGAGCGAGGCGGCCCCTGGCACGGGGCTCGTCTCCCGGGCTGCTCTGCGGGGCCGGCAGCGGGCACCGGCTGCCCACTGCACCGGCCTGGCAGGGGACAAGGTTGCAGGGAGACGAGTGTCCTCACCTCGTCCTGGCTGCGACGTTGCTTGCAGGTGTCCGATGCTCATGGAGGAAGCTCAGGAGCAAATTGAGGTGCATGGGCCTGATCTGCGCTTCGTTGGCTGTGCAGCTAAGCCATCGTCCTCTTTTGTCTGCTCTCAAAGACGGAAGGTGATGTGGCACCAGCGAGCGGGTGACGACCATCCTCGGACGGACCCATCGTACGTTTTGGCAGCTCTGAACAAATAGCTGCGGCTGGGTGCTTCATGTGAAGGAAAAGTGCTCCTGAGTGTGCAATCCCATCCCTGCTTGGGGGAAGGGGTGGGCTTCCTCCTGACCCCTGCTAGTGGTCCATTCATACCCCGGGGCAGGGGGATTAATTGCCCCCCGGGGCTCGTTTGTTGCCACCCGGGGAATCGGTGTCCGAAGCAGGAGGGGCTCCAAGGTCTGACCGAAAGCCTGCACGGTGTTTTCTTTGCAAAGCACAGGCAGGATGTACAGTAAATCAGGTTCAGGCAGTTCTGTTTGCCGAAAACAACAGCGTTTCACAGTGACCCTGAAAACATTTAAAAAAAAAAAAAAAGGCCTCCTAACAGGGATTTTTGCTGGATCGGGGAGGAGGAGTTGTGGGTGGCGGGTCAGGAGCAAAGCTTCCCTCTCTGAGTTACTGCTGCAAATCCTGCCCTTGTTGACAAGACTGGTGGCAGGCGCAAGGGACTCAGTGGCCTTCGTCGTGGCTAGAAAAAGGGTCCATACAGCAGCTCGTGCTTTACGTGAACCGGAGAAGGTGGGCGCGATGGTTTCCTCAGCACCGCCGGAGCTGCCTGGTGAAAGGCAACCTCGAATCACGGCTGCAGTTGGAATAAGGGACCAACGAAGTGCCCTGGGCAGAGCACCCCTGTGTTTTTCTGCTTTAGGATGGAGGTGTCGCACCCCAAAAGTGCCTTTTCCTCCCCTGGGGCTGTGGAGGGAGGGAGGAACCTGGCTCAGGTGCCTGCACTCAGGAATGGCTCCTTGGAAAAGGAAGGGGAAAGGCTAATTTAAAGCCAATAAACCTGAATTCATGCTCAGTCTTCCATGAGTGCTGGACGAATTGATGTGTGAATCAGTCCGTTTCCTTAGAAGGGCGAAACTTTTCCTTACGGTGCGAAATCCATCTCTTTGCAGAAGGCTCTTCTACCACCAAGCCCCTTTTTTTAAGGGCTTACACGGGAGGCCAGAGGTTCACAGGCTTTACACTGTCTCTATCTGCAGATGGAGAAACATCATGGTAAATAAACCCATCATCCAGCACTGTTGATTTAACACCTTTCTTCTACCTCTGGAAAAAGCCTCCTTCCGGGTCCTAAATCTGCTTTATCTGCAGCTACGTCGGTGTAATTGGGGATTTGGGGATTAGGCGTGAGAGAAAGGGAGCCAACGCCGTCGCCGCTCTTCCGCGTCTTGGAATGCGCGGGAAGAGGCCGGGGGTGGCGGAGGTCCTGCGCGTGCAGTTCATTGGCGTGTCTTTCGGAGGAGTTTTATTGCTTTGTTAAAAGACGTTGAGCTCTATGATTTATTAGCGCTGCCACAGAGAACGTATTAATGATTATTTCACATTCCAGGAGGTCTTAGTGGGCCCTGCCCATGGTAAGGTCAGAGTGAAGGGGCATTTGACATAGCACTGCTTTCCTTACAATAACAACTGATAACGAGTCTAGAAAATAAGTAAGTCTCCTTTACTGTAGGGCGCGTTATCTCGCAGCAGATATCAACACAGCCTTTCAGAGAGAACTGTTGACCCTTCGCTGCGTGTTGTCAGATCTCGAAGAAGTGCAATGGCAAATCCGCATGCACGCGCATACTTGAAAGTGCTTTTACTCGCTTAGGAGCAGCCATCCCACTACTAGCAGCTGCTCCTAGCAAATGCAGTAGGCTGCTAAACGTCCTGGATATTGGGGTTTGGTTTGGAACGACCGGGTCTAGCTGGTAGGAAAAGCAAGGTTTGTAAATGTTTGCTTTTCTTTCTCAGGGATGCCCTCTAGCAAAAAGTCAACGTGGCCTGCTCCGTGCCTTCCGGAGCGATGGGTCGGGTCCCCAGGCCAGGGCTGGTTGCTCTCAGATTCATAACTGAAGTATCTTGTTGTTCTTTTCTTGGACCGTTTCTGCTGCACATTCAGAATCGTTCCTTACATCCCCCTCCTTTTTTTTTTTTTTGACTGCAACTTTCGTGTTACTGCAAGCTCTAGCAGTAGAGGTTATAAGAAAATCAATAATTATTGCAAGGCTCCTAATAAAAACAAAATAAGGGTCTCCTGGGCTGAGAACTGCATTTTGAGGGACTGCCGTCCAGCGTAGCAGACCTGTTCTCTAGGACTGCGTTTGACCTGGTGGATTTTGTTAGGCCACATTTGAGTGACAGGCCATCCGTGGGTCATCTTTGCCTTAGTGATGTGTAGTGGGGGAGACGGGACAACACTTGCATCCTCTGCTAGCTCTGCCCTGCTTCCACAGGGGATTTTATAATCTTTTGTTAATTTTTCACAGGCTGCTACTGGCCAAGCGTAGACATTCCTTGTCTGTTATTCATGGGGAGAAAAGCTTGATTAGAGTTCCTCTTCCTGGAAACACCAGTGAAGCTGATGCCCTGGATCCTCTTCCCCAGATAAGATTAAGAGCACTGAAAAGAGCACACTTGTGCCCGTGGTTTTGAATGGCTTGAGCGCGATAATTGCAGCGAGGCTGTTTTGGATGATGATGAGAAATTTCTCAAAAGTTTTCCCATATCATTTGTCAAGAGCCTTTCACTGGTGGGTGCTGGGGGCAGAGAACTCACCTAATTGAGATGGATTTTTCTTGCTTTGTTTGTTTTGCTGGCAGTGAGGATAAGGATTGCTGCTGTGAAGGGAATGAGTCACTCGTTTGTTTGAAGCGGTGAAGAAAGGTTCTGCGTGTTCCCCTCGATATTAAACATGAAGCTGTGATGTTGGTGGTTTCCTTTTCTCGCGCTTTCAGGGTATTCAGGTTTTGTATCGGGGAGGTCAGGAATTCATGTTTGCATTCACTGTGTTTAAAGGAGGAAGCAATCGTGTATTCTTGAGCTCTTCTTGGCTGCGTGTCCCAAACTGCCGTCACAGACGTGCTGGACAGCCTGTCAGTTGGGGATATTTCCAGTTGCCGTTTTCGTGGGGAACCCGCTTGAGCTGTCAGACCCGTGGATCTATTTTTCTTCCCTTATTTTTATTGAAGTCGCTGACGAGCGCGCGCCTGGAGCACAGCCAGCGCTTGCTTCGTGGTGTTACGGTTTCAAGGATGGGGAGAGGAGCGCGTACCGTCGGGCTGCCTCGTCCGCCCCGCGGGGCTGGGGGTTCATCTGCTTGCTCCCTTGGGAGGGCACAAGCTTGTGTCCGACTAAACCCTTTCGAGCGTCTCTCTCTGTGACTAATTCCCCGCAGGCAAGTGAAGGATCAAGGCAGGTACCTGCCAGCTGGGAAAATCCCCTTTCAATAATGGGGAAAAACAGTGGTGGATTTGGGAAATGAGGTATTGCTAGCAAACAGAAAAATGCTTCGGTTGCCCGGTGTGTGTCTTGACAAATCCTTTCCCTGCCGCGCTGTGATGGGGCAGGCTGCCTCTTCCCCATCTCGCCCTTGCGGGTGATCTTTCTGCAGACGTATCACAGTAGTCGCTTGTAGCGGCACATGTGCACACGTTTAAAGTAAGGTATAAAAGCTAGCTGGTACCTTGCAAGCGCTTCTGTTCGCTGCTAAAAGCCGCATCACCCCCCGAGTGAAACCTGGCCCCGGCAGGGCGAACCTCTACCTGGCATCAGGAGTGCCCCACCGCTCCCCATCGTTTTTACTTTCCTTGGATCTGGTAATTAAAAAAGCAAAACCATCCCTTCCTCCCCCCTGCAGAGACCATGTGTGGAGCTGACTTTCCAGAGCTGATGCAAACCCAGCTAAAAAGCTAGAAATGCATCTGAAAATAAATGCAAAGTGATGTTATAGCCACAGTTTTCGAAGCAAAACACCAACCTGGTTTTGCCCTCTTGGTCCTGGAAGGGATTTTATCTTGTGCAAAATGTGTGTCCCCCTCTGCCCCCCTCCTCCCCCCGGCCGGGCCTGTAAGCCCTCTTTTGTTGGGCTGGTGTCGTGGAGCTAAATCCTGGGAACGTAATTTATTCAAAGCGCTCCGCACACATGTAAATGGGCAAAACTTATTGATAGCAGGGTTAAAGTATCCCTTTCTTCTGCGCAACAAGGCACTTTTGCTGCATCTCTCAACCCCTGGCTTTGTTGCTCGGACAAGTGAGAAGGGCTTACGGAGGAAAAAGCGGCAGAAATGAAAAAGCCTCTGGGGTGTGTGTGTTGTGTGTGTGTTGTGTGTACCCCACATCGCAAGTCCACGCACGCACACGTCCCGAGCGGCAGGACGGCTCCCTGCACCGCGTAGGATCCGAGCACGTGTATTTTCTCGCCTCGCGTCAGGAGAACGATGTATTAAATTCCAAGCGCACAGCACATTTAGCTGAACTTTCTGCTGCTCGGGCAAGACTCTTCCCTCCTCCATACGAGACCTTGAATTAGCTAATTAAAACTGCGCAGAGTGAGGGAGCAGTCTGCAAACGCAGTGAACTCACCAGGTTGCTGAGGTCACTGCTGGTACAGAGTCCCCTCGCTCCATCCCATGAAAAGATTTTTAGGTATTCATTGGAAATCTCCCATGGATTTAACTTCTTCCTTTGTTTTGCTTTGCCAGTAAAAGCTTGATTGAAAGTGGCTGTGGCAGCGGTAATGCCTGGCTGGGTTTGGAGAAAACAAGCCCTAGCCCCATTTAGACGTTTCATTTGAAAGCAGCTGCCATTATCTCCCATTAGGGGCTGTGGTTAGTAAGTAGCGTGGTGAATGTATGTGTGTGTTCATCCATTATGACTTCTTTATCAATTTCATTTTTTTAATTATTAGCTTTTGCAAGAGGTGGGATTTTTTTTTTTTAATAGGTAATTAACGTCTGATAAACCTGAGTTTTCTAGGGATAAACCTTGATGGAGAATCTTAGGAGTATTAAGAAACTGCAGAGCTGAAATGCAGTTTGTCTGTTCTACACCATTCATCCCTCTTTTGGAATTTCTTCAGCATCTCATGAAAGAAAGCTGAAGAAAATTTGGGATTTTTTTCCCCTCTTACTTTTTTTATACCACTGACTTCAGTGGTAAAGGATGTAGAATTTGCTTTGGGCTCAGCAAAAGTACAGTAGATCAATACATGAAATGGAGTATTTATTTATTTGAGGACATGGAAATGTTTTGTCCTCTGATCACAGACCAGGTAGAGCACGTGGAGGTGGCACTAGCTTTTGCAGTGTATCTTGCTCTGTTTCGCCGAGAATTGCATGAAGGAAATTCTGCCTTAGCAGCTCCTGCCTGAAGTGTGCTCTCTGCTTGTGTTGGGACAAAGAACTATTTGTCAGCGGAGGATGTTTATGTAAAAACTCATATTTTGGGGCGAGTCTCATTCGGAGCTTGTGGCCAACCCGGAGGAGGTGGTCTCCTAACCTTCTCCCCCTATGTCCTTTCCTGCTCTTGGCTGCCTGCTGCCTTCTCACGCTGGGCTGCTTCATGTGCCCCTCTGACTGCACCGGGCCAGTTGGACCCACTAATGTGACCAAAAACTAATGCAACGAAACATTTTCTGCTGGATTAATGAGTTGGATCTTCCTTCTTGACACCTGAGGACCTAGGGAGTGACCACGCTGAGGGAGTTGGAGTTTTGCTTTAGCTTTGTTTGGAGTTGCAAGGCCATCACGTTCCACACACAACTCAAACCTGGAGGTGGTGATGGGCCATCTCTGGCCTGTCGGGACCAGGCGCCCCTCTCTGAGTGTGCACCCAGTCCTGCTCCCACCGGGGTGGGATCGGGATGTGCCTCAGGCCTTCCTTTCCCCCTCCCTTGGATGCCTTGGTTTCTGGAGGAAAGCAATCCAGACGTGTGGGTCAGAAGGGTGTTGCGGTGCACTCCGGCTGCATGTTTGGGCATCCAGGATCCTCGGGTGTGCTACGGGGCACACCAGCCCCTCGAACACCTGCAGCTTGTGGGTATGATAGGGAGGGGAGACAGGGGCAAATGCAGCTGTTTTACATCTGAATATCACCCTGCTTGGCCTTCCAGAATCCGTTCCCTTCTCTTGTCCCCTTTATCTGCTCTCCTGTCCTGTGGCTCCTCTCACAGGAGTTCATGTGCCCACAGATGTCACCAACTGAAAGTGCATTTGAGCAAAGTGCAAACCTTGAGTCTGGTTTGGGCTGAGATCTGCGTGAGTTCATAGCTGAATGCAATTGCCCTGCTGGCAGGGGTAAGGGAGTTGCTTGATTTTGTCTTTGCAATTTGAGCCAAAGTTTGGAAGAACTCAGATTTAAGTCTCCGAGTTCTTTAGGGAGATGAGATGCGGTACCTCAAGCTTTATATTTTTGTAGAGCTAGCAATAGGAAAACGCCCCTTGCTCTTTAAGTGGGTGGGAAGAAACAGCTTCTGAGAATATCCATTTTGTAAGGGATTTCTCTGGCTGACCATCAAGAAGGCTCTATGCTGGGAAAAGGGCTATGCTAGAAAAAAACCAAAGCGTGGGGGGAAATGCAGTGCAGTCAGTCTGCACTCTGCTGCCAGAGCGTGTCCGAGGCGATGGGGAGGAGGGAGCAGGGTGAACACTGCAAACACAAAGATAATTTCAATTCACCACTGTCGATTCTCCCAATGGGTCATTTGTGCCTAGAGTAGACGAAGTGGGAGCTAGGACTGTGTTGGGCCTTGTTAAATACCCCCAAATAGTTTCCTCGAGTTGGAGACTACCTTTGACCTGGGTGGGCTCTCAGATGAGGATTTCAGTGCGCTAGATGGAGCAGGGAGTGTTGGGAATGGGCAGCATGGATGCAGGAAAGGCCTCTGAGCTCTCTGGGGTGGAAGTTAGTCCCAGCATGGAGAGGAGACCTTGTGCGACAGGCAGGATGAGGGTCGACTTCTGTCGTAGGAGTCTGACTTCTGGGACTCTCAAGAGGGAGACTCTTGGGCTGACCAAGCAATGTGCTTTGAGGATTAATTTTAAATTAGCCAAAACCAAATTATTTAGTGAAGCCTCATTTCCTTGTCGGGGGAGCTGGTGCTGTCGGGCTTGGGCACAGCCATCCTGTGGCTACCCTGAAGGCTTCTGTCAGCTTTGTGAGTGTGGCCGTGAAATTAGCTATTTAACCATGTAATGACTTTTTGTTTTATTTAATATATAAATGCTATTTATGCAAAAATGCTATTTATGCAAAAGCATGAGGAGGGCCAGATTGGTCATGCGGCATTTCTTTGGCTTGTTTCCTGCCCAGCTGTTGTCCTCTCCAGCCCCTGGCTCCCCGGCCGGTCGGTGGCATGGCCTGCGGCTGGGCAGAGGTCACCTCGGCACCTCTGCAACGGCCACCTCAGCCTGCCCTGCTCCTCAGGGAGCCGGGGCCAACCTTAGCCTGTGACTTCCAGCTTCTGGCTTGCTTTAACCATCATACCAAGCGTTGGCCCAGCTTTTATCACAAGCACTGGGAACGTTATCGCTGGACCTGGTATCTGCTGAGGCTGCTGTCATGGGGCAGGAGCACTTACTGGGGAATAACTTATACTAATTAGATGGCTTGAAGGTTTCTTGTGGAGCACTAGGGGGGAAGATGCTGAGGTCAGTTGTCTTTATTCTCCAAAAAGGCATTATCACCTGATAAAGATTCAACTGCCTCAGGTTTTGAAGAGGATGTTTCATGCCGCTTCAGCCAAAGCGGGGAGTGAAGACTTCAATCTCGTGACCTTTGTTCTCTAAAGAGCGTGTCAAGTTTTGGCTGTGCTGCTGGCCTTGACTTTTAATTGTCTAAGAGGATGTGAGATCAGCCCCCAAACCTTTATGTTGCAGCTTGCCCGGGGAGAGAGGGGAAGTGCTGTGCTGCTCTGCACACCATTGCCACAATGTAGTTTGAGAAATGTAGCAAAACAAGTCTCCCCCCGCCCCAAGTAGCAAGCTACCTATAAACAGCAATAATTAAAGCAAAAAGAGTTAGAGATGACTATCAGGGTATGGGAAACCTGGGGACACCAATGGCTATGTTTTCATGCAGGCTGTTCCATCATGATACAGTAGGAGTCTGCTTTTCAGTTTGCCTGTTTTTAGCACAATTTTCATCCTCATATGAATGGGCCAAAAATTCACTGGCTTCTCCAGTGGTGGCATGTGCTTGTGAGGAGTCAGAACTTAGCCTGGCAAGATTGCATAGTCTCCGTTGATCTCCCAAGTGCAGAACTAGCTGAAGCCAATGTGCCAGGTGCTTCAGAGGGAGGACATGAGCAAAGGGCATTTGGGCAGCTATCCCTGCCGGGTCAAAGTAGGGGTTTGGGGGAAAGGACCTTGTGTGGGAAGATCAGCACTGAGCTCTCCAAGGTGTTTCTCCGCTTTGGTGCCCGCCCGGTCAGGTGTTGCTCTGGTGGGAGAAAGACCCTTGGCAGTTTTCAGTCTCCTTCAGAAGCATGTCTTTAAATGGGGTGTCGTGTGGGCTACACAATGCCGTCTACCGTTGCCCTGTGCCTCTTGCAGCATGCCGTGCTGTTATTACCTGGCATCATCCTCGTGCCCCTTGTGCTGGTGTCTGCAAGGAGCTCCTTGGAAGAGAGCTCCCCATGCTCAGCTGTCTTCCCGAGACAGAGCAAGCGGTTAGGAGCCCTTTTGTGCCTCTTCGGCCCTTCTTCTTGACATAAAAGCACTAGCGTATGGGTTCAAATTTCTGTGTTTCTCTGCAGGAAAGAGACAGGCTTAGGAGGTGCGTCCTCCTTCCCCCCACCCCGCTGGCGTGGTAACCCTCTCACTTACTCATGGTGGGCAGTCACTTCTTAGCTGCCTTCCCCAAGGCTAGTCCCCAAAGTGTTGACTAGTTACTATCTTAGTTTCAGGGTTGCTGAGATATGCCCTGCAGGGAACGGCACTCAGGAACTATCTCTTTTCTTGACAAATGTCTCCTTACAACCTTGCTACTCATGTGGGTTATGTGATTTCCAAGCTGGCCTGGAGCCTAGAAGTGAACTCATAGGCCTCAAGGAGCAGTAAGTGCTGCAGTGTATTAGCCAGCCCAGCCAAACAGCGTGTGTGAAAGCACTCTCCAGCAGAACAGCTATCTGGAGCGATAACCCACCTGGCCTAGCTCCATTCAATAGCGATACCAGCTGTGATTCTCTGGTCCCATCAAAAAAAAAAAAAAAAAGCAAAGCCAAACAAAGACATTTCCTTCTGAAATAGCTCGTTTTAAACTGCACACATATCCCCTGTGTGCGAGTAGAACAATTCTGTCTCTCACCTCAAACTAAGTTTTGTGTGAATGAGCTGCTGAGGAAGCTGATGTCTGAGATGGTCCGTTTGCATCAGTGAGGTGTGTCCCAGGTAAGCAATCCTGTTCTGAAATCGGCTCCTCTCCTTCCTCCCCCCGGCGCTGCGGTCCTTGCAAGGGTTGCAATGTGGGAATTTGGAGATGGCAAACAGGCCTGTGATGGATTTTGAGGTTCTCTAAGCTGAACCTCTAATCACAGAGCCTGCTCTTTTATATGTGCATTGTGCTCTTGTACAACCTGCTTTGGAGATGCTGGGCTGGCTCCTCTGAGAAACCAAGGAACGTGCAAAGGTGTTGAATGACTTTAGTATGAGCTGAAAGGAGCTGTGAGTGCTTCGCAAGCCCATTAGGAGTGAAAAGCCTCTCTTGTGGTACCAAAGCAGTTTTGTTTCTGGCCACAGCCTGAGAAAGAGGCAGAAGAGAACAGCATATTCTTGTGTTTGTATTTTCCAAAAGTCTCTTGGAGCTCAAGGTCACAGGACTGATGAAGACTTTGGCTTGGGCCATCCTTATTTCCCCAGGCAGTTTCACAGGTCCTGCACACATTTCTCTACTGCTGACTATAGAGCCTGTCAAAGTGAGTCTTGGTGGAGACCATGTTGGGCTGGCAGACCTGGTGTGGGAATCATCTGACCTCTTCTAAGTGCCTGCATTATCATGGGATGAATTGAGCCTCTCTATACTAGTTGTACAGGGAGCTGAAAGGGACTAGCCTGGATGTAGGCAGCTGCCTTGTAGAAATCTAGGCAATGATTTAGTTTCTCAAATACAAATAACCTGTACATGGGGGATCTTACCCAAAGCTGTTACTTCAGAAGAATACAGGCTCCCGTAGGTTCAGTGTCCTATCTGCCAGCCCCATATGGATGGCCATAGGGCATCTTCAGCTGCACCAGACATCCTGTGTTTAGAGTGTCCCAGGCACCTAAAAGCAGGTGAGCTGTTTCCCATCCCTGAATCTAATCAGTTGCTCTGTCACTGATTTATTCTGGTATGATGGCAATTCATTTTGTGGGTCTTAAAATCTTCCTGCTTTTCTGACCATTTAAATGGCCAAGGAAATGGGATTAGGTGAAAATCCCTGATTTAATTTTTTGAGTAACTTTTTTTTTTTAGTCCTACCAGAAAAAGGCTTCTCCAGAAACTTAAAGCTTGAAATTCCAGCTTCATAAGGTTGCTAGAGTACATTCAACAGCCTTAAAGCCTGGCAGACAAAAAGGCAGTCCTAGGAAAAATCATGCTGTTAAAATGTATCTAATGAGTTTTGGAGTGATGTAAGGTAGCAGCACTCAGTCGTAGTTCCGGTGCCCTGCAATTAGGAAAATGATCCTGATTTTCCTGGGCATGCAGAATGGCAGCTGTGGCAGAGCAAGGCACTCCCATCCTCTGACACTCAGTCTAGGGCATCTCTCATTGAGATCTTAGAAGCAGAGGCCACTTCTGAAAACCTTAGTCCACAGCTCCTCTGAGCCTCTACCCACCTCTCGCAAGTGCGTTGTGGCATGCCGAGGTATTCACGTCCTCCTCGATGCTGTGAGCGTCGAACTCTTTGGCGTGTATCTGCAGTGGAAAGCAACACTCATTTTGCCTCCATGGAGAAGAGCTTGCAGACACAGCTTGGAGTAAAACTGTGCAGGGCTTATGGCAAGGAATGGGGCTAAATACCTCATTTTCCATTTTGCAGGACCACCTGTCCTGACATGCCCCTTGAGCCATAGTAACTTTTCTCCCCCATCTTCCTGATGGAAAGTGCACACCATTTCCCAGGGAGACTTCTGCCAGTGCCGGGGAAGGAGACGGTATTGCTTTGCTCAGAGTTGTCCTTGTGCTTTTTCCTCCCTCTTGTTACTGAGATAAGGAGTCCGTGAAAGACTGCGCAAAGCACCATGTCGGTTTAATCAGCGTACGAGGGAGAAACTAGATATGCCCTGTTAGTGCAGTCACAGTCCAAGCATGAAATTAAGTGGAGGTGGGGGTGGATGGGATGGAGGGAAGTGCCGTCCATCTCTTCGGCATGTAGCTGAGCGTCCGCGGGAAGGGGAGGGATTGAGTCAGTGTCCTTGCAGAAAGCCTCTTGGAGCCCGGCAGACCAGGGCCGCTGTGTCTTGCGATTACTGTGCGTAACCCAAAGTGAGTCACGCCGCAGTGCTGCGTGCAGGTATTAAATGGCACTTGGGGAGAGCGTGCGTGCTGATTGCCGCGGGTGTGGAATGCCGTCGCTCGGAGAGGGGAGAAAAGGAGGCGAGAAATAAGACTTTCTTTTATGTGCTATGTGCTGCCAAATCGCTTCTGTCCTTCAGCCCAGACCTGGCAGCATGATAGCAGTGAACGTGTCTAACACTGGTACCTTTAGCCTTCACAAGTTGGTACCACTGCTAAAAACAGTGGTCTGAGCTGCCTCCTACCCCTGACCATCTACTGGCCCTGCTCTCTCCCTGCCTGTGTGCTGCTTTAAGCAGTTATAATAAACTGATTTAAATTATAGCTAACTTCAGCTGTGGTGACAATTTGTGCCAGCTGAAGCTGTGCAGCTACAGCCCTGCTTTTCTCTTGTGATTGTGTCTCGTGGGTGCAGGACGAGGCTAGATGAGTTAAAAGGGGACTGGGAGCTCCTTTCTTTCCTACAAAGCACTGGAATATTAATGCATCCTGCTTTGACTGGCTCAGGGGGAATTCACCAACAAGTTCATGCAGGTTGAGGTTTTACTGCCTGTCCTGTAGAGCCTCTTGGATAGATGGCCAGAAGCTTTACACAGAGAGAGAGCAAGCTCCAAGTTGCAGCTGTGGTCCTTGATGGAAAGATGGCTGTATCTGGTGGGGCTGCAGCTGCTGCCAGTTCAGCTCTCAGGGTTGGCTGCAGAGGGGAGGTGAACATAGCGAGTACACGAGGGTAATCCATGTGGCACACATTTTCAAAGTCTCTTAAGAAGGTAGGAAAGGATGCTTTTAGTCCCGATTTACAGATGAGGAAAGGGGTCAAGTGAGGGGCTGCAGAAGATGCAGCCGTTTGCTGAAGCTCACAAGGTAGGGGCACTGCAGAGCTGGGAGGGGAAACTGAGTCTTCAGGCTCAAAACTTTAGACCCCAGCAGCCCTTAAGAGTCTGCAATACATTCATGAGTGACAACTGAGGCCTGTCTTGACACTGTGGTGCACATGAGCCATGGGATCTTCTAATGGTTTTTATCTGTTAAAATGAATTGTCTTTGAGACTGCGGAAGGAAGAGGGAATATCACATAGAGGAGAACGTGATTCAGGTCTTCTCTTCCCAAGCCAAGGAGTATTTCCTGAGGACACGAATTTTGCCCTCAAGCCTGACCCTTCTGCATTTTATGTTGTGATTTTAATACACTCATATACTTTTAATACACTTAGTGCTCTTGTACACTTAAAAGTTGAAAGTGTTATAAATTTCATCACTCCTGACAACACACAGCAACTTTTGTTAGATGTTGCTGATCTGACAATTATGTGGGGAGAAACATCATGCTGCCGCAGTCAATGCTGTTTAATTCTCCTTCATGCGCTTGCATGCTGAAGAAAGCCTTTTGCATCCCTTGCAAAATGAACAGATCATGCAGAATGTTCTTATTGGCATCCTCTGCTTTTTGCCTTGGAACAAAGGCTGATTTTAACAGCTCAGCCTACTCTCTCAGCTTGTGGCTCACTTCTCACTCACTTCTTGGCTCGCGTCTGCAACGATATTGTTGTGTTGATCGTCCTTGTACTGAGGGCTACCTTACTCTGGGAACAGCCCTGCTGCAATCGCTCGGTGATAAGCCCTGTATTGCACCTTTCGGTGGATAGGGCTCAAAATGCCTTACCAAGGAGGCTGGCACCCTTCTCCCTGCTTTACAGATCCAAGGCACGGGGTAGAGATGTCACCCAACTAAGCCATAAGAAAGAGAGAACATGACCCACCTGGTCTTATTCCATACGGCCAGTGGGTAGGAGTGAGACCACCCCAGCTCCTTCCCTCCCCTGTTGCCCTTCACTCATGGGTTAAGCTGCTACTTAGAAGGATATGGAGGGAGAACTGAGTCTGATCTAGTGGGGTTTTTTGTGCAGACAGGTTAGAGGGCGCAAATCTAGGTGTGTATACTTGCAGACGAGGAGCCAACTCCTGAGAACAGGGCCGTGGCGAAAAGAAAGCTCACAAATAAGTGAAAACAAGGATGCTGTGGTGAAAGGGAACTGGAAAGTTTGATATTCTCGCTGCTGCCGCTGTTGAGGCTCTAGCATCATCGAGGAAATCATGTCCCGACTCCTACGTTTCCTGTTCTCGTTGCTTATGCTGCGAGTGCCTGGGTCAGCGTTGACCGGCCGCCTTGCCGCTGCTGCGGGAAGGAGCTCTCTGCCGAGGAGGGCGTAGGAGATTATGTCCCGGCTTGACCGAATGGACCTGTTGCTTTTCGGGCTGCCTCTAGTTTGAAGCCAGACAGGTTGAAAAAGGGTCAGAAACCGGCCCATATTGCCTTCGGGTGCAGTCCCGCAGCCGCAGGGTCGGGGTGTCCTGCACCGTTGGTCTCCGTTCATCCGAGCGGCCGCGCGTGGCCTTGGGGGAGCCGCTGTGTCCGCAGCAGCGCTCGGAGGGTGGATGGCTCCTCGCCGTCCTGGGACGGAGAGCCAGCGCCTTGGCAAGAAGGCCTCCGCTCGCCCAAGGAGCGCTGCTGACCGGCTCCGAAAGGGAGCCCGGCGCTCGCTCGCCCCAAGCCAGCACGCCGTGAGCATGGGGTGGAGGGGGAAGCCAGAGGGCAGGGAGTGGGCTGCTCGGGCGTTTGCAAGCCGGGGCGGTGGGTGAACAACCTGGCTCCCGCGGGCTGGCTTTCCCGGGAGCAGCCCGCTCCCAGGCTCGGGTTTCCGTCCCGCGGCGGAGCGTGAAATCGGGGCTGCCTGCAGCGCCGGCCAGCCCGCGCTTCCCCCTCGGCTCCCCCTCCCGCGCCGAGCGATCTGTGACACTCCGACAGCGGGAAGGGGAAGCCGATGCAAAATAAAATAACAGCGTCAGGAAGCGGCGCCGTGCTCCTTCCCGCTCCCAGCTGGGAAGTGACAGCGCTTCATTCAGCTGCTCAAAGGCCCTCGCCGCCGTGGCCCTTGCTGAGGACTCGCCCGGCTCGGGGCGGTGGGAGGGGGAGACGGGCGACGCGCCAGCAAAGAGCGGCTCGAGCAGCGCGCTGCAGCGTAGCACCTGGCCAAACCATCGCTTGGGTTTGCAGCCTCTGCGAAGACCCCGGAGGGTGTTTCTTTTCAATTCCTGCCAGGTAGCTTTTGCAGGATGCCCGGGGCCGCCTCCCTCCTTTTACAGTGTTTGCTCCTTTTACTCCTTTTGCTCGGGTGTGTTAGCAGCAACCCGACAGAGTGTAAAAAGCGTGTGAAAGGCAGTGTGGGGGTGTCGTATTATCTAATTGTAGGCATCTAACTTAGGTACCCAGCTAAGGACTCTGAGTTGTGTCTACTCTATCCATTAGCTGTACAGGAGGGTAGATAGCTCCAAACATATGAGCTTCCAGGATGGCCTGCCGAGGGAAGCGATGCTGGAAATGCCGTCGTTTTAACGTTCAGACTGGGCCGGGTGGTGCATCGGTGGAGAGTTTGTGTGCTCAGTGCAAAAGG
The DNA here is from genome assembly GCF_036370855.1 of Dromaius novaehollandiae. Lineage (NCBI taxonomy): Eukaryota > Metazoa > Chordata > Aves > Casuariiformes > Dromaiidae > Dromaius > Dromaius novaehollandiae. The sequence goes on along the minus strand of NC_088101.1, from coordinate 81,234,847 downwards.
GCTCTTCTCTCAAAACCCAACCCTGCTAATCTGAACCAGGGACGTTTTTCCCTGCCTTCCCAAATATCAAGCAGTTCTTCAAAAGCAACCTCAATTTTCCCTCCTCTAATGCTCCCTCCCTTTGTAAAACATTAGGAAAAAAAAAAAAAAAATCAACTCAGCACATCAGACCCGGTGAGCAGGGGCTGATGGCACTGGCTGAGCAACTTAATGTTGACAACAAGATCGTCAGACTTTAAATCCTCACAAGCAGATTATATTCTTTGTTTATGTACAACTGGAATGCAAAAATCAGCCAGGAGAAACTTCCCGTGTTAACAGGAGTCCTAAACCACAGATCTGCTGCGGATTTAATGCCTGTTCTCCCCGTCTGAATCCGAAGCACCACAAAGGAGCCAGCGCCTGGCGATGGGCTTGAGGTTCCCCGGGAATTTCCGCCTGCTGTTCGGGGCGCCCGCGCTTCCAGCTCTGGTGGGCCCTCCTGGTGCTGGCCACCAGCCCGCTGTGATTTTGCGCTTCCCTTCTAACGGTGGCCCCTGGAAGCTGCTTGCTTGTAATTACGGAGTGAGCAGAGCAGAGACACGCGCCCGGGAATCGGCGTGCCTGCGCGGCCGGGGCAGGGTGGCCTCCAAGCCAGGCTTTCCCTCTGCTGCTGGTGGCTGGAGGGTGCTGTGCGTGGGGCTGCTCCGGAGACACCTTTGGAGGATGCTGTGGACAAGGTTGCGGTTTGATGGAGGAGAATCGGAGTGCTTTGTCCGGGAGTGATGGTGTTTTAAAAGGGTGGGTGCTCGACTGGCAACAAGATGTTGTCCCGAAAAGACTCTTCTAGAAAGCTTTTGAGCTGACAGCGTGGCTTGTCCTAAAGGGGTCCTAGGCCAGATATTTCATGGACTTCAGCCTTGCACCTTTCCAGATCAAAATGTAATAAATGTTGTTCTTATTTTAATCAGGTGTCTTCTGTAGCCACCACTTTTCTTTTAGCATTCACCAACAACTTTAGGAATTTGAGGGTAACAGAGTTAGTGGATCCCCACAAGTTGCCCTCCGGTGTCCAGCTGCTCTGTTTGCATGTCGTGACTTGCTGTTGTTGCCCAAGAAGTGGTGTCCTCTCATTGCTGCGCTGTCGTTGCTGGTCGTCTCCAAAGGAGCGTGACGCTCCATAGCTCGTAGGGTATAGCACAGCCATGTAGGATACCCATCTGGTCCCACAAATCGAGGAGGGGCTGAATCCACTGTAAGTAAGGCTCTTTGATCCGCTGCCTTTGGGGGTTGCCGCCTCCAAGGCTTGCCCTCGCGCAGCCGTCGGGGTTGCAGCCCGAGCGGCGGGTCCGCCTGCAAGGAGCTGGCTCGTGCTCGCGCAATGACATGAATGTCTGCCTGTGTTTCTGCAGTTTCTGCGAGCTGCTTCCAGACGTTAAAGCCAGTTTTGCGTTTCGTGCCTGGGTTTTATCACCCGGGCTCCCCCGCTGTCAATCCTCTTGCGATTGCTTATTTTTCCTCCTCTCTCTGGATGTTTCCTTCCCTGCATCGGCCTCCCCAGGCTTCTCACCCTGTGGTACAGCTGGACCCGGCGGGGGCTGGGCTCTTCCCTTGCAGCACGAATCGGCACAAAATACCTGTGATTTTTCTTGTCCAGGTGCACTAAGCAAGCAAAGATATTAAATGATGTCCCCATCTACCAACAGCGCTGTTTTGGTCCCCGTTCGCCACAGGACGCGAGAGCACTGCTGCAAGCAGTAAACGGGAGGCTGCGGCACACAAGTCCGGATCCGTGTGCCCCAAAGCCGAGGGGCTTGGTCAGAGTATGCAATGAGGCTGGTTTTCAAGGGTGTGGTTGCTTACGGTTGTGCAAATCCATGTAAAGGGTGGTGCTCTTGGGGGTTGTATCCCTGCCTTTGCGGTCAAGCTGCTGCGGGACCTCGGTTGACTTGTTTCCTAGCTCTGCTCTTCCTCAGGCTTTTTTGGTCCAGTTGCTCTATTTGGATGCGTTCTTGCGTGTGCTTGCACTGTACCTCGTTTGATTTGGGCTCTGATCTTGATTGGGACCTCGGGGGAACTGCAGTAATAATTGTGATATAAAACCCTACTGTATTGATGTGACAGAGTTTTAGCTCATTTTGCACCACTAAATGATTACACTGGATGTAGCGGAATCGCAGATATGCGCTCTTTATTTCCATGTATATGCGCTCTCTATTTCCACGTACGCAGTTACATTAGATCCAGTATAGAAAGAAAACAGTCTGGCGAAAGAAACATTTTTCATCAGAAAGCGCAGTCCCGTTGAAAGCAGAACGCCTTGCAGGTTGGTGTCAGCTCTGCTGAACTTTAGACCTAAGCAAGCCTCTTAAAAAGAAGTGTTTCCTTTTAAGAGCATTTCCCCGTTTCAGGTTTTGTTCGTGCTTGACATCAAGCCAGGTTTCAAAATCTCTAAAACCCTTTGCGAAACAGAGTATCTGTCTCCTGTCTGCCTCCAGACGGGACGAGGCTTCCGATGCGCCGGTGTCCGTGCCCCGCCGGCTGGACCGTGCGTGTGCCTCGGAGGGAGTGTGTTCAGCGGGGAGTCCAAAAATCGCGTTGCCTTGTCAGCTGTGCTGCAGGCTTCACGCTCAGCCCGGGTCAGAGGACCTCTGCGAGGCTCGGTTTCTGCAGATAAAGAGCTATTCTTGTATTAGTGAGCTCGGAGGAGATGTGTTAATGCAATAAACCCCCAAATTTATATAAAACATATATATGCGTTACTTTAGCCTCCTTTCACTCAGAATAGAAGTTTTTAACCTGCTTTAGGAAATGATCCTCCTTTTAAATTAACAACTAAATGCTGCCTGTAAGTAAATAAACCAGTGCAGTCATGGACGCGCAAGCTCCTTCGTAAGGAGGAGCTTGGTGCTTGGGTGCAGATGTTGACAGAGCCGGGGAAACCGCCCACCCCGGCGCTGGTGGCTCCAACCTGTTAATCTGAAATGCCGTATGCTGATCTTCCAGCCGGTTTTTAAATAGCAAGTCGAGGGAGAAGCCAGGTTTGTCCAGGGCCTCGGGAAGGGAGCCAAGTTTGAGATAATCCCGGTTGCCGCAGCGTCTGGATGGCCCCGACTGAAAAGCTTTCGGGAACCGTGGCTCCCCCGCTTCCGACCATCCGGGCTTTATCAGGAGCTGGGCTTTTGGCTTTAAAGGTGACGTTTTTTTCAATCGGGGAGATAAATCCCTGCTTTAGTGGAGGTAAGGGGGAGGAAAAATTGGGCAGCCGGGCAGGAGAAGGTCGGGCCCCACTGGAGCGAGGGGCAGCTGAGGAGGCCGGTCCGGCGGGTGCTCGAGGTGGGGACGGGTCCTCACGGGGGGGCTGCTGGCACCAAATGGAAGTCAGGTTTGTGAAACGGGGCCATGGGGACCTTGCTTTCTGTCATTTGGTGCCCTCGTGGCTGACTGGGGAGCACTTCAGTCCCGGCCGGTGGTGGGACCCCTGGATGTTGTCCTAGTCAGTGCTGGAGGAGACCCCGGCAAGCTCTGCATCCCAACAGTCCTTGATCTTAGCTGTAACTATCCTACTTAGTAGTCTCTTTAACCCTTTGAGGGCTCCCTCCCCTGTTTTCAACCCAGCGTGCAGATTATCTGGGACATGTAGACAAGGGTCCGGCGGGAGCCAAGCCGTCCTCTCCCTCAGCGCAAAGGCGCCTGGGGGCAAATTTGGGGTGTGACTGGCCTCGGGAGCCCTGCGGCTCGCTGCCGTCCTGTTTGCCTCATGTGGGACAGGGGCAGTGGGTGTCATGTGAAGTCTATCCGCTTCCGCCTACCTCTTGGGAGCAAGTAGATCAGAGGAAAACTTTCAGCCAAGAGTGCTCTCCTCATTTGTTAGGGCCTTGACAAGTTAAATAGAGGCAGAGATTAAATATGAATGGGACTTATGTCGGAAAGATCAACCCTGGGGACATTAAAGAAAAGGAAGTTAAGTCAACAGGAAAGTCGCCTGACTAATGGGAGGAAAGTCTAGGGGTGTGTGTGGGGTGCTGCTGGCATTGCGGTTTCCCTGCAGAGCAAGGTAGGACACCTGAAATGTGCCTGCTGGATATGACCTTGTCTTTCTCCTAGGTAAGGGTCAGGAGCTGAAGGACACTTCTCAGGTGGGGAGCTGCAGCCAGGGGTGGGCATCGTTTCAAACTTTCTTACTAGTTTGTCTTCCTGGAGACCATAAAGAAAAAAAAATTGTCCACTTCAGCAGCTTCCATGCAAAGCAATTAGTGGATCCTTTCCATGTGCTGACAGATTTATATGTCTGTCCGCCTGTCTTTCTCTACTTGTTAATTACTTAGGTTGCTAAACACACGTTTCTCATTCTTTATCATTATTTATCATCTGTCTGATGCTGTACGTGGGTATGGAATTGAGCTAAGTCTCACAGACCCTTGGCAGATTTGTGTATTATTTGCACTAGAACAGTGTTCCACACTGTTTAAATCAGAGTGAATATGCAATCATGTTAATGACAAGATTAGGTTGACTCCAGCTTTGTGTCAGCATGAGAGCAAAACTTGGCCTGCATGCTGCTTCTTGCTGTTGCATAGGAAAGTTTTTCAGTAATTGATGGACCTTTTGTTTCTTTTTCTAAAGCATTTACTGAAAAATGAGTTCCATTTTAAGGAGATTTCTTTAGCAAGGAAGTATGTTATAAATAGAAGGCAAAATTCTTCTTTCCAAGAAAGCAGTGCAAATCTGGATCACATCTGCTGACTTCAGCAGAGTCACACCAGGTTTACACAAAACATAGATCGCAGCTGGTCTCATGTTATGTACACTTAGAAGAAGTTAAGTCACCGTTAGAGGTGATGGGAAAGTTTTTGTGAAATGAAGCTCCCCCGAAATTGTTTTTGTACTTTTGTTGAAACCCACATACTTGGGAAGAGGTAGAAGTTTTGATAAAAATGTAATCAGGAAGATCACAAGAGGGAGGCCAAGCAGGAGGCAAGACAAGTAGTGCTCTGAGTCTTGTGCTTAGGTTGCTGGCTTGGGATATGGTACAGGTTCAGATCGCTGATCTGGGATGAAATGTGCCTTTGAATGAGGGACAGCAGACACTTGATGCTGACATCCCCAGTCAAGGCTCTAACCTCTTTTCTGAATAAGAATTAAAGGAAGAGTGAGGCGAAAAGAAGGGAAAGATGAAGGGGGCTTCATCTTTGGCGCTGGTCAATGCAGTACATATTCATGAGTTGCCCGTTGTGTCTGTGGAGGTACGCAGCCTCCTCTCCTGTGTTCGTTGTGACAGCTCTCACTGCTCCCATCACTGTGATTAACAGATCACAGTCACCTTTTATTTTAGGGCACAACTGCTATTAAGCAGTCTTTGTATTTAATATGTGTTTATTTGTAAAACCAGAGTATTTGTACGTAACTTGAGAGAATGCTCCATGAGGACTTCAGAGAATCACAGAATGGTTGAGGCTGGAAGGGACCTCTGGAGATCGTCTAGTCCAACCCCCCTGCTCAGAGCAAGGTCAGGTACAGCAGGCTACCCAGGACCATGTCCAGTCAGATTTTGAATATCTCCAAGGTCGAAGACTCCACAACCTCTCTGGGCAGCCTGTCTGAATGTTTGATCACCCTCAGAGTAAAAAAAAAAAAAAATTCTTAAGTTTAAATGGATTTTTTTTGGTATTTCAATTTGTGCCCATTGGCTCTTGTCCCTTCACTGGGCACCATTGTGAAGAGCCTGGCTCTCCTCTTTTACTCCCTCCCATCACATGCTTATACACATTGCTAAGATTCCCTTGAGCCTTCTCTTCTCGAGGCTAAACGACCCCAGGTCCCTCAGACTCTCCTCATATGTCAGATGCTCCAAGCTCTTAATCATCTTCATGACTCTTGGCAGGACTTGCTCCAGTAAGTCCATATCTCTCTTGTACTGGAGAGCCCAGAACTGGACGCAGCACTCCAGAAAGGGTCTCACCAGTACTGAGCAGACAGGAAGATTCATCTCCCTTGACCTGGTGGCAACACTACTCCCAGTGCAGCCCAGGATGCTGTTGACCTTCTTTGCTGCAAGGGCACATTGGTGGCTCATGGTCAGCTTGTTTTCCATCCGGACCACCAGGTCCTTTTCTGCAAAGTTGAACTAGCTGAAGACTGCTATTTATGACATATTATTTCACAAGGAATAGGCATCAGTTGAAGTCTTTATCTGTTATATCAACATCCTAATTTTTATGTGGAGAAAAGGCTTTCTTTTGTAAAAACCCAAATCCATGCTTATGGGTTTTGTTTCTGGATTTGGATAGTATGACCAGAGAAGCTCATGTTCTGAGTTTGATGCCAGTTGCATGGGGATCAGGAGAATAGAAATGATGTTAAAATAGTATGTTTGGGGGTTTGAAAGCTTTTTTATCCTTCACCAGATGGCACAAATCTAATAAGGACAGTTTAAAACATTCTAGCCTCCTGGAAATGATGTTTTGTAGCCTAATTATGATTAGATCTCAAATCTTAAAACCTAGGCAAGCCTAGTCTGCAGCCAGACTTGAACACTACTGCCTTTGCTTAGATTAGAGGACCTGGAGTGATTTTAGGGCTGTAAGATGCTTGCACAGACCTTTGGCAGAATAGCAATCTAATGCATCATGAACACTTCCAACTTTGGATAACTGAGATGCTTCCAGAGTGATTTCAAAGCCAAGTAAAGCAACATCCCTGAGAGCTGTGCATTACAACACTTTGCATTGGGTAACATAGCATTCAGGGGCATGTGGCATGCCTGTCAGAGGATGGAGAGGTGTGGCACACATGATTTTTGGGGTCAGTGAGTATCTTGTGCTGTGTCATGACTACTAGAATGCATGTGTGCATCATGGCTGCTGCAGTGTGGTGTTGCTTGCACGTCGATGAAGCAACCTAATCCACAAACCTCTACCTTGTTTCTGGTCATTAGGCGTTTCCCATGCATCTGCAGGTCATAGCCCAGAAGCACTTTGTTGTGAGAGGAGGAAGCTTAGAAGACAGACCTTATTGCCAAGAATTGTCAGCAGAGCTGGACTCCAGAATCTTTCTTTACTGCTTCTTATGGATTGAAAAATTTTCTCTCTCCAGCATGGATAGCGTGAGATTCAGAAATATTCCATACCTTGCTGTTTAGTTTGAAACAAAGCAAGTAAAAACTTGATCCCCCGAAGGTGGTGAGACTCATATTCTTGACTTCAGTGGGACCGAATACAAACACTGAAATGATGTAGTGTTTCTGGTGAGCTCAGTCCTGCATTCAGTGGCAAGATGACTTGGGCCAATCCCAGAGTCCACAGGGCTGATTTCTTCCTTCTTGGCTTTACCAGTCACTTGGCGAAATCGGTACGTGGCCTTCCCACCAGAGCTGCTGACTGCTTGGCTACCCGAGGACAGAAAAGCAAGTGGATCTCCTGGTTCAGATGGGTGGAAGCTTGGGGGGCCTGGGCTCTGCCACAGGTTCCCTGCGGTGCTTTGGGAGGTGTCAACTGATGACGCTGTACTTCAGGCTGGTTTTTCAAGTTACATTGGCCTTAGAGGGAAGGTGGGTGTAAAAAGGGTCCCTCCTCCCACCTCCCCCATCTCCAGTCTTCTGTTCCTGTGCCATGATGTGCTGCTCTGCCAGCTGTGCTCATCTGCCTACTCATGGGTTTGCTTGGTGAACAGGATCAGCGACATGATCCAAGTTAAAACAACAAAAGCCAACACAAGACAGCAACAAAAAGTACCCTTCAGAGTTGATAATGTTTCCTCTCTCTTGGTGCTTTTTCTGTGTAAATTTTCAGCCTGGCGAGGCAGGGTCTGTCTCTCTGGAGCACAGTGAGCCTCTGCTCTCGTTGGCGTCCTTGAAGTGAGGTGTCGTAAACGGGGAGGACAGAGGGAAGAGCCCAGGCCTCATCGGCAGTGAGCGTGCGACCGTTTTTGTGGGCAGGGAACCTTGCCAGACCCCGGTAGTCTGGACCTAGATGTGCTCCTGAGAGGTCGCCAATAGAACTAACCTTTTCCACCCATGCTGTTGCAGTCCCCATGCCGACACCCTAACCCTGCTGGAGTGTGACCTTCTCATTTCTTGGATGTGCCGGCAGGCTGCTTTTTTTTCCCACAGTCAGTTTATTCAGTCCCTCTCAGAACAGGCTGTCCTGCTGGGACGTTTCAGTGCAATTAGATATTAGGTGTCAGGAGCAGATAATGGGCAAACGCGTATCAGGGGAGATGGCACTTAGCTAATCACAGGCTCTCTTTATCTAACAGGCTATTTTAGGGAAAAACAACAACAATGCGAGAAAGCTCCCACTGCAGCAGCCGCAGCTGAGTTGGCTGCTCTTAATTTCTGAGGTTGTGTCGGCATTTCCATTTGCACTTCGCTTGGTGCTTTCCCAGTGGCCTTGTTTTCACAGCTGCCCCACAATCAGGCAGAAGCCCAAAGGCAAATGAATGTAGCCGCGACTCTTGCAAAACCTCGCTGTTGGCACATCTATCGCTTTTTGTGTTGCAGTTTTTGTTTCCTGGGGCAAACCAAGAACTCAGGTTTGGGGGTGTATGGGAAAAGGAGATGAACAATTTGCATGACTAGTATCATCCATGAAACTGCTGCATTTTGTATGCCTGTTGCATCAGAGACATTGAAGGTTGAGCTTGCATCTTTAAGCATTTTCATACGTTTAAACATTGACTCTGTGTATCGCCAGCATCTGCCTAGTTTAGTTGTTTTACATCACCTTTCCGGGATCTGTTTCAGCAGCAGAAAAAAAAGTATGTTGAGCAAAACAGAATAGCTGACCTTACGCACTCAGATTATTTTTCAAGCATTCTTTTCCTAAAACTAATTAGCTCATACTAATTAGCCCTTTCTAAGTGTTGAATTGTTTGGGGAAGTAACTGGATGTTGTGAGTCAGACTGAAGTCTAGTTCCTGGCGAAATGAGAAACCAGTTGAGCCTTTCCAGGTTACACAAGGGCTGTTACTCCAAGGACTTGCCCAGGGTACCCCAGTTGGTTGAAAGAGTGGAGGAAAAGCCGGAGAAGCTGTATATGCTTGAAGGAGTTGGGAAGACAGCTTTGAAGAGAAATGGAAGCTCCATCTTCCTGCTCGCTGCTGTCACATACAAAAAAGAAACCTACCATGTAACTCCTGAATTGCTGGAATTCCTGGAGCCCCAGCAAACCCTGTCTAATCTCTCCCAGTCCCTCACGTATCGCCTCTGAATGTTTTCAGTGAGTTCCCAGACCTCGTGCTTTCTTGCTCCTGATAACTAGCCATTGCTGGGATGCCAGAACCACTGCATTGCATAGTTCAGCTATCAACAAAAATATAGTGAGATAAAGGGGATGGTTAACACCAGAGTGTCTGTGGCAATGCAGATGTCGGAGATACTCCACTGGCTTTCCCGGAGGAGTTCTTTAAATGGGTCGTGTTACTTTGGGAAAATAATATCTGGCTCTTCTGACAGTGTGAACATCCATAAGAACATCACACAAACATTTCCTCCGATTGGAGAGTCATACAGCCATTAAACATAGTCCTAGTACTTGACAGTCTTGGCAAATTAATACCACCTCATGTGGGACTTTCTGAAGATAGCCTCTTGGGTGATGAGCGTGTTTGGAAAGCTCGGAGCTGCAGGGGAAGATGAAAAGCTGGCCTGAACACTGGGCAGTGAGTTCTTTTGAGAATTAAGCCCGTAAAAAGTGAAATTTGATAGAGGAGCTGAAGGATTTATTGAAATGGCTGAGCAATTGTAGAATCACAGATGCCAAAGAGGAAAAGTAGGGCTACTGGGTGTTCCTGCCAGGTCAGGACTGTTCCCTATAGCGTCTAGTCTAACAACCTGTTCATTTGTTTTCAGTGATGATTTCCATTGCTTCCCTTTTGAGACCATGGTATTTCCTGATAGGAAAACTTAATAACAATGAGATCTAACTGCCAGGCTAAATTTTTCTTCCCTCTAATTGTTGGCTAATATTCATCTAAATGGGAGATACATACTCAAAATAGAGAGAAGGGATCCCATGGGTCCCTGAGACAGTGTGCTTTGTTCACGCTGGTTTTACCAGTGTGCCACTGGAGAGTGCAGCTTGGCACTGAAGATGTTTTGTGTCTGTCCGTATCCAGCGGCTATGATGCTTTGGTGGCTCAGACAGCTTCTGGGACTTTTTGCAAAAAATGGTACCTAGCAGGTTTTGCGTTAAGATCTGAGGCTTGTGAGGTTGAATAATGCAGAAGGGGGGTGGTCCTGCTGCTGAAAGCAGGTTCTGGGAACCAAGATGGGCAGAGTCTGTTCCTGACTTTGCTACTAGTTCGGGAAAACAGCTTACCATCTTTAAGCTACAGTGTCCTCCTGAGTGAAATGAGGGTTTGTCCCTCCTCCTGACCCCCGTCGGAATGATGTTGTGGCTCTTTGCAGCCCAAAGAGCGCAGTGTAACGCACTACTGCCTGCGTCAGAACACAGAAACACAGAAAATGGAAAATGTGGAAGGTGCAACGTAGAACAGGTCCGCTTAGCTCGTAGTGAAATATGCTTCAGCTAAGGCAGTTGCATTTGAGGTGGATACAGAACACAGTTGCTCACTAAGCAGTGGTGGCTCAATCATATTTGGGAGTTTGCAGCTGCTGTGAACAAGGGTCTGCAGAACGGTTGGAGCTCCTTGCACCAGAGGCTCTAGAGTAACGTGGAAGACGACGATTGCGCTAGTCTAGGATTTTCTCTTTGGGTCTCTGGCTCAGCTTGGGTCTCGTGTGCCTTTGTGCTGAGTCGGGGAGGGAGAAGCAGAAAAGAGGAGACTGTAGTCACCTCCTCCACTCGTGGGGATGCTATGCCTCACCATCTATGGAGGGGGATTGGCCTCAGCTGTGAAGGCAGCTGCTGGTCTGCCCCTCCTGACTGTTATTTAATGCTTGTTAAACGAACACAACCTTTAGTTGAGGTTCAGCATTTCACTTGATAGCTCTCTGTGCAGCCACCGGGGCTGGGAAAAGGGAGGGGAGAAGAATCCCAAGAGCAGAAGCAAGACAGAGGAGAATAGGAAGGGAAGGGAAAAAATATAAGGACATTGTTTCTAGCAGCACTTAGTGGCCTAGTTTTTCCTTTCACAGCTATTTCAAAAGTCTGCTTTATTGTAGATCCATTCAGCTTTTATTGGTATATAGTACACTGTGCAGTAGCGGCCACTGTTGTCTGCACAGCTCTTAACATGATACTCTGCCAGATGGCAAGAATATAAACCTGCATTTGTACTCTGGGATTGATCAAAGTTTTTTTTGCTGTTGTCACCCCTGTAACATTGTCACAGATGTAAGGCTACTACACCCTGGCTCTCATCCCTGCCGCGTCCCCTTGTATAAATTCAGCACAGTGCCCCTTTTCATAGCAGTATAATGCCCACATTCCTTAAATCCCAAGAATAGCCCCGTGCAGGGGAGGATGCACTGCAAGGTTTCTCCAGGAGATTTTTAGACAGGGCTCGAGCGTGGATGAGGGCAGGGAGTGAAGCTGGCTCATGGGGGTAGATCTCCAGTAGGTGTAAATTAGCAGCACAGTTAGCGTAGCTACGCTGATTTGCTCCAGCGGAGAACTCGGCCTGGGATCTCAGCATGAATTCCGAAAAGGAAAGGGATTTGGGAGTGATTAAAAAATTACTGAAGGCAGTGTTTGTTCAGTGGTTTTGGATTAATACAACTGCAGAGGAGAGAAGCTGACTTGGAAGGGGACATGGGACTGTGCGTTTAAATGGAGCAAAGAGAAATCCCATCCTGTGGGGGAATGGCCCGGGGGTCCCACTCTCTGCAGATAGTTTGTTCAGGACAATTTAATTCATCTTTACTTTCCCAGCTGCTGCTTCTGACCCTTGCTGTGTTTCTGCTCCCTATCCTGATGTCCTTTGCTCTGCTGGGGGTGTGCATGTGTACTTTTTTTGGCAGCAGAGGGGTTGACCTGATGGGGCTGTTTGATAGTCTAGCTGTGATTTGTCATTTGTGGGTTGTGGGGAGTGGTCCTTCAGAAGGCAGCAGAGTCTGGGGCGATGACAGGAGCTGAAATTTGGGCTTGGCGACTGTTCCTGACTTTTGTTAAATTGAAGCTTTGGGCTTGCAATGTCCCTCCAACCACAACCTCTTCCTCCGTGCAAGGCCCATGTGCTTTTGTAAAGAGCCCCGATGATCTTGTATGGCTGCACCATGGGCCAGACTCTGCTCCTTTCGCTAAGGTAGCAGAGCTGTGGTGTTGTGATCGACCTCCTTGGTTGTCCTGGGCAGGTCCTTTACCACTGCAGCCTAAAAATCCAGGGACATGGTCTTTGCTGAAAGGGCAGGAGAGCGTCACGGGGCCAAAGTGCTTGGATGCCCATGCTGGGCAGGGGGAAGCAGAAGAGAAGAGAGAACATCATCAGCAACTTTCTTCCCCTGCGCTCTAAGAAAACAAGTTGCAGCTTTGAGGGGAGAGGGAAGATGATGTCCAGAGGTCTGTCTGGAGGGGGGAAAGCAGCAAGACCTAGGTGGGAAATGAAAGGGGTCTAGAAAATTTAATCAGATGCCAATACCAGTCTGTGGTGATAGAGGTCTGGGAACACATCTCCAGCCTGTTAACGTTCACCTAGATGTTTTGTACAAGACTGCGTTGTTGTAATCCCACCTCATGCCCCTGGACTGGGGACTCATTGTGAAGGGGAGATGATCCCTCTTTAACGTGCTGCTGTGTATGAACTGCCTCTGGGAAACTGCTGCGGATGCAAGTTGTAAAAAAGGCGAAAGCTGCCAGTTTTGTCTTCCCGACATTTCACAAAACTGGCAACTTTCTCGCTTTCTCTGTCTCTCTCTCTCTCTCTCTCTCTTTTTTTTCTTTTTCTTTTTCTTTTTTTTTTTTTAACAGCTTGGGTTTTTCTCATGTTGATGGGGAGGAGGGGAGAATAAGGCTGGTTTGGGATGATTTATGGCTTCAGGGGTGGCTAACTTCTGGCGAACCTTGCAGGAAGAGCCCCCGGAGCATGCCAGCTGTAATCTGCCGAGCTTTCGAGAGATACGCTCCGAAAGATAACGTTTTATTTATCCTTGCACAAACAGGCTGATGGAAAATGTGTGTGTCCCAGACCAGGGACTTCTCCCTCCTCCCTCTGCCCCCTCGCCGCGGTTCAGGCTCCTCGGGAGCAGCTGGGTTCTCTTACTCCTGCCGTCCCAAACGGCTTCAAATTCACTTCCCTCAGCGCCTTCAAAGGAGGTTTTGATAAATGCACTGCACTTTACAGCCAGCCAGGGCTCTAATTGCCAGGAGGATTACGATAAGCTTTTTTCTTGTTGTTTCAAAACAATCTGGAGGACGGCGTGCCCTCCCGGCGCAGAGCCCCCCCGAGCCGTCTGCGGCCGAGCAGAGAGGAAGCAGCCGGGTGCCATATTCGCCCTTATTATTGCGTTACGCCCAGGGTTATTTGACTATAATCCAGCTGCTCGGTGCGGACCGAAGCTGGCCGCGGACCTGCTGGCGACCCACGCGAGGCTCGTGCCGTGGGCTCCATCCTTTCCTGCACCAGACCTGCCGCGTGGGCCAGCAAAGTGGGACCTCGAGCTCTGCCAGCCCCTCGCTTTCCCTTTTCCAGCCCTGTAGTTAGTGTGTGCATATACGTATATCTATTTATTTATTTATTTATTTTAAAGAATCCTCCTGCTTCTTTGCTGCTAAATGTAATGACTGCGGTCTAGTTAAAAAATAATGGGGGGAAAAATATCAGAGCTGCCTTAAGTTGTGATCTAAGAATAGGAAAACCTACACCATTAAATAAAGAGGATTTAGAAGTATAACCGTAAAGCCAAGAAGAGTTTGCCAGAAGCTTTCAAGTGACACAGATTTCAACTCCCCGCTTCTTCCAATTTTCTTCTGTTAACATAAACTCATTCAGTTTACCTTTACTATTTTGATGGGTTTGACTACAAGTAGAGTTTGAGGGTTTCCCGCTGCTACAGTTATCATTAGAATTTCCTTTGCAATTATTATTGGTTTTATTTGTAATGTATTTCCAGCTCTTTACCATCAGCAGAGAAAATACTCTGTCAGCACTGCTTAACCCCTGAATATCCCAAACTGGAGCTAGATTGATATACCTAAGGTCTGTTCCAGGAGAAAAATTCAAGGACTTTTAATGCAGAGAGGAGAAAGTCTGGTTTAGTGGTTACCTTTCTTGCCTGGAACTTAACAAACTATGTTTTAAATCTTTACTCATCAGCAGGCTTCCTGGTTGACCCAAGAGAAGTCCCACTTGTCCTTGCCATCACCAGCGTATGCATTAGTTTCCCATATAGAAAAGAAGGATGAAGTTGCTTCACAGAAATAACTGTGCTCGGAAGCGCCAGGCTGCCCGTCACCGGCTTCCCTGGAGGGACGTGGCGTTGAGCTCTGCCGCTGCAGCGGTGGACGTGCTGGAGACCTGAGGTGGATCCTTGCGGCCCCTAACCACCGTGGTCTGCTCTGGTGCCAAAATTGTTGGGGATATTATTTAGCGAGACTTGCCCTGCGCTCCCTTTTTGAAGGACTCCGCTAGGAAAGCTCCTGCAGGTTGATCCTCCCAGCGCCGGGCACGGCTGTTTCGTGCCGACTGACCCACCTTCCCGTCCCTGTCTCCTCCAGGCTCAGTCACCATTTCCAATGTGTCTCGGAGAGATGCTTTTGGAGTAGACAACTTCCACTTCACTTCTGTGTGTGCTTCATGTGAGCCGAATGGACCTTTGTTCCACCTCAGTGTGACCTTTTTATGTCTAGAAAATCAGTTTTCACATCAGAGGCAGATTCAGGGCTAGATGGCCATCTGCGATAAAGCAGTGTTGTATTTGCTGCATTTTCTTGGCCCCTTACAGAGCTTTGATCCAGGCCTCAAGCTTTGCTATAAATCCCGATATACTGCTGAGACCGTGTTCCTGGGCTTGTACTCACCTCAGATGGCACCGTGCTGCTCTCAGGATTGCTGTGCATGGAGAAGAGCGGCAGACAGCTCACTCGCAAGGAAGGCCTAGTTTGCCCTTTTTTCTAGACAGTGTCTTTGAGTCAGCTGCAATCTGTTTCTTTCTCGGATGCCTTGAGCATGAACAGAGCTGTCCAGTAAGCCAAAGGCAGCCTGACAGAAGAACAAGGAAATATTCACTGAACTTCAAAGGCGATGAAAAGCAAAGCCATTCTAGATAAGCTCTGGAACATGCTGCCATGAGATATCACCAGGGCCAAGTGCTGGTTGGGATTAAAAAATATGTAGATATGTTGATAATGGGAATATCTGCTCTCATATTACCCCGTTTTTCTTTTTTAAGGGATGCTAATCCTGATGCTTTAAAGGCATGTGCCGAATACTGAGGATACGGTTATTTAGGGAGTGCTTTACCGGTGTATACTGGTATGCCATGCAGTCAGCAGCTTCCTCACTACATAGCTGTTACAGCAAAGCTGTGCTTTGGCCGCACAGCACCCCATGAAAACTAATGAAGCTGCAGGTTTGATGCCCGTGGGGAACATCTGGAGAGGGGGGGCATGGTCCCAGTATAGTGATGCTGTGTAGGCCAGTGGTCTGGGCACCAGCCCTAAAGCTCAAAACACGACATAGTCGGCCACCTCTTCCATCAGGGAGGAACCGTGCCTGCTCGTGAAACTGCAGTTGCTGGTAGTGAGGGGCTAAACCAGGCTGCGTGGAATGACCACACCGTCGGCTTTGAAATCGCTGACCTCCCTAGCCCCTGTGTTTGCAACTGGATTAACCTGAGTTCAGCTAGCAAGGGAAACAGATGCTGCTATCTTAAACACAAGCTGCTGCCCTTCCTCAACGTACCGTACAAGCAAAGGCACAACTGGATGAATGGGTGACGTGTATGGATGTTTTCAGTGTGCTGCGAATGAAGAGGAAGGAGAAGGAACAGCAGTGTGGCTTGGCTGAATATTTTGGAGAAAGTTGCGGTCTGAATTGGAAACGCTTTTGTTCAGGAACAAATAACTGCAGGTTCAAGATAGCTTTGGACAGGTATATTCTGCATACCTCAAAACTGGATCTGAGATGCCAGAGGAAGCCTTTCCACTGATTTCAAAGGGAATTGCGTCCATATTCAATCCTCCACAATCTCCGTAGAGCTCCCCTAGCTAATCTCTCATTTTGGAACAATCTCCTTTGTTTTTTGCTCCCAGCGCTCCAGTTTATTTAGCAGACGTTGGAGCAAACTTTCGAAGCAAGGGTAAACAGAACTAAGGTCAATCCGAGAAACCCAGCACCCCAGGAGAGCTGCTGCTGGTGAGCCTGCATCCAGCCAGCACTGCGGGGAATCTGAAAAGACATGGCTGTGATTAGTCGCTCTGAGGGGAGGAAGGTTGGTTTGTAAGGAAAAATTGCACGGAACAAAAGTGTGCAACCTCAGCGTGAACCGGGTAAATCTACACCCTTCTCGTGTTTCCTCCCTTTGAAGCCATTGCATTTTGTAGTCTCAGCCATTACCATATGAATCAATGATTAAAAAAATCCCCGAACCCAACATTGTGATAAGAATCCGACTACGCTTTACCGGTCCATCCTATAAGGTAACCAGAGCGAGTTCCTTTCACTCCAGCCATTGTTGGCAACACAGATTATGTTCTTCAAAGACTGTCTGTCTCGTTCAAACACAAGGTCCATATCTTGGCTGAACATTAACGATACCTGATAGGCCCTATGTCCAGCTCCACCTTGCCCTTCCCAGCGAATTAGGCTTTATAGTAGAGTCACAGCGCGAGCAGAAGGAATAAAGAGCCTTTGTCCTCCTGCTGGGTCCATCCTCTGAAGCTGATCAGGCACCAGGATTGATTACCAGGCGGGCAAAGTCCTGATAACCTGCCGAATTTGTATGAAGACCCCTTCTGACTTCTTCCTCCTCCGATTTGCATTTCAGGCCTCCCTCTCGTTTTAGGGATGATTTTATCTGTCTTTCACTGCAATGCAAACTTGGAGGCAGTTAACATTTGAACAGTCGGCAGGGAAGATGTAAACTTGAAGCCCACTGCTTTAGGATCTCACAAACAGAAAATAAGGCCATCTTCTGTTACTTAATGTGTGGCAATGATTAGTTCAACTCCTTTCTTCACTTGCACTAGGAATTAGCATTGAGGAATCGGCATTGATTTAGCCATCTAATCATTTACAAACACATAAAACGGTGCTAAACAAATTATTTAGGTTGCAAAAGGACTGAAAAAAACATTTTGTTTTCTGCCTTAGTTCAGCTTCTGTGTGCATATGCCAAATGATACAATTTCTAATTAGACGTTCTTATACTATTTTTCTCTCTCATAAAAATGTAATTACGTGTCCCCAGCATGGGAAAGTCTTAGCCTAAACAATTACGTTTGGCAAAATTATGAGCAGCTAAAATCTTGTCTTCATCAGTTTTAACAACTTGTTGATTTTCACTGTGGCTATGGAGATTCCTGGTAGATATTACATGGATCCCATATATAACTCTACAAATTCTTTTGTTTGGGGTAGCCACAGCCCTTGAGGAAACCTAGCTCTGTAAGGCTGTGGTTTTTTTAATGCTGTTTCTTTTATGGGACCTTGGCAAATAATAAGGAGGCTTCTTCAGTGCCTTTTCTCTTTTTGATGTGCTTGTGGGTGGTGGGTGCTAGGAGCTGGGCATGGTTTGGGCCAGAGGCTCTGGAGTAGGGCCTGTGCTCCTTGCTATTTGTGACCACGTCTGCTGGAGGATGCTCACCTCTGTGTAAATATGTATAAATTACACTCAAAATCAGGCTCCTCTCCTTCATTTGGGAAGTGATCCAACAGGCCCCAAGTCTTGTTTTTGCCGTGTTACAGGGACTGAGAGGAGAGGTGAAGTCTCTGCCGTCCCAATCCAACAGATACAGCTTAGCCAAAACCTAAAAGCTGGTATAAACGGAGGTCTGCCTTCCCTTAGGGTTCTCCATCAGCGGGTCCCTTTCCCCGACGCCGAGCCCGGGGGAATAGCCCGTTCTTTTGCAGGAGATTTCTAGGGGAGGTCGGAGGAGTTTTGGAGCTGTCAGGCTGTAACAGCCGGGCTTTAGCCTTTTCGAGAAAGCACCCTGGTTTCCAGCGAGCGAAGCCAGCCTGCCGATTCAGAGCTGCTACATTTCGCCAAAAGAATGCTGATTATTTCACAGTCATGCGAGCGCCTGACCGGTAAAACGTGTGGGCAGGCTGTCCGCTTTTCTGTTTTTTTTCCGCCGGTTTGGCTTCTTCCTCCGCCGCCTGAAGGCCTTTCGAAAGGGCCAGAAAAAAAATCTGCTGACGGCTCACGCAGCTGATTTGACCCAGAGCGCCTGCTTGGCTGAGCAGAAAGATGACACTGCAGCAAAAATGTTACTTTAAGGGAAAAGAAAACACTCGCTCTGCCCCTGCCATTGTTCGGCGCCTCTGTTCTGGTGCCAGGCTCTGCGCTTAGGAAAACACGGAGGTGCCAGGTTTTAACCTTTCGCCTGCTTCCCGCAGGTGTTATCTTTTGCTGTGAATAGGCGGGATGAGGTCCCCACATCGCATTACAGCCTGTAGCAGCCCCGCCGGCTGCGAGCGGACAGCTCGTAGCGCTCGTCTTAGTGAGCGGCTTAACAGGGTTTTCAGGAAAAAAAAAAAAAGAGGCATTTGTTGGATTTTGTTCTTTCTAGCTTTGCAGCTTAGGGTTGGGGGAAGCCGCCGGCGCGTTTTCTCGCAGCACTGGAAAATGTTGGGGCCAGTTCAGTGCTTGGAGATCCCGGCTGTGCAGCACCCAGAGGAGCCGTGGAGCAGGCAGGTCTCTGCTTTTGTGATCTGACTATATTTTATCGTTGACAGGAGGGTAAAGAAAATCTCCAGGGACTTTGGTGAGGTTCCCGTTTAAATACTTATTGTTTCGAGCGAAAATGGTTTGTGGAAGGAGGGCAAAGCGCTCCGACTTCAAAGCTTGTCATCGTAAAGAAAGCTGATGGCGAGTGGTCACGCATACCTGACCGTCACTGCTGCCGCGGCGAAGCCAAGCGTGCTGGCGAGCAGCCTGAGCGTGTCCCCGGGAACGTCGGGGTGACAGGTCTGCCGCTGGTGTAAACCGCGATAGCTGAGAGCTTCTGAAACCTTTCTGATCCTGTTGTTTGTTTAAATCCTAAAGAAGCCTTTTGAAACCAGGAAAATTGGATACAAGGATGAATAAGACTTGCTAGTTTTTGTTAATTTTCCAGGATACCATTGCACGTAGCAGGACATTGATAATTTCCCAGCTGTACTGTGTGTGCCACCCATATCTACCACGGGAATCGTTTGCCCCTGCACAAAGCCCTTTTCTCGGAGACCTACCATGCCTTGTTCCCACAGCTCCACTGGGCACCAGCCTTCGCTGTTGGAGCAGGAGGAGGGGAGTTCAGCAGTGTGTCTCCCCCAGGGATTTCTGAGCAGCCTTGGTGTTCAGCTGGAAATACGGAGGCCACGGACTTTAATTTCCCAACAGAGACAGACACAGAGTGACAGGCATTAGGTGGCTCCATCGGGCAAGGGGGATGTCTTTTGTAAGGAGAACACAACGGTGATGACCAGTGGGTGCCTCTAAATATTTACATCGTGGCTGGAGGGCAGAGACATTATCTGAGAACCACCTCAAGCTAATCCTGCTTGGGAAAACCAGTTTTACCTAGCTGCTAATCTACCTACTGAAACTAGGATGGCTTTGGTAGGCTTTTTTGGAAGAAGTGAGAAGGAAGATGAAGTGCAAACTGGTGGTTCAAGCCTGGAGGTTGCTTGTTGGTCTTTGGGAGTGGGGAAAAAAATTGAAAGATATTTAATATTCATTAGGTATTTTGTGACCCCTGGTCATTTCAGTGCATTTGTGAATACTCTTCTGCGTCCTTGGAAGTGATGGGTGTTGATGAAAGTCCACTGCCACAAGTGCTGTTTGGTGCTTTTGTCAGTGAGGGCACTGTGTATTTTTACTGCACAAGTGACGCTTTATGAGAAGTTTCAAATCATTCAGACCTTTCTGCTGGTAAATAAATACTTGGCCTTTCTGCTGAGCACAGCATTGATGAACGTGTTAGAAGTGATGCAGGCCCATTGGAAAGATGTTACAGGAGGAGGTTGGGATTACAGCTGTCCAAAGGATGGTGGTTCTAGCTTAAGTCATTTTTTGAGATTAAAAAAAAAAAAAAAAAATTGTTCTGCACTGGAACAAGCCCAAAATGTTTCACATTTTTTTCACAAAGCGGAATGTCAACAAAATGTCCCCTTTGGATTGAAAATCTTGAGCTTTTCCATGCCTCCTGACCACTATACGAGTTCACCAAAACATACAATTATTAGTCCCCATTTCTTCATGAGCAAGTAAGCGCAGCCGTACTGGCACCGTGCGACATTGGCTGTGCAGCACTGCTTAAATCCCAGCCAATTCCCCTCTGAGGGCTGCGATGACTTCCAGGGCGAAGCTGTAGCCCTGCCTTTGCCAGGATTCTCCTCCTTTGCAGATTAATCCATCCATGGTCGCTTAAACCCCCAAACTGCAGATCATACTTAAAGTAAACACCAAGCTATTTTTCCCTCTAGAATAAATCTTGCAGGCGGGCTGGCCGACTGATTCTGGGTGGCTGTTTTCATCCACGCTGGGTTTGTTGTCAGGTCATGCTAACCTGACCACAGACATATATTTTAGTTGAAAGAAACACGGGGCTGATTCTTCAGCGAAGGTTCATAGCTGGGTTGCCCTTGCTTGGGTACTCCAAATTACTTTAGGTGAGCATCTATCTCTTTCTAAAGCGACCTGACCCCTACGGATGCAGTTCCATGATGTATGGCCTCCTAAACATGGATTTGGGGAAATCTCTCCCCTTTGCTGGCTCTGCCCTGGGGACGCGGGAAGCGGCTCGGCTGGAATCCCGCTGCGGCGAGACGCCTGGGCTTGCAGCAGGACGGGATTTCTGCCGTCCCCTCTAGGTGCAGAGCCCCAGAGCCCTCCGCGTCGCCGACTCTCGCTTCCCGGGCTCGCCGGTCGTAATGCTACTGTTCTGGTGCTTTCCCTCACTGAGCATCCAACCGCTTAAAAAAAAAAAAAAAAAAGATAAATATCATTGTCTCTATTATACAGATGGGGAAATGAGGCAGAGAAAGATGAAAGGACTTTTGCCTATTCATCCCGCCAGGAAAATAACAACATCCAGGTCAGCCAAGTCCCCGGTCTTTATGCTTTAGTCCTTAGGCCACGGCTTTAGAGCTGCTCTGCACCTGTGTAAATAGTGGGGCAGGTGCAAAGCCGGGGCTCGCGGAGCCGAGGGAGGGCGGCCCGCTGCAGTAGCCATCAGCGGGGCGGACGTCTGCGCAAAGAGACGGCGCTGGAGCGTGGTCAAGCGATAAAAGCGCAGCCTTCCTTCCCTCGCCTGCCCGCCCCTGCGCGGTACGGCTGCAGCCTCCGCGGAGGCGAAGGCATTTCTTTTGCGGGGTAAAAGCATGTAGTCAGCAAGAGAGATTTCATGCTCCGTCTCATGAAATCCAATCCGAAGCAGTTGCTTTCTCCCGGTCCCGCGGGCTGGTCGCGCAGCTCCGTGTGTGGCCTCTCCCCATGATTAACCCGAGGGGGTTACTTTCCTTTTCTAATTTGTAGGAAGTGGCTCCTGACATCTGTTGCAGCCCTGAGGCTCCTTCCTGAAAACCTTTCGCTGTTTTGTGCTGAAAGCAAAGGCGACGCAGAGGTGTAACACTTAACCAGCTCGAGTCCTGGCTCTGCAAACAGCGGCCTCCGACTGCTCGATAAAAACATACTGCAGAGCAGAGACTGACCCTTAGGAAGGCTTAGACCTCAGGGCGAAGCATCCTCATTTCTCTTCTTGTGAACGGTTTGTCCAAAAAAAAAAAAAAAAAAAAGAAAGAAAGAAAGTCAACCTAGGAAGAGTTTTAATACGTTTTGCTTCATTTATTCTGTTTGTTTTATGCTGCAAAGTTATACCAGTGCTCTTCTTGGCTCACCCTTTCCCCTTCGCGGATTTGCACTCACCCATCGCGTCTTGCATTAGCTGAGGGAGCTCCCGTGCGAGAGCGTCGGTGCTGCTCAGGCCAGAGAGAGAGGCGAGCTGTGGTGTGGGGTCTGCGCGTGCACCTGAGTTGTGAGAAAATGTAGAAGTTTGGCTCTGGTTGATTTTAACAGGGACTGAAGCGAGATTTTTGTAGTGGCTCTCCTGGGGTCTCTCTGTCTCTGTTTGCAACATGATTTTCCCTCCTGGAGCTAAAAAGACTTTAAAAAAGACAATTTTGGTGTACTTCCACCTAAAATTTGCACTGTCAGCAGACTGCCGTTTTCTGACTGAAGCGCAGGACCTGCGTGCCATGATCTCCTTTTCCCTCCCGCACAGCATGGCTCACAAAGCCTCCCGGGGTAATTTCCGCCTCGTTTCTGCTGGACACAACACACATTTTACAGAGCTATCAAATCTTTTCGGGAGCTATCTATTTTGTGTTCGCATTCTGCGCTTGTGCTGCGACTCGGCTGGCTTTGACCTCCGCTGAGGTTTGTGATACCGTAGCAGCAGTTGGACGCGTGCACCTCGGTAACAGCAGATGAATGAAGGATGAAGCCTTTGAAGTTCCTGGCCGGCCAAGGAGCAAAAATCCCTTCATCTTTCAGTATTGGCTGTGCTTGCCAGTCTCAGGTGCTTCTGAAAATCCCACTCACTGTTCCTAATTGCAAACGTAGTTAAGATGACTGATAATCAAAGCGCTGTTTGGCTCTTGCCCTTGCCTGAACAAAGAAACCAGCCCGGCTGGTCCCTCTGAGGGCCGTAGCTGCGTAAGGTCCCTGTGGCTTTTTGGTCTGGGGTTTGTTAGTGGGTGCTTTTAAGGGAAAGTAGTGCCTTCTTTCGTGGACCGAATTGGTGTCGTGTGAGGGCTTGCAGAAAACTCATGACTTGAAGGCTGGCTCTGTGGAGCATGGCGCAACCAGGCCTGAATCCCTGTTGTGTCGTGTCTGGATGAGCTCAGACCTGCCGCGCTCAGACCCTTCAGGTTGTCCTCTCGGGAGCAGGCTTGTGCTCCCACCCTGCTCCCTCTCACCGCTTGGACCTTGGCTGCTTTCCCCAGGGGTGCACAGGTATGCAGCGTGGAAGAAACATTTCTCTGCACAATTACCAGGGCCCTTTTTAGCTTTCGCACTATGTATTTGAAGGGTCTACTTGGCGAGGAGCTGAAGGGCCCCACGTTCTGTATGAAGGAGCGATGTAGTTGACGAAAAATATAAGGCTTTTTGTTAAAAAGTGACAAGGCATACGTGAATATTGCATGGGGGGATCAGGATATGACCAGGCTGAGTGTGTAGCAGCAGCATCCTGGGCTCTGTTTAAGGAGAAGGGCAGCTTTGGCGTGACGTGGTGATACAGGGGCATAACAAAATGTATCAGGGCCCTGGTTAAAAGCTAAGGGGCATGGGGCTTGCCTAGCTGCCTCCTCTAAGCGTACACATCATTCGGAGCCCCGGAGCTCCAATATGTTGTGTGAAAAGCTCAGAGAGCGAGGTGGGGTCCTGTTGTGCTTCATTTTGTGGCCGTCAGGAAATCGCTGTGGGTATCTCCATAAGTGCCAGCTCAAGCTTGTGTTTTGGGAGCAGAGGAGAGGGTAGGGATGGGAGGGACAGGGGACAGTAAAAAATATAGCCTCCCTGTCTCTTCTTGAGTTAGAGTTGTATTCCTAGTGCAAAACACTCCTTCCAGAGCTTGCCTTTACGGACCAAATATTGGTAACTACACTTATATCGCACATCTCATTTAATCTCAGGTTCCTCTGCAGGTGCTAGTATAACTGCGCGATGCCAAGGTGAGATAAAGATTTAGATGTACTTCACAGGGAAGAGAGAACACTGAGAAGTGAAGGCCCAGGCCTTCAAACTTGCTTCCTTAGTGATAGATGCTTAAATCCATGCTTAGGCACCTAAATATGTTGCCTGGTCCAGATCCTCAGAGGTTGTTAAGCACTTGTAATTCCTATTAATTCCAATGCTGGTTTAACAAGTAGGTGTCTCCTGCTACTACCTAAGAGAGTCATTCCCTTCGCTCAAGAGACAGACGCCCAAAATTGTTGCAGTAGATCTCTGATTTTGTCCTAGGGAAGTCCCACAGCAGAAGATGCAATTTTTTGTGTTGCACAATGAAAAAATGCAACGTTGTTCCTCCCAGAACCATGACTGTGACTTCAACACGCATGAGAGTATTTTAAGGTATTTTAAAATTACCATTTGGGCTCTTATTACTGTTTTTCTGGCTGAGGGTTCAAATTTTCAAGCTTTCCACAAAGCTTGTCACCACAAAGGCTAAAAAATTAAAGTTTATATACTCCATGACTCCAGAAGCTGGGGCTTCATGAAAACATGATGTAATTAAACTCAGAGTGAAAGGACTACAATTGGCAGCCTGGTGAGTTTTACCCAAACATGACTTTTACAGGCTGAGCTCTGCTCTGAGAAAGATGAGGTAGAAGTGGCACCTTCTTGCTTGGTTGGTTTTTTCCAGGAATCCTATAGAGTCAGCACAGCCGAGGGAGCGGGAGGTGGATTCTCATCTTCTCGTGCCTCATCAACAATAAAACACACAAGCTTTGATTGCAGAATATATGTATATATATTTTAAGGATTTAGAGGGCACTGGTCGTTATCCTCCTCCCTGGTGAAGTTCTTGGGTTGAGCAGCGGGGAGCGTGGCTTGGCCGGGGAGGGAGGTGCGCGAGGTGAAAGCGCGGGGCGTGCCCATCATTGGGCTCTCGTGAGAAGCCGGGTCGTGCGGGGGAATTACCGAATTGCCTGTTGAGCGCTATCAGGGCTGGAAGCGGGTGGCTCAGCAGGCAGCTGACACAGGCTAAGTGCCACAAGAGCGGCAGACGCTTGCGTGCCATAGGGCATTTTGCAACTCCGGCAGCGGAGTTGTGACAGGCACATGCCGGAGTGAAAGGCCGCCCTTAACATGGTGCCTGTGAAACGGTAAGGGGCACCTGGCACGAGGTCTCGGCGCCTTCCCTCCATGCTCGCTGATGGGGGGAGCTAGGCTGCTGCTCCACGGTACGGTGCATTGGCTCCGGGCATGGAAGAATTTGATTCACTTAATCTTTCATTGACATCGCCACATAGGAGGAGAAGTTACATCTGCCTCTTCAAGTCCAATGTGCATGAATACCTACATATTCTTAAGGATGCTTAAGGACGTGCTTAAGGACAAAGTAGCTAGTGGCTGTGCCAATATACAGCTGCGTGGAAAAACCTAAGTCCCATAAACTGTGGCGAGGCATGGAAATTTAGGATGCTTCTACAGCACCGCTGGGTCTAGCCGAAAAATTTTAGGGGTAGCAATTTGGGGAGTGAAAAACCCTGCTTCATCATAACCGAAACTTTGAGGAAAGGATTGACTTCAGTCATTCATCAGGTCCATTAAAAAAAAAAATACGATTATCGTCCGTTTCACAGCTGTGCCTGAAGGTCTTCGTCTTGGATCAGGACAGGCTAATTGCTGTACAAATAAAGAATGGTAGGAACAAAATCGTCTCTCACCCAGGGAGTTTGTGGTTGCAGTTGACTTTCTTCAAATGAAAAGCGTCATTTTTTGATTTGAAATGATTTGCTTGTGATCTGAAACTTAGGCTACTATTACCAAAAAGTTCTTTGGAGCAGAACTTTCCTTCTGAAATTTCGGCAAACTCTCCAGGGACTGGAAAGCTGTTTCCCCCCTCGCTTTGCTTGCCACCAGCAAAGCAGGCTCTGCACGTGGTAAAAAAGCTGTGGATTTGGAGATGCAGCGGTTGTGGGGTGGCATGTTTTGTGAGTATAATGCTGTCTCGATCCCACTTTCATCGAACATGCAACATTGCACACGTGGGCTTTTTATGTATGTGGGGTAACGTCGCACCCTGATCTGCAGAGCCATGGGATAAAATGTGTGCAAAAAATAATAAATAAATGTGATAGATAAATGATAATGTGTTTTTGCGTGCAGGTTGTGTATGTATACATGTGCTTATGTGTGCCCTTCATGGGTGTATGTACACGTGCACACAGGGGAACCCATGAGGTTGCTATGTTTTACAAAACTCTTTGTATTTTATCCAGCAAAGTAGATTTGTAAACATTTGAAATATCCTCAGTCATTTAATGCATTATTTAAATGCTTCCTTTCCCCCCCTGCCCTTTCCGCTTCCCTGCTGTCCCCAGTAAGAGTCACCGTTCAGTGCCCTAGCAGCCGCGGCTCGCGAGGCATTTTCAGCGTTAGAGGCGTTTAGCCTTTCTAGCGGGGGATTAGCCGCAGCGCCCGGCCGGGCTGTGCAGACAGCAGCAGTGGTGTTGCAGCACGGGTGAACAAGCTGCAGCAGCAACCGCGAAGGTTTGTCGGTGCCCAGTGCAGGCAGTGCAGGCAACCTGCCCAGCCGTGCGTCCGTGCCGCGTTTGGCCGTGCTCTGGCGTAGGTGCGGTCGGGCTGGAGGTGGGGAACTGGGCGCAGGGAGAAGACGTACCCCTGTATAGCTGTGCAAGATGTGCGCGTGTATCTGGTGCTCCTGCCAGGCCGTACCCGGGGATGCTCTGGTCCATCACGGCGGGGCAGTACGTGCTCTCTGTAGAGGTGGGCTTTCCTCCCTGCTGTCCATCATACGAGCTCTGCGAGTACCAAGAACCTACTAAAATCCATGCAGGTAAAAGAGCAGGTTTAGCTCTTGGCAGTTCATTGAACTGCTGCAAGTTTTTGCTTTCATGCAACATGCAACTTCTTCCTTCCCGCTTGCTGATCTCTTCAGGCTATTTTCCTTTTGCTCTTTCCCATTCCCTTCCTCTCCAAGGCCAAAGCAGGGCTGTACCTGGAGTCAGTAGCGCCGCAGCGTCAGCCCCTTCCTCCCTGGTAAGCAGTTTTGTGCCTGAGGGGTTTTGTTTAAACCACAGAGGATTAGGTGTGTGAGGAACTGCTCGCTGGTGAAAGAAAGGTTCATAGTTCAGTCCTAGGGGGAAAAAAAAAAAGAAAAAAAAGCAGCTTCACATTATTTTAAAACAATCGCTCCAAAGAAATCTCTTTGCCTTGTATAATGATTTCATCTCCTGAGATGTCTCTCTGCAATAGCTGTCCTCTTTCTTTAAGTGGTTGCATATTGAGAATGTAATATCCTGCCAGAAGAGCCTTGATTGTTCTGCTCGGGCTAAATAAGCTGAAAAAAAAGAAAGCAGCATGTTAAGATCGGTGTTCTCAGCTAATTGTTCTGCAGAGAGGCTTTTGCAAGCGCGTTGAGCCTTTGTGCAGGTAGGAAGCTCTTGCTGCGCAGCTGTATTTCTTTCACGCTTATGTACTGGATGGATGTTTGCAGTAACAGTGACCTGTTGCTCCTCCTGTGAAATGTGTCTTTGCGAATCAGAAGAAATACCGCTGACATTTTTAGCAGAGAGCAGGTGTAAAACTTGTGAGAGAAAGGAACGGGTGAAGTGCGGCATTTCACACTGCTGGGACTTACGTACGTGTCTGCACGTGTAAGGACGTACACATAGGCAGAACCCTCCATGCTGCAATAGTCTCAGTCCCTGCAGCCCCGAACGGGGACATGACCCACTGCTGATGGGCAGTGATTTCTGGAGTGAGACAGGATCGGGACAGCAGAGCCAGCTGCCTCCCGCAGGTCCCTGCTTTCCCACTGCTGTCACTTCTGGTCTGCTCACCCCATCTCTGTGTTTTGTGCGAGTCAGTAATAGCTCCAGTCATAGCTGTCCAGTACGAGTCGCTAAATTTTCATGTGAGGACGCTTGCTAAGCTCTGCACCTTCCCCTTGCTGTAACCCCTGGAGTTGCAGCTGATGTTTGGTGCATCTCCTCGTGACTTTGTTTCACGTTGCTGTGTCCCTAGCTTCTTAAAATGATGAATTTTCCTTATTTCACTGCCAACTGCCATGCTGCTGCTCCACAAATCAGCAGTTTCCTTTTCCTTCTTCCACAGAAAGTTCTCACTGCATCTTTCTGTACCTCGGGAAACCCTGGGGCTTGCTGAGCTCCTCATACCTGGGCAAGGTCTCACAGCAGGGATTGTGTCCTGGAGAGGGGAAGCATCACCTGAGCATCCCAGTGGGGCACTGGGGGTCCACACTTGGTTCTTGGGGCTGCCGCAGACTCCCGGGGCAGCCTTGGGCAAGTTGCTGTACCTGTACCTACAGGTCTGCACTGTCTGTGCAACACAGCTGGCATGAAACAGGGCAGAGATGCCAGCTGGGAGCCTGGCAGCGGTTCAGCTGTGCCAGCATGATACTCACCCGTCCCCGCAGGGCTCATTTAGCCGAGGAACTGGTCCACGTGCTGGAGTCATGTTGTTCCAGTTCAGGAGTTGAGTTTGGGTGCCTTACACCCAAACCTTTGTGTCAGGTAGATATACCTAGGATTTTCTTCTCTGAAACGTGTATGACTACCAGTCAAAGCATTTATGAGCCTTTATCCTTTAGGAGCCTTATGTTCACAGGCAACTATGCAAAGTATTATTAGTATTAATTATTGTAATCCTGGGAGGAATAGCACACGAGAGCATCTTCTGGAGAACCTCCCATGCACAAGTGAAACGGTGGGACAGAATGAACGGTTCATCTCCAAGATGGCATGTGACTTTCTGCTCTAAATTATGGCTTTGAGATGGTTTAAACTAGAACTTTATATTGTTTTGCCTCAACTTTTATTATTTAAAACACTGAAGTGCTACCTCCTGTGTGCTGGAAGTGTTCCAGCCTAAACAAAAGTCCATTCTGCTTTCCCGAATTCCCTCTGTACTTTCAGCTGAACGTGAAATTCTTTGCCGCTCCTCCGTCTGAATCGCCATGTGCGTTTTCTCCGGGCTGCGAGACAGCTCGTGTTCCTCCCTAGGAGCGGCAGCATCTCGGTAGTGTGTGAAGCAGAGTCTGCATAATCCTGTGGGATCTTTCTGGATAAAAAACTACTCTATAAATACTATATCGTTTTCATTGTCAGTCTGGATTCAGGGGTGAAATGATCCCACTTAGTTAAAGCAGGATGAAGTGTCTATTTTCATATTTGTTTAATTGAACCACTCAGCGTGTCTGATAGTAATGGCTTTATTTGAAGCATGTGGTTCTTATGAGCTGTTAAGATACCAATAGCATTTGGATTAGTCTTTCTGCCAAGAAAGCCAGGTCAATTCTTCAGGAAAATAAAAAAACTAAGGCAAACTTTATTTTAACAGTGTCTTGAGTTTCACTTTAGGTTCCATAAATATTTGTCAGTGTTCCTTTTGTAAGACCCAAGCGAGCCCTTGGCAAGACATGAGGTCTATCTCCAGAACAGTGAATATAAATAAATTCCCCAAACCATGCTGGAGAATTGGAGGTAACTTTAGCCCATGCGAGAGACTCGAAGCCAAGCAACAGGGTGATCATGGTTCTTGAATTACTATTTGTGTAGAGGAGAGGGAGTGGGGGAAAGAAAGAAAAACAGAGAGAGAAAAAAAATATATAAACATTTGTAGAATATATGTGGGAGCCCACACCGTCCTGCACAAGAAGGTGGAGGTCACTTACCACGACTGCGACAGAAATGGGACTTCTGCTTGTGTTCCAGTTGCTGTCTGCTCCTAATGCTTCCAGAAAATTTCAGAATATTTCTTTCATGCCCTAGGGGATAAGGGAGGAAATTTCAGATTTGTAATGAGGACTGGTAATGCCATCTATTTCAGAGGATCAGGCCAAAAAAGCACTGTGGAGCCACCCCAAGGGCTCCCCTCGCATCCCGCAGTCTCCCCTGAATACCTTTGGTATTCTTGAGAGCTTGCTTTACTTCTGTGGTTTTCAGAGCTGTATCTTAAAAAAAGAGAGAGAAAAAAAAAGCCTATAATGCATTAAAAAACTTGCCTGTAGCTAAGTACTTAACCAGAGGTTTAGGGTGCAGGGATTCGTGATTTAAGAGCAAGCCCTGTTCCATGCAGTTGAGGGGGGAAATAGCTGAAATTTTATCCTGTCCCTGACCACAGATTGAGATTACCAAAGCGGTACGAAAGCAGGGGAGTGCGAATGAAGGAGGTGTATTGAAGGAAGCGGAACCTTGGCCCAGAGCAGCTCGCTTTGGTTGCTGGAGCCGCTCCAATAAAAATTTAAATTCAGACGCACTGAATGCCTTATTTGTCTGGCTAAGGGGGAGGAAGGTGGGGATGGGTGAAGTTTTTCCTCTACCTCTGGATGTTAAAATAATGGTAGGAAGATGTAAAAACTGCATCGTGCTGAAGAACGTGCTATTGTATCATCAGCTAGTCGGTGGCCCTGTTTTTCTCTTCTTTGCGATGAACAGGGACGTGAGAGGGGGTTGCTGGAGGAAAACCCTTGATAGGGTGAGATGGGAGCCCTCCTGCCCATAAATTTAAAATTTCCTAAAATAATGCTGGGCATCTTTGATCTCCCTTTGAGTTGATGGGAGTTGAGTGTTGCCAGCCCTTGCGGGCTCCGACTGCCTCTTTGCAAGCAGGATTTGCAGCAGCGATCAGTGATTTTTGTGCCAGCCCCCAGTTGCCTACCAAGTCCGAGGCTGCAAACATAAAAGGACTGTTAACTCCACGCTTTCTGCTGTCGCGAGACAGCTGTTTGGGGCTCTGTAGCACTTGATACTCCATAGCTTTCTATTCCTGCCACACCGTTCCTACGTACGGTTTTGGAAACAGTGACTGAATTTTGCTAGCGGCTCCTTAATCTGGCTCGCGTGGATGTTAAGGGAAGAAAAGAAAAAAAAAGGCAGGTAACAGCCTCCATCTGCAAAACTATTTCTGGTTTTGTGACTGGGCTTGAGCCGCCCTGAGCATTGTCAGATCGGTTTTTATTTAAAAATACCCTCTCTCCCTCACCAAAACAGGAAGCATCTTTCCAGGAATGCTTGGGAAAGTTTTGGCTTTTATATCACTGACATAACTGGAGAAAGTTTTGAACGATTTTAAAGCTAACAACGGTTTGATAGGACTGAAAAATACTCCTTGAATCCCACAGATATAAGACCTGCTTTTTCTTCCATCTCTCTAACGTGAGACTTTTCTCCTCTGCGTGTGGCTGTGTATCTGTCCGTGGCTACACGAACGATTTCTGGGCCATAAATGATGGTTTCAACGTACGGCACATCCTTGCTTGGTAGCAGCTGCCCGTGGACACGTCCTGATCCGCTGGTGTCTGCAGCACAGGATGCCCTTTTCCCGCTGGGGTACCAGACCTCATGCTTATCGTTGTTATAGGACATTTCACTATATGATTTTATGTAGCAGTGAACACAAATTAAGCCAGCTCGGGGCATCTAAAGCATTGTAAACTTCTTACCTAGCTTAACTCATTCTTTCTTATTCTTAAGAAACCAACCTTTCTCGTCTCTGGGCGGTTTAAAAAAAAAGATGGGGTCTCCGTTGTCCTTTGGGTCTTCACAAATCTTGCTGAAAAGAGCCGTGCAGCCTATTTTTTTCATCCGTTTTCATCATCTAGCACGTGCCAGGGTTATGTTTTGTCAACTTGGTGTTTACCTTTCCGCACAAGAAGTGTGCGAGGGGCAGAGCCCCGGTTCGCGCGGGCGGGCCGGGCGCGCGCTGGCATCCCGCTGCCTGCGGGCCAAGGAGTCGCGTTGCTCAGGAGCCTGTACGGCATCTGCAGGGAAGCAGGGAAGCTGCTCGGCCGCTGCCGGGACTCCCGGCTGGAGGAGGAGGAGGAGGAGGAGGGGGGAGATGCTCGGTGCGTTCCTGCTCGGAGGGGTACGGTTTCCACGGCTGCTTTGTCACACAGAGGGTTTTCCTGCCCTGCAGCCCAGCTTGCTCCGTGACAAATTATTCCTTAATTGCTGGATGGCAGAAGAAAAGCTTTGCAGCCCTGAGGCTGCTCCTAACAAATCAGGTTACAGAAGCCTGGAAAATTATGTTGAGCAGGAAAGGAGCACCGCGAGGTTTCCGTGGGTGCCGGGCTGTGCTTAGCTCGGCTGCAGCCGTGCACTAAAGCAAGCCTGTTATAACGCAATTACCATTGCGGTGCCTGCAAAAATGAGGCTATTCATTAGCGATGCGTTTGTAACACACGGGCCGGAGCAGCACTCGGGCTGGCAGTGTCTGCAGCCGTGGGAGGAGGAGGTGGGGAGGGGGAGGAGGAAGATGAAGATGAAGAGCTGCGAGCTGGAGCTGACAGCTCGACGTCCGCGAGGGCTTCGCTGGGCCGCGAGGGACAGGCCGGGATGATCTGATCGGACAACTGCGGCGGCTGATTTATGGGGCGAGATTAAAGGAGCTGCTTGTAAATATATGTATAGCTTGGCTAAGTGACACCTGAGGGGACAATAACTGTCTGCAAGCGTACGGAGGGACTGATACCCGAACCAGGAGGAGGGGACCGCTTTAGGAGCGTGGAAGAGGATTTTAGCCAAAGGCAGCCGAGTCAGGGGGAGCAAAATCAGCTGTATTTCCCCAGTTGTCCCCCTGCAAGCCTCTTCAGGGAGATTTCTGTGCGCCCGAAACACATGAATTCCCCTCCATACGGAGCACGTTTAACTAGGGTATATATAATGTTTTGTTCATTTACTTACTGTTTGAGAGAAAGTCAACTTTTAGAAGCAAAAGAAACTGTCTGTGGGGAAAAAAAACTTTTTTTAAAAATTTTTTTGGCCGTAAACATTTCGGTGGAAAACTTTCAGAGCACCCTATTTCCCAAGCTAAATAGCTGCCTAGCTCCTCTCCTGAGTGCTTTTTCTATACCTCTCCATGTCCAGTCGTTCTTCAGCCTGGTTTCCAAAGGAGATGAGACCTGTGCGGGGATGTGTGGGAAAGGGGCGCTTGATCCATCTCCATCCCTTCTCATAGCTTTCAAGCCTACTATTAGCCAACTTCAGCCACCGTTCTTTGAGAAGGAGCAGTGTGGGAGATAGTAAGAGAGGCAGTGGTGGGAGATTGCAGGAAAATGTGTGGTGCCGATGTTGACGTTGAGCCTCTCCTTGTGCAGAAGGTCCACAGGGCATCATCCCTTCAACCTGCCAAACCAGGCACCTTAGTCCTGTTGTGCATTAGGAATAAAAGCAGAGGGGACCCCAATAACACCAAAGCTGTCATCTCTTGTAGTTCTTCATACAGCCTGTAGCTGCGTTTTAGGAGTGTCACACTTCAGTAGAGACCCATAGGTCTGCTTTTTTTTTCCTGCAAAGAGCTCGTTTTTGACCTCCGCAGCCACAGCAAAAAGCAGAGCTCCCTGTTCCAGCTTTCACGTTTGCTTCAGCAGGACGGAAATCTGTGGGGCCCTTCTGAATATTTCTCTCCTCACCCAATATTGCCGAAAATGAGCCTGAAGTGTTGACAGACAGCAGCACACTCAGTGCGCAGGAATCCAACATAAACAGATTTGCTGGTTGTGTACTTGGACGTGTTCAGCGAGGTCTCCACTTTGATCTTCCCTGCACTATCCTAAAGCCCAGCGAGCAAAGGCTAAGTAAACAGACCTTTGATTTCAGGGCTGTTTGGAGCAGAGGTCTTGTAAAAGTTTTATCAGTGGCACAACATGGCTACTGAAGTCCCTCGCGGACTGTAGGTGCTGCAAGAGTAGCAGCATGGCTTTACTGACCCGAATGTCCCTCTTCCTCCCCACCACTATAATGACGAACATCTGGAGATATGAGCCAGCTTCCTGTTGATCGTGGCTTACTGGTTACCCTAGGAGAGGCACCTGCTTGTGATCTCCTATATGGGGAATGGAGCCTAAGTTCTAGTAGATCCTACAGCTGTTAGGTCCCACAGCTCCTGCAGCTTGATCGTGTGGGACACGCGTACGTTATTAACTGTGCGTGTTCAACCCTCCTGGGTCAAACACCCAAAAAACAGTACTCTGGCTTCAGTATCATGCAAGCTGCAATAAGTTGGATTTTATTTGTTTGCTTCCTGTTTTTAGAGTATTTAGTGATTCCCCACAATCTCAAAGGTCACAGATTTCCTTTCTTGTTCAAATCAACAGGAGATGTTCCTTCAGGCTTATGCCCGCAGAAACAGACATTAGGAAACAAGCACCTAATATCACGAGACTTAAAAAATAAAGTTATGAGCGCTGGCAAATTCCTCGCGATGGATGTAACACGGGAGTTAGGCTGGACTCTGCTTGCTTTTTGTTTAATGTTTTTGTCTGTCTTTCAGTGGGTTTCGTGAAAGAGGCTTTGGCTTCGCTTCCCCCCGCTGTAGAAAAATGATACGGGAGTGAGATCTTGCCAAGATATTTTATTTTTATAAGTGTTATCAATTTTCCAGTGTTTTCATAACTAACAACCACTGTGCTGAGCGACCGTGGAGCCCGGGCTGTCCCCGGTGGGCCGGGGCTGTCGTCCTCCCCGCGTTCCCAGGGACCTTTGCCGTGTTGCAGCAAATTGAGATCCCCCTTCCTCTGCCCTGCGCCCCAGGTGTGTCCGCTCCTGTCATCACCCGCCGTTGATAGCGATGGGGTTGCAGGGGGACCTGGTGCTTTTTAAGAAGTTCAGTGCCTGGTTGGTTTTCTCAGCTGAGAACCAGATCTGTTGGGAGATGGAAGAGGAGGATGGAGGGGAGAGAACAGCTGCTTTTTGGGGCCATAGCTCAGTGAAGCCGGGTTTCCAGGAGGATGGTGGTCTTGGAAATCCTCTGGGTGGGCTGAGAAACTGATATTTCAGGGCCTTCTGTTTCTGAAGTAGTCAGAAGCGTCCTTCTTTCGCAATATACCCACAACCGCACACCGCAGGGCCTGGGCAAGATGGAGACTGCTGCAAGGGCGCTTCAGCCCAAAGCTCCACTGAGCTCAGGACCTAAAGTGGGAACACTTTGCTCAGCCCTGCCAATAATTATCCTTTCTTAGCAAAATAAATACCAAATGGCAAATACATTGTCCAGCTACCTCAGGCCAGAGGAAACTGAGGCAAGAGCCGTAATTTGTCATTTAACAGAGATTACCCACAGGCATGGACTAAAATGTCAGGGAGTTGTTTCTCTTGCTCTTCTATTTCCTTGCAGTGCAAGAGCTACAGCATGCATTTGCACCCTTTATAAGGTAGTTTTGTCATTTATCAAGCAGTAAAAGCCATTATTCGATAAAAACATTTTTTAAACAGCCTTTCATTTGTCTGTGTTTTATGGCAGCCCTTTGATCGGCGGCGGGGTGTGCAGCACCGTTTGTGATATATAGCAAATTGATTTTACACATTTCCACCTTTTATCAATGGGGCTTCCAAGAAGGTTTCACCGTAATCAGATTGGAGATTAACCGTTCCCAGCCGTTGGGACTGGAATTTACGTGCAATAAAGATTAGGGGATTAGCAACCGATTGGAAAAGTGCTGATTTTCTCCAGCCACAGGTATGGCAGGGGTCTCGTGCCTGCCTTTTGCGACCTTGGGGCTTGACCTCTTGACGTCTCACTTGGAAACACCAGCATGCAGCACAGAAGCGATTGCTGAGGTGGTTCAAGAACAAGTTCAGGTCACCTGAATGGTAAAAACAGAGAAATCTTCAACGGGTGCTTTGCGTTTATGTCTATAGAGCAGGGCAGGCTGAGCAGCTGGGCTGCAAAAATGCTTGAAGCTGCAGCCGGGATGATGACAGCTGATGAGATGTCCGTGCGTCCGTACCCCCACGCGTGCCACGTGAGATAAACCAGCTATGCAACCGCGCAGCGCGCTGGGGTTGCTGGCTGCTCAGTTTTCCCGGGATAGCTGTTCCGCTCCCCAGGCTTCTCCCCCGCAGCCCCTGCCGAAGGTGCATTGCTAGACTGTGAGGTAATAGGAGCGGGCGTTAATTGGGATTCCAGCTCAGCCCTATCTACCTGGCGGCTACGGAATATTTAAACTTAGGCGGAATATAGCCGCTGTTACGGGCTGTTTTGTCAGCTGGAGATGTTCCACTCTGCTGTGTAATAGAGGTGCAGGAAAAGCATCTTCCTGCAGACGAAGTGCAACCGCAGCAAGAGGTGCCGTGCAGCCCCAGCCCTGCCAGAGCAAATGCGCTGATTTTCTCTCATATTAAAGCTAAGCCGTCCTGGGCACAGGACAAGGGGGGATGATCAGATCTAGCAAGCCTAACAGAGCAACGAGTCTTCGCTAATTCAGACTGTCCCAAAGATAGCCCAAGTTTTAGCAACCAGAGTTGGGAATTGGGAAAAGCTGCATGTTTTAACAGTGTGTTCTGGTACTGGACTAGCAGTGACCCATGTGAAGAAAACGTTACCTGCTTTCCTTTGGGTATTGACTGGACCTGAGACAGTTTCCTGTATGAGAACTGATGGAAAAATAGACTTGAGACGTGACGGCTTCATGTGTTACAAAGTCCTGGCTCCTGCCGATGTCGTGCTTCAGCAGCGTGTGCTGCAGCACCTGGGGAGCAGGGAACCAGATGTGAATGCTGTAAGAACGCATTGATGGTTTCCCTTTTTTTATATGCTGTAGATTTGGCGTCTCTTGAGTTTAAATGTATGTCTTCACTGGATGAACCTATGCGAACACTTTCTTTTAAATGGTATTTAAATATTCTCCCCTCTTGAAAGAGATGTACAGGCATGTCTACGTTAACTAGTAGAGTGGCACCACAGAAACGGATCTTTAAAGAGAAATATTTGATGCCGATGTTCACGTTATGTGCATTTGGGGAGTTTATTCTGCATGAGCTCATGGGGTGGGGATGATAGAAGGTTTCACTTTAAAAGCACACCCCCGATCCAAACTAAAGCCCTGATGGAGGCACACTTGAGGTAGGCCCTTATAATGAGGGCTTAATTTGGAGAGGGTCACATTGCTCTGAGCAGTTCCATCAAATCTAGCATGGGAGGGAGGTTTTGGTAGGGTAAAGTATGAACGGATTGCAGGCAGGTTTTCAAAATGCTGCTGTCTTCGAAGGAGCCAGAAGGTCAGGTTTGGTTTGCGTTTTTTCTTGTGGAGCAAGACAAGCATTTTTTTTTATTTATTTCTGATCTGGTGAAATTTTTCAGTATTTTAATTAATTCCTGACCCAAATCAAAGCTGCTTTTGTGTTTTTGTGACACAGCAATCTGTTTAAAAAAATCACTGTTGCTTAATCGGTGCACTTTCAAGATACCGACTTTTTTGCTTGTATGTGTTTCATTGTAATTAGCTTAAAATTCTGAAACCAAAGACGTCTCAAATTGAAAAACAGGAAGCTTGAAACAGAAATCTTGACAAATCTTGGTTCTTGACAAAAATGCCATTTCCTGATAGAGAAACCTTTCTGCAAAGACTCCCTCCCAAGCCGGCTCTGCAGCGATTCAGCTAGAAGTGCCTTCTGTTTTAGAGCAGCCTCCGAAAATATCTTCAGTTCCTAAATACCGTGGTGTTTATCTCTTTGTGGTCACCAACAAACAGTTGTTCCTGCGTTTTTGCGGTGACCAAACTTAGAAGCCCCTTCTCACGGGGGCCCAGGGAACGGAGGGCTGCGAGCAGCCGCTCCATGTAGGGAGCCGCCATGGATTTCCCAGCAGCAAAAGGCTTGCGGATATTTTGGCAGCGTCTCCACTTTGAGATACTGATTGCTCAAGCCTGTTTGCTGCGAGTCCTTAGTGCCCTAAGTACACCTTTTCCACCTTGGGTGTTGGGAAAGGCCGGTGGGTACCAGCGCTGGATGGAAGCGTCCAGTCTTCTCCAACTTCATCCCTTAAAGAAGAGATTTTTAGGAAAACCGATATACAACACTGGATATTGGAAATATCGATATTGGAAAACCAATACATGATACGGATACAAACGCAAAGGACCCCGTGATGGTGTACAGCAGAGGACTCGCCACCGAGGGCCATCAGGAAGGCGAACCAGCTGTTCTCTGATCTTCCCTCCCACCATTCCTGAGTATGGCACGGAGTCAACCCTCGTGGTTTCTGTTTCCCTGCAGACATAGACAGTGACACGTACAATTTCCTGCTTGTATGGCTCGCGCAGAAATGTCTGTCTATAAGGGAAATGGCTAATTACCTATTAAACCTTGTACTGTGCTTAGACTGGGTTAAACACCGACGAGCAGAGTTCAATGGGAATCCTTGTCACCAAGTGTGAGCCTGAGCATCCTATTTTGCAGGAGCAATTCAAATAAAAGGATTAGGTGACGGGGAGCTGCACATACGCAGGGGCATGAGCCAGGGAGCGGGGGGTATTGTAAAGGCTCAGAAGTCAATGCCTTCCTTTGAAGCCTCGGGTTTTGGGATACGATTGCAACTGGTGGCTCGCAGGGGAATTTTGTTACAAAATAAGTGAATTAAACTGAGATTTGCAGAGTGTCTGGTTTGTTTTGCTACAAGTCTTGGAGTTGGTGGGAGATTTGGCCGGGAAATCCACTGGGCTCGGGAAGCAGTTGGAAGGGCAGAGCGCAATCGCATTTATGTTAAATTTGGGGTAGATTAACCCCAGCAGCTAATTCAGGCCTGCCTGCCTGGATTGTTTCCCGGAGATGATGGGAAGCAAACAAACTCCTCGCGTTGGCAGAGGTGACCCGTGGTGGGGACGCTGGGGCTTTGGGATGGGTTTGCCGAGCGCACGTTTGAGCTCTCCGGCAGGATTTCCACACGGATTATGGATCCTCCTGCCTCCCTCAAGCCAGAGGGTTTCTAGCTTTCTTCCAGTGTCAGGCAGTTTGTCCTGCCTGGAGACAGGAGGCTAAAAAAGCCTTTAATTTCAGAACCTTGAAGAGGTATTTTTTTAGGAAAAGCAAATTAAGATTGTCATTTTTCAGGTCAGTTTGCCTTCTCGAACAGGAAAGAAAAGGGTAGATTTGGGGGGCAGCTGTGCCTAGGCACCCGTGTCATGTTTATCTCTTCTCTAAAGAAAGCTTTCTCGTCATCCGCTGTATCTGAAGCTCCCTGTCAACATAGTTTTAGCCTCTGAGTAAAAATGTTAGTCTTCTCTTTGGGACCATGCTCAGCCCGCTGGCAGCACTTTAGAAACAATAAATAATACCTTTTTCTTCCATATTAGAAGTGAAACATTCTAGAATAAGAAGTCTATTTCTTCAGAAGTTATTGGAAATAATCCTAACTCTCCTTTGTGTTTGCTACCTCGAGACCTAAGGGATAAAGTTACTATTTTTTGCTGCTGAAAAAATATTCAGCAACACTTAAAACTGAATGTCACCCATGCACATTTAATTTAATAAGACGGTAATTTCATGTTAAATAAATACCAACCGATTATTGAAAGCATATGCTCAAAGGATTTAAAAACCATGTAAGAGATATGTATCTCATCTACTGTTGTTGAACTGTAATAAATCTGTGCAATAACCAAGTGCCAATTGTTTAACATACAATAACTGTTTTATTAAATTGCAGTGAAATGCATATGCAGGGCACTTAATTAAATGGAACATGTTCCCAAATAATCTATTTTTTTTTTTATTTTTGGAACTTCCAGAGTAGAAAATTTACTGGTAGCCTTCACCCAAGGGGCTAGTTATTGCTTGTGTAAAAATATGGCAAGCACTTCTTGTGCTATCAATAAAAATCCATTTTGTCAGGAAAGCAGCTCCTACCACAGGGCTAGGGAAGAGAGAAAATATTTCACTGTACTTGCTGTAAAATGAATCTGCAAAGCTTTGCTGGGCTCAGCTGTGTAGCCCTAACCTAGAACTTGCTCTTGCAGATTGTCCTCTATTCCCAAAGCTGAGTTTGGCCATCCATGGGGGCTGGTCTGCAAATACTTGTGGTGTTTTTGTGTTCCTCTCTGAAGGTCTTCAGCATGTTCTCTTTGCTCGGCAGAGATGCTGTTGTTTTGGTTTTTTTCTTTAATCTTTTGATTGTTTTCGGTAAGCACTGTTTTGGTCTGTGGGTTGCCCGGTTGCCAAGCCAAGAAGGACCCATTAGCTCATCTAATCTGATCTCTTTCTGTCACATACCAAAGCGTTTGGCCCAGTTGCCTCTACCCTGACTCCTGTTTTATTTGGCTAATGCATACCTTTCAGAAAAGCTTGTCTTGTTCTGAAAATATGAGAAGCTGTTGAACACACTAATCCTTCAAAGTGCTTATTCCAATAGTTAATTGTATGCATGGGCACAGCATTCATCTTTCTCTCTCTGTCAAAAAAATCATTGTTATCAACTCTGTTCTCCATGTAATGGCTACCCGTGGTGCAGAGAGCCAACACTAGGCTTTGAAGAGCACCTACTCACGTCCATTGAAGCTCTTGCCATGGTTGCATCGTACACTCTTTGGTGGGGGAATTGCGTTTGGGTAGGTGTTCGTCCAGCCCTCAAAATAGCAGGGCCTCAAATGCCAATACAAATAGTGGTTCTGACGATGTGCAGAGTGTAAGAAATGTGTAAACCTCATGTGGGTCTGGCGGAGAGGATTAAACTTCATCCTATTGTGCATAGGAATTGTCCAGCCCCGCTTTCTGGCAATGGGTCCCAAAGTCAGCCAACTCAGGAAGCGAGTGTAAAACACGGCTTTTAGATGGCTGTTTCCAGCCTTCCACATTAATTCTGAAGTGTGGGAGAACTGAGGAAAATCAACTTTAGTGTGGGCCACCCTTAGTACAAGGGTGTTTGAAGATCAGGGTTTACAGTGATGGATAGGGTGAAAGTAAAGAACCAAATGAAGCTGCCCAGTGCTGGCCCGAAAGACTGTGTTCCCACTGAGCAAGTGTTTTGGTTAATGGCTATCGTCTTACTCCTTTGTGTCACTGCAATAAAGAAATTGGTCTGTGTTTTGCTGTATCTCGTCGTGGACATGGGCACCTAAGGTGTGTGGGTACCATGGTCCCTGATGTTGATTCCTTGCATGCGTTGATGGGCTGCTTGGGTGCTTCATGGTAAATGGCTTTGCTAATTTGCTAACACAGCGCTTCAAAAGAAATCTTATCTTCATGGAAAGTGAATGTGTTTGGTATTAAATAATAAAATATACATAACCCATGGGACTCTTAAAACTTATTTAACTTCTATATAAACTTTACAATACAGTATGTGGATATTATAAATTACTTTCCATTCCAAGAAACTGTCCGGGCTGGTT
This sequence comes from Dromaius novaehollandiae, assembly GCF_036370855.1. NCBI lineage: Eukaryota > Metazoa > Chordata > Aves > Casuariiformes > Dromaiidae > Dromaius > Dromaius novaehollandiae. The sequence goes on along the minus strand of NC_088101.1, from coordinate 81,193,952 downwards.
GACCTTCCTTGGAATTTCCTCTTTGTAATTATGTTTAATGTGTTAATAAAGTTCACTTTGAACTGTATCGTGGCAAATGGTCTCACAGGACATGGGTCAGTGCTGGTGTGTTCACCATATGTGAAGCTTGAAGCTAGCATGCAGTTTAGTTCGAGGAATAACAAGGCTAAGTCCAAACAATTGTAGAAGCAGTATCTCCTCCCCAGGTTAGCAGTAAAAGGGGTTCATGGAAAGTCAGGAATGTGGAGTGGGAAATCATTTAGCTTTCACTGCTAGGTGTTACTAAATTATAGCACTAGCTTCGAGTCACTATCAAAACCCCATATATCTAGAGGGTTTTCACACAGAGCCATAAATCATGTTTACTACAGGTATGAGTTGAACGAGTGCATGAACTTTGCAATGCAGTCCAGGAAAATATAATTACATGTGTGCGTGGTTTTGACTGTGAGAAATGTGGACAGGAAGCTCTAGTCCGTTCCACCGTTGTGTCTTAAATACGCTTCTAGAAACTGTTTTCGCAGCTTCCTGGAAATAGCCATTTATTAAAGCAAAGAGGCTTTGTCAGGTTTTACTCCTTTTGCCAAGAAGGGGCAACCACCAGCAGTTTCCAGGCCCTTGGGGGCAAAGGAAAGGAATGCTTGCAAAGCGGTGTCAGCAGCATGGTATAGGATGGTAGAGAGCAGTATCGCAGGATATAAATTGAAAACTGCCCAGCTGTTCAGTAAGACAGGTGTAGGATCTGTCTTTTATATAATGGGACAGAATGGAGATTCCAGTTGCTTGAATTCGTAAATGAGGCAAATAAATCTGCACACTTGTCTGCATGTATAGGAGCAGAAATATTTAAAACAAATGAAGTGATCACAGCGTTTCCTTGTTAATGTTTGACTGGGCTTATATGATCTTGAGCAGAAAACTTGGCATCTCCCTGCGTCTGTTCGTTTCTTTCTGGGTGTATTTATATGTGTTTGGAGACGGGGAAACGGTGAGCAGGAAAATAACCCGGTGGAAAATGTAGGGTCTGGCTTGTTTAAATTATATTTTAAGCCTGATTGCACCCCGGCCCTTGGAACTCCAGGCATGATCCCTTCTAGCAACTAAAATGATTTGAATGTTACGGGGCAAAGTTATATTTAGTTTGTATTTGGAGAAAGAATAACAACCAGGCGTGGGGGAGGCAGCTGCGTTCTCATCACTTCTTCGCGAGCCCCATCTGCGGCTGTCCTACCCCACCCTTCATCCGAGGCCCAAATATTAAGAAGTGACCCTCTCGAATTATTGGGCTGAGGAGAAGAGGAACCGAAGGAGACCAGCTCCTGCTGCCTTTGTGCCGAGGTGGGGCTTCATTTATCGTAACCTTCGCTTCTGGTCGCCCGGACTGGGAAGCCAGCCGCCCCGTCGTCTCCAGCGCGGGGTGGTTTGAAGGGGTGTTTCTCAGCGGCACCCTGTAGCTAGAGATCAGGCTTTGCGCAGTGGAAGATTGCAAGAATGGGAGCAAAAGCGGTTGTTATTTTCTCTTCCCCTCTTCCCTCCAGCTATAAAAATGTGTAAAAATCTGTATCAGCAGTTTTGGTGGAATATCTAGCTGGGGCCTTGGGTTCAGCCGCTTCTCCCAATGCAATGCGCTGCGGGGACGCTCGCTCTGTCTCTAGCACCATCCGTGCTTGCAGATTCTCCGCACTTTGAAAGACTGATTTTTCAAGAAGTACTGCCTAATGGCAAAGAAACAACAGGGAATATGGAAGAGGGATCCCTCCCCAAGGATTTCCACCCGGGCCCTGAGAGCATCGCTCTGTCCTGCTCTGTCTTCAGAGGACCCAGTCTGCAGCCTGGGCCCTCGGGTGCAGGCTTGGGGCAATTTTTGGGGTCCCTCCAATAGCTGGGAGTAATGATTGCAGGATTGGGTCAGGAAGATGATACTTATTGGCATTAAAAAATCTGTGTTGGTAGATACGCGCATTCAGGATTTTACCAGTATGAATCTTTGTCGGATTTGAGGTTTTGAAGCAGTCCCTTATAGGTTTGCTACCTAGCTCTTGCGTTGCCCTAACACACAACCCACAAGCAAGGCAAGAGCAGCGCTGCAGCAAGCAACTGTAGGGTATTGCTCTCAAAATACACTAGATATGAGCTCGGACCTGCTCTTAGAGGCTAGGAGTGACAGGGCTGAGGCACTGGCTGCAAATATACTGCTTGGACAGCAGTTGCATCTGCTTTCCAAGGCTGCGTTCGCGCACAAGGCAGCAGCCGGAGGCAGCGAGCGCTGGGCCGTCGGCAGCGCCCAGGGTTCAGCCCCTTTTCACCTCCTCGCTCGCAGCTGTAGGTGAAGCGGCAGGTGGTTTCCTGGGAGTTTCCCGCTCGGAGCAGCTGGAGAAATGGATCCTGCCGCCAGAGATGCGGGCTGAGTGCCCGGCTCTGCTCCCGCGCCGGCACGCTCAGCTGTGCGCGCGCACGTGCCCCAGCCCGGGAGCCGAGGAGGGACCCCCGCAACCCTTCGCCTCGGGAAGCCCGCGGGAACGGGGAGAGCTGAGAGAAGAAGAGTTTGGAGGAAAGAGTATCTTGCACAATCTAACACAGGGCAAAAGGATAAGAAAAGGGGGAACATGCTGGAGGAGGAAGGTGCATGGCTGGACGCGTGTGTAATATATAGGCATGCATAATCGGCTTGCAAGCAGCTTGTCAAGTGAGATGAGAAAGGACGGGAGCTCAGCGAGCCGGCGCGACAGAGCGATGCTAGAAGGCAGCATCACCTGAAGGAGCTGCCGAGGGCTGAGCTCCCCTCAGTGCCACCGGTGCTGCTGAAAAATGGGGGTGCTCAGCATCTTTTTGCTGCAGCCCGCCGTCCCTTGCAGGGCTGGTTGCCAGTCGGTAGTTCCCGAGCACGGTGAAATATTACTGTGGTGTCAGCCTGCCCCGGCTGAAGTGCCAAAGTGCTGCGGCGGTGGAGGCCGGGGGCAGACTTTGGGATCTGCCTGAGTCAGAGGGGAGTCACAGCTTGTTCGTTTAACAGAGGATGGAGCTGTCATAAAGCAGCCCTGGAAATTAAGCAGGACATGAGCAGTTCTGGGCATTTTCAGTGCACAGATTCAGAGTGGGGATATGTTGCTGCACGCAGAGCACAGGGGTGTTCCTGAAGGGCTCTTTTTGCACAACATGCTTCCCCCTCTCCACCGCCTCCCCCCAGATTACTGACAGCACAGAGCAGCAAGATGTGCCAAAGTGTATCTTGACTTGAAAAGCAAGCATCCATCACTATTGCACTCCCAAGGCAGGGATTCAGCAAATATGTAGTGAAATAAGACCCAGGAGATGCCTTCACGTTAGAAAGAGATAGAGATCCGTGATGATATCAACATTAGATTCTGCCATAAGCATCTACAGGAGGTCCAGCTCTCGTTGGCTTGCCAGGGCCTCTGAAGCCTCTGGTGTATGCAGAGCGACTGATTCCAGAGAGAGAGTACTGCTTACGCAGAAAGTTATTAATATAAAGATGATGGGTAATAAAATGGGAACATTTACAGCACCGAATGAACAGAAGCAGGCTTTTAGCATCTGTGCCCTGGGACTCCACCTTACTGAGGAGCGTGTGCAGCTCTACCCAACAACATTTACAGCAGGAAAAAAAGAGGGGGGAATTTTTTATTCTTCATCCTGAGAAAGGCACTGGAAAGACTAGCAAACAGGGAGGGGACGGCGAAGGGCCATGGTGGCATTTGTCTTTTCAAGCAGAAAGGTTCTGAGAAACGCTCCCTTTTCTAAATGCCAAAAAGGTCTGCAAATAGATCCTGTGACAGAAAGCGATCCAACAATTCCTCAGAATGAAAGGTCAATCAAAGGAAAATGGCATTTAGGAGGACCAAGCTGATTACTGACCCAACCATGTGACAGATCCAGAGGCAACTCCAGTGCCATCAGGAGAGCTGCTTGTGCAGCCTGCCCCAGCGAGGCACATGACGTGACTGGGAAACTATCTGATTCCTCCAGGTCTAAAAATTTGTCAGGAGTCAACCTGAATGTCGGAAGGAAAAGGGGTTCGAAGGAGCTACAGCAGGGTTTTCAAGTTGGGAGGAGGGTGCTCTCTCTCCACTGTCCCTGCTTGCCCTGCACCAAACATTTTTCCCCAGCACTAATTATAGGTCTGTTTTTGCCATCTGAATATGTATTGAGTAGTATCCTGGCTCTCAGATAGATTGCAGTGAAACTACTCTTAAAGTTCGACTTGGTTTGGTGGGGCTCCAAGTCAGAAGGGACTTCTACAAGGGCTGACCTAGGATTTCAACCAGGCTCTGAACTTGTCTGAGTAAGGCACTATGCCAAGTATGTAAAAGTAGCAGAATCTGGGGCTGGATCCTCACCTGATGTCAGTGAATTCTGCTTCATCAAAGCGTACGCACACAATCTCCTTGGGTGGGTGGATCTTCTCTTTAAAAAATTCAGGAATGGGGCTTGCGTCAGATGAGCATTCAGAGCATCTTGGGATCATTGTCCAAATCTTTCCATCCACAGAGCTGGCTGGAGATCTCCCAAGGTGGAGAACATCAATAGTATGGATTGCAGGACTTAGAAAGTCCTAGGCAGACATTTCTCATGGGGTTTTGCCAGTTCCCTTGGAGCATGGGAAGGCACTATTGCCTGCGAGACTCCCTCTCCTGCAGGTGTCTGCAGAAGGTGTGCCAGGAATGTGCGGTAGTTATCTTTGTCTAGGACTGACTTTTTCAGAATAAGTGTTCTTGAGACCCCTACTCTGGGACTTGAGCAATTCGTCAGAATCTGAGTCTGTCGTTGGTTTAACCAGGCTCTTAGTTAAACTAATCCATGACTTTCGAGCTAGCTGCTGACCCTTTTCTCAGCTTGAGAAACACTTCTGTTCAGCAGCAAAGCTGTGAAACTCATAGATGCTATTCAACATGAGTCATGGAGACAGCAGCTCCATAGTCATTCATGAGCTGGACTGTATGTACTGCCTTAGTCATGTTGGGGAATATTCAGGCAGATATTGAAATAACAGGAATTAGTCATGAGGAAGTGCAAATATGAATGAGCTCCGTAGCTTATCCCATGTGAGTTCAATCCTCTAAAACACTAGGAACAGAAATATGATACGAAGAAGCAGTTTCAAATCCCACAGACTTCTTGTGGGGCTTGGGTGCAACTTAGCATCATCACTGCTTACCAAAAAGTTTTGTCCTTATGGAAGAGCAGGGCACTTATTACCACACCCGTTAATAGACTATTCTGCGAAGAGCATTACTATTGCAATTTTAGTGGGGGACTTGTGCAATAGACTAATGAAAAGGCAGAAAGAGGCAGGAAAAAGAAACTGTGCTTCAACACTTCAGAGCTTTGGGAAGAAGTTTCAGGCTGAATCAGCTAAGGGACTGCTCCCACTGTTGGTGTCCTTATTACTTCTTTTTCTTGAGTGTTGGCCTGTCCAAGTGTGTACTGTTACCATGTGGCAAACAGTGTGTTGACTCTGTGGCATTCCAGGGACACACTGTTTTGCATGAAATCGCGACCTTTTACAAAGCGCAAATGTTTGTCCATCAGGTTAAACCAGCAGGATTGCCAAGACAATTTATGAAAATACCCTGTTTTTCGATACCTGCAGTGTTAACCTGTCAGGCTGTGCTGTATCCTTCAGGGAAGGATACCCAATGAATGTCCAACAACTGTTCCACTGCAGGCATATATGTCTCAGATAAAGCCCACCTGGTCACTATTAAAAGGAATTGCTGTACACATAACATGAAAAGATTATAACTTTTTTCTTTGGGGGATGGAGGGGAAGGGAGTGTTTTGTTTTAAGTATCAGTGCTGCTCCTAATTTTGCCGTCAGGATTGGTGTTAAGTTTAAAACGGCTACAGTTGTTTCACCAACTACAACCCAACAGTTTGGGTATCGGCTCCTCCTTGCACGAGGGAAATGGGGTACTTTGGAAAAGGCAGACAGAATTGGAGCCCGGCTTCCCCGGTGCATTAGAGCTGCTGGTTTGCATGAGCTGCTAATGAGGTCAAGGCTGCAGCTTCAGGTCTTGCACAGGCCAGTGTCTCTTTTGATGTATCCCTCTCTAATCACTTGCAGTTTTAGCCTTGGTTGTAAGTGATTTTTGGTAAGCACCTTTTACAGTATCTCTGTAGCAGTTAATAGCAGTTAATGTAGTAGTGGCCTGATTCATGATTGGCCTTTAAATCAGTGCCATGCTACTGAGAAAAGCAATGACGACTCTTCCCCTTCCCGCTCTTTCTTAGGCCCACCGAGGATTGCCGATAAAGTGATCCACCGCCAGTCTGTGAGGCTAGGCAGGACCATCAAGCTCCTGTGTCCAGTGGAAGGCGACCCACCACCTCTCACCATGTGGATGAAGGATGGACGGACTATCCACAGCGGCTGGACGAGGTTCCGAATCCTTCAGCAAGGGCTGAAAATCAAGGAGGTGGAAAGCGAAGATGCGGGAACGTACATTTGCAAGGCCACCAATGGCTTTGGCAGCACCAACGTCAACTACACCCTCATTGTGATTGGTGAGTACAGCTGGAGGGAGGCCAGGTCTCACCTGCTTTGTGGGGAGAGGGCGAGTGTGATTTCTTTGTAGCTGTCAGTGACTGCAGATTTGCTTTGCTAATCATTTGCCGACCTCCGCTCTTAACTGGCCCATTCCAGTGTTCGAGGACTGCCAGAGCTGGCTGTGTTGCTGCACATCTTCTGCGTTGCAGCCGGCTGCAGGCAGATAAGATTACGGAGTGCCAAAGGTTACAAATAAACAGAAATGATGCAATAATCACTAGGGTACAGATCGCAGTGAATTCCACACAGGAAAGGCTGTGTGATAAGGGGAGGTCACACTGATCTTTATGTTTGCTGTTGGAACCCGATAGTTCTCAAAACAAATGTTAAGGCATCCATATAAAAACGCACAGCTGGGGGATCCATGTACTGAGCTTTTGCAAAGCATGGTGTCTCCAGGAATAATAATATTTAGGTTGAAACAAGGCTCAGAGCTGGCGTATGACCCAGGGATGCTCAGTGCCTGAGAAATCCCCTTGGTGGAGGCAGGATTTAGAAAGCTTCAGATGTCATTGTGGAGACATGGGTTCTTTGGCTGTGATTTTGACTGACCCCAAAGGGTTTGCTTGGCCTAGAAAGCATGTTTGGGGTTTTGGGGTCACCTGTTGGGGTGAGTGATCCTGGGCCCCCCAAAGAACCTTCTGCTGGGCAGTCAGAGAGTCTCCTGTTTTTGCTGCTGCGGACTTGTGTTCATTGCTCCTTAGCTGGGGGAGTCGAAAGAGGCTGGGTGAAATCTGAGTGGTGGAGAAAGTTGACGTGGCAAAGGGAAAAGGTACAAAGTGGGATGAAATCAGGTATCTTGCTCACCATATTTCTTAATCGACTCTTCCAGCACTTGGTCCATAAGGTTTGTTTTGGTTTGAAAGAACTAAAAGCTTCTTGCTGAGATCTGGGTTGCCTAGTAAGACATGAGGGCCCTGCTCAAATTCTGTCCAGTTCCCTCTTCATCCTCCAACAACAGCCGCAAGTGCCCTTTGTGCCAGGAAATGGCTCTTTGCCCCCAAAAGTCTCTGTGGAGAGGAAAAGAGCTAGTCATGCAGCTCTGTGTGTTGCTCTGAGGAGGGAAAGACAACTTTTCCTGTCCATAGGAAGGAGCTCATGACTCAGCCCAAGCCAGTCTCTGCATTTCTAGCTCTCCCTAAGGAGACAGGATAACAGAGGAAGGAACTCATTGCCTGGCATCCCTGTCAAAAAGGGGCATCTTCTGAGCTATCTCTTGCAGAGGTGCCTGCAAACAGGTGCCTGGGCCCAGCTGCATGCAGTGGAGCTGTGGGCAGGGTTGGTAACTTGGATACAGGAACACAGCACTCACACTGGGAGCGGGTTTTTTGGACAAATCTGGCCAAGGTTGGTTTTGGTCATAGGAGCACCAGGAAAGCTGAGGGCATCTGGAACTCCACGGCTGAGAAAAGTGGGGAAAGGAAAGTTGAGAACTCTGAAAAATCAGTCCCTGATTTCCTTGGAGAATGGAGTTGTAGAAGGTCTGTGGCAAAGCCACAGGTGATGTGCTTTAACCACAGGAGAACTCTTCCCTCAAGTGAAGAGTCTCAATGCAATATGGTCAGGGTTTTTTTCCATCACAAGATTGTCACCTCTTGGGAGCAGAGTAATTCTTTAACAGCTGTCAAGCACTGGCTGAGGGACGGTGGGAGCAGTATTGACTTCTGTAGTTCTCTGAAAAGTCAAGTCTTGTTTGGTGTGTGCCTTGGCCTGTGTCCACTCTAGTGAACTGTGCATGCCTGGGAATGTTGCTGGGTGCCTGTTGGCCCTGAACAGCTCACGTCTATGCTAGCAAACTTACAGAGCCTCTAGATATAGCATCTCTGAGCAAACTGCCTACTGCGAGTGACTCCTGACATCTTCTGACTCCCAAACCATGCTTGGGAAAGTGCTGGTTGACCAAAATTGAATAAGAGAACTTTTTTTTTAAATAAAAAAGGCTACATGATAGATGATTATGTTGCAGTACTCAGGTGCTGCTGGTATAGATACAGTGTAGATACAGCCTCGGGGTGGTTTGATGTGAGATGCCCAAGACCGTAAGGGCAGAGGAACAGAGATGCCATCTAAGATGCTGTGGTGTAGCTGCCTGATCTGACAGCAGCTTCAGCAATGGATTGACATGCTCCGGCAAATCACTAATGCTGAAAGGCTTGTTAATGACCCTGAGGGTCATTAACATGCAAGCAGGGGGTTCCCTGTGGATAGAGCTGCAGGATGAATCACTGGGCAGTGCTGGGTGTGGGAGTGAGGAGGCAGAGGCCGTCTCAAGGTCAGTGACTAGCTCATTGCAGAGAGCTGGATTTGCCTCCTTTTGCATAGAGGAAGCAAAGACACCATGAGTTACTTGCCAAGAGAACAGCTGTCCTTTAGGTGGGGGCCTGAAGATTGCACTCATCGATGAGGCTGTAGCACCAGAGATCCTTGGCCACTGACTCCTGGCCATTTCCCCGCTGCAGGCTGGTACTCGCAGGGAGCGTGCTTCAGCCTGCTGCCCCCAAAGCCACCCTGTTCTGCCTGCCAGGGGACTTGGACAGGCAAAAGTGAGGACAGAGTTTAGGGTCAGTATCTGGCTGCCTGCTGCTTAGCACTTGCCTGATTTTTTCCTCTTTCTTCCCCTCCACAGTAGGAGGGCTGCTGTGGGTTCAGAGCACGTAGCAAACACTTGGCACTGCTTGATGGAGGATTGTCACCCGATAACAAGGTGGTTCTAGGAGAAGGCACTTCACTGCAGAGCCATTACAGAAGAGAGACCAGAACGTAAATGTCTTATCAGGAAAGAGATGCTTAGGTGAGGGAAACCCTCTTGCTGTAAGACTCCTGTAGCATCAGTAGGATGATGTGTAAAAGCTGGCATACAGCTGACATGCACTTTGTGGTTTTGGTTTTCCTCACTCATCTCCTTCCTATCCATGTTCATCCTCTTCTTTGCTACCCTGTGCAGAAAGGGCAAAGTGGAAATAGTCTATAAAGATGGACGTAACCCCTTTTGGAGGTGGCTTGGTCCACCTGACTGGTTTGCAGAGGGGAATGTTATAGGAGCTTGCTTCAGTCCTGCTTCTACTACCTATGTGGAGGTCACCGAAGTCTTTAATCTTCTGTGTCCTCTTCCAGAGCCCTCTGTAAGACTCAGGGCCCAAGTGGCTCCCATTTCTCCAAGGGACAGAGGCACCTTGGCATCTGTGAGTAAAAGGAGGCCCTGACCGCTCTTGGTAGCACAGCAAAAACAAATGAAAGGGAAAAGCCAGGGGACGCAAGGTAAAAGCTGGGCTAGCATGCAGGAAGGATTGAGGCAAGAGCTCCGATTCAGTTGCTCAGGGAAATTGGATTATCAAGTTAAATTGTGTCAAGAACAATAGCGTTCATTATATTTGGCACTGGAAAGCTCTGGGCACAAACAGTGGGTATTTGGAGCCTCATCAGGCAGCCGTGGAAGGAAATGGCAAACTCCCACCAGCCTCTGTGGGCATGAGATTGAGCCTTGTGAAAACAAATATTGATTACCCAGTGCCAAGAAAAGGGTAGCTTTACACTAACTGTGTGACAGACATATGGGCTGAGTAATCAGTCATCTCCATGTGTCCTTATTCTAATGTTGGCTAAATACAGTATTTCTTAGCTTCTGTTCACCTTCCTTCCTTCTCACGCAGTGTAGCCCTGTGTGGTGGTGTTGCTCAGACTATTTCTGATGGATTGCTTTATGTCCCTCATCCCCAGCGACACAGACGTGTTCCCACAATGTTTCAAACCAATTGCTCTTCACTAGAAAAGTCTTCCCCTGAAATCAAGCATTCCCCTAGGGTCTTTCTTGCCAAAGTCTGAAAGTAAACACACGGGTATCACTGACTTATTCTTTCAAAGGCTTCAAACCTTTAATGCTTTGGCCAGATGCTTGTGTTCATCCTGGTGAAAACGCTTTTGGTTGAGAAAGGTCCTTTGTTGATTTTTGAGAAGGAGGCAGTGTTTTAAAACCAACTCTGTGTCCATTTCAGAGATGAAGATCAAATTGATGGAGCTGTTTTGTTTGTGCTCTGGAAAGCACAAACTTCATTAGGCAGAGTAGCCTTTTGAACCATATGGCCTTTTTGCTCTCTGCTGGGCTCCCACTCCTTCAAAGGAGAAAAAGTCTTATTCCAGCTTTATTACTAACACCAAACATGCATAAACCACAGGTGTCAGACACGAGCAAGGTGGTTAAGATATTAAATCTAGAATAGAACAGAAGACAGATTTAGAAGGGTCATGTCAAATGATGCATTAATTGTCAGGTCTTGAGAAAATAACATCCATTTGGCATGAAAACGTTCTGGGAGTTTGAGCAGTAGTTTCTGGAATCCATTCAATAGTGCTTATTGAAACATTTTGCAGTTTTACTTCTTAATCTTAACTCTTATTAATTAATCTTTATATTTCATTAGAGTGTAGAGAAGCAAAAAAATCTGTGCCATTATCCAAACAGGTAAAGAGAGCCAGTGGACACATCTACATCAGTGGATGCCGGCAGAGGCGGCAAGTGTGAGCTCCTGTGTCCTCCTTGCAGATTGGTCTCAGGGGGTTGTACTACCTCGGGTCTGACCCTGTTCTCCTGTCCCTTTGGGGCTTTCGTAGCAGATCTTGCTCGCAACCAGGCAGCTCAGTGCAGAGCAAGCTTGGATCTGCCCGTACCCATCTGGTAGACATACCTACCTACACACTGTCTGGCTGGAAGAGTCTGCAGTCTGCGTGCACACATGAGATGGGTTGCTGTGATTTTACAGATGGTAACTAAGGCAAAGAGAGATCAGGTGATTAATCCAAGACCACAGAAAATGTGAGGTGTGGCTCAGAGTTGAGCCTAAACCCCTTAAATCTCCCCCTAAAAGACTATTCCTCCTTCACAGTGCTTGGGAAAGTCTTTTCTTCCTAATTCAGCATCCTCCTGCTGCTGTTTTGGAAGGGAATCTTCTCCTCTTATTCTGGGGTTTTGATCTCCCTCCTCAGACAAAGGTTTTGCCAACCCAGATGGTAGCAATTGGTTTCTGCCCTGCTTATTTCCCCGTCCTCTCCAACTGCAGGCCTCGGATCTCAAAGATCCAAGGAATCCTGCTCAAATACACCCCTGCATGAAATGTAAGCCAGTAAAAGCAGATAACCAATATAAGTCAAAACTACAATTTCCTCTCCTAGCCAGCCTTAATAGTTTTTGTGGCTTACCACAAGATTTGGGATGCCAATTACACTGCAGACAGATTTACAAATGCTGGAAGAGGAACTCCTCTTTAATCAGTATTAAATCAGCATTGCAGTTATTAAGTACAATGGTTCCTTATTGTGGAGAATTATCTGTAGCCCATCAAAACAAATGTGCTGTACCTCCCTTCAAAGTTATTTGTATAATGATGCCCATGAAAATCTTATCTTTGATTGTCTACTGAACGTTTTTTCCAGCTGAATCAATTCAGGGGAGTTGGTTTATAGTCTACAGGTATGAATAGTAACTTTGTTTTGTTTTTAAATGCTTGCTTGAAACCTGCGGTTTCTTTACTGCAGAATAAAACTTCTTTGCCAGGGTGCTGTAAAAAAAGGCCTAAGGCCAAAGAGGAAGAAACAAAATATTGAATAGCTGCTCATTATATGAAAACTGTCCACCTCGTGTGTTGAATGAGGCGGGTGCAGTGGGAAAAAAATAGCATGTGATGGTGTAATTAAAGACTGTATTGGAGTGCATATGGCCAGCTTGGAGAAACTGTGAAGTTGCACAGGCAGTCGTAATTCTCACATTTCACAGCTTTTGTGTGCCTCAGTGCTCATCCTTTTCTCTTACAGTTGGTTATGGAGTCCTTGAGATTTTTATAGGGTCACCTGGGAATATAAAGTTCCTCCACTGCACTGATAGCCGTGTTATCCTGCACCCACCTTGGGCACCAGTGCAAAGGGCTTCCCAGGGATCCCCACCGTGCGGCAGCTGCTGGAGGAGGAGTTTCCCAGTCCCGTGTGTTTCTCACCGTACGGGTGACCACCCTGCAGGACGTTTCAGGGCCCTTCCCTCTACCACCCAAAGTACTAATTGTGGGTGCTTGGGGCGGGCAGAGTCGTTGCATGCTCCAGCCATCAGCCCCTCAGGGGAAATCTTAGCCCAAATGGGTGAGTTTAGCCTGAAGTGTAATTAACTGAAAACTGAAATGATAAGGAAATGCTACACAGCCTCCTTTACCATCTCTTCCTGCAATAATAAAGATTATCACTTGTTCCAGAAGTCTGGTCATTCTCTGAAGGGGAGATGGTCCGTGAACAGCTGTAGGAAGGAGTATTAGTAAATATTTATGCTGTGGCATAATGACCTCTTTCATTAATGCACAAAACAGAGGGCTTTTCACTTGCAGAGATGTTATGGGCCAAACCCTGTGAGGTGTGCCAGTGTCACAACGCGCGGGGCTATTGCTACAGGTGCTACCCTGTAAACACGTCAGCTTGCACCCGTCGCTCAACCAAGTGATGAAATTTCAGGCTGTCTCTCTGTTTATTTTTGCTTATGTGTGCATGGTTTTTATTACTTCTGTAGGAAAGAAAAAGGGATGCAGTGGCAAGAGAAGGGATAGGGTTGTCCCTGCCTTGGTAGTTTCTTGCTTCACTGGGAGTTTGTAGGCTGCCAAAGACACGTCTTGCTAGGGTGCATCTCAGCTCAACTTCCAAAAAAGATCAACATTTAAGTCCAAGAAACAGCTGCTGCAGTGCTTTTCTTTCTTGCCCTGTATCACTGGCTGCTGTATTTGTTGTTTCTCCTCTTTGGGTTTATTTGGAGAGAGTTTTTGGTGAAGAGTCCATCACTTCTGAGCTCATACCCGCCTCCCTGCTGCCTGCCACTCTGAGCAGCCAAAGCGCTTGGTCCCTTCGGGCCTTCGGAGCAGTAAAGTCTCGGTGCAGGGAGCAGGAGGGAAGAGTGTAGCTTGTTGTCCTAAGCCTCTGCTGGGCTGCTCAGAAGTTGAACCGCATCTCACTTTCAAACAAATCAATTTTACTATTAAATGTCTGCTGTCTGTCTGCCGCAATGGATTGCTTTGAGAATCTTTCATGACATCAGAAGATTTATCTTTAAAGTAGCTTTTTCCTGCTGAGCCAGCTGCTATTTTATGGGGTTTTTTACAACTTGTCCAGAGACAGCTCTCTTTGATAGCAGGCATGTGTGAAAAATTTGCATTAAAATAACCTTTTTTTAAAGAGTCAGCATAAGTATTCTAAAAAAAAAAAATCGTGGCAGCGTTTGAATGGATATTTATTCTAATGTGCTTTTTTTCTGCTCATAGTAGTAGAAAATACTGTGTGAAAAAAGTCAAGTACAGTAAAATATGGTTTGCATTACAGTTTTGCAATGAAGTCATCAATCCGTGTCTCAGAACTCATTTATAGTGCAAAAGCTGAGAAAACATTTGTAGTCCGGAGTCAGGTGCCACCAGCCATTTTGGAGAAGCATGACAAATTCATTTATGTTTGGGTTTTGGCCTCTTAATAAGCTCTGGGGACCAGCGAGAGATGTGCTCAGCAATAAGATGTGAATCAACGTTGAGTCAGCAATGTGTGCACCAAGGGACCGCTAACGCCGAGCAGAAACTGAAATGAGTCAACTCCTGAAAAGAAAAAAAAAGGTGCAGTATTAGTCTTTGAGAACAAGGTGGTTTAGCTTGTACTAGTCGTGGTACGGAGTGAGCACTCCTCCTTCCGCACATTTGCTTCAGCATGAAGTGAGAGAGGCAGCCCATCCGGCGTGGGACCGTTAACACAGTCGCAGAGCCTATAATCATGACTAATGATGATTAGTCAGTTGTTATATGGAAATGAAGAATTCCTTGTGACAATAAACAGTAACAAATTTATCATGTTTAATTTGTAAAGGTCCCAATCCGGCAGCTGGATCTACGTTGGTGGCCTGCTGTGCGTGTGCAGCCTGATTAACACCAGATGAAGATCTGGCCATAGTCGCTGATGCTTAGTAATGGTTATGTTGCTAATTAGAGCTCAGATTGTTTTTGGCCTCTGGGAGCTGAGCAGAAAAGGGGATCCCCAGTTCGCCCCTCGAGGCCTGGCGGTCGCGGCCCTTGCGCGAGGACTGCCCGGTGGTGGGCTGCGTGGTGTCCCCGGGCCACCGCCACCTTCTGCGCAGAGGCACCTCCACTTGCCAGGCTGCGGGTCCTAACACGTGCCACCGCGCCGGGGGGTCCGACGTGGCAGCCTGCGGGAACCGATCCCGTTGGCTAGAGGAATCTGAAGGGCTCAGCACATGAAATGTATTTTCATGTTTCAGTTTAAACTCGTGGCTAAAAACATCAAGTTCTCGGTTGGAAACGAAGCTCCTTTTCCAGTGGAAGTGACTCATCATCGACTAACAGCGCGCTCATCCCCAGGGAGAGCTCTTCCTTCTCCGTGTTTGTTTGCATAGGCATAAAGATACACGCCCTGCACAAGCTTGGCGTCGTCCAGGGACAGCACCCGCGTACGGGGCTGGACGTTAAGGCACCTAAAACAAATTAAGTCTTCTCTTGCCTGGGATTTCAACGGCACTTCATTTCCTCCTTGTTTGGAGAGTCCCGGTTAAAGCTGGACAAACAACCTACCCCTATGTGCGGCGTGTTTAATTTTGGAAAATGTCCACTGTCCTAGGAGAGGAAAGGAGAAATACTCCAAAAGGAAAAGGTGAATATTTCTTGATTGCTGCAAAAAATCCAATTTCATTAATTTTAGTCATTTTGACGGGCGTTACACTAGGCTGATGTCACAGTGGCCCGTGATATTTTTTCTTGGAAAGCTCTTTCTGCACAAAGAGGTGATTGTGTGAGTGCCAGCTTTAACTGTAACCGTCTTAGAAATGACACCGATCGAAAAATGTAGCGAGAAGCCGTTCAACCGATGGCTCTCAGCGAAGGGGTGTGAGAGGCTGGAAAACGTCAAAAGTGGCTGGCACTGCCGTTTCTTCCAAGGCCAGACCTATAATACAGCTCAGTGCTAATACGGTATAATGTCCACAGTTTTTACAAGATCTTTGTTAGGTTTTATTAGTTTCATTTGATTTTATAACAAACTTTACAGCACGCTTATCAATGCATCATGTTCTGGCTAACAAAAGCCCCACTGTTTCGGGGAGATTTCTTTTTCCCTTCACGAAGCTGTAACATAGAAGCCAAGTTAAGAAGGTGACAACACCTGTTCACAATTTAAAGGAAATGAAAAGATTTTTTTCCATGGATGTAAGCATGAAATTCATACATATATGTATGTATATATAATTTCCCCCCCTACTCCATCCTGTGGTAGACTGCGGCAGACCAGAGCTGCAGCCAGTGTAAATTGAAGGCATGCAGGACATATGGATGCGTTTAGCCCACAATCCTTTGCAGATGCTTTGGAGTGTGTAGCTGCTGCTACACCCGTGCAAACAGCAAACTGCAGCCCTGTTTGCTGCGTGAACACTGTTTGGGTGTGAAAGCAATGCGCCACGTCAGGCGGGCTGACATTAAAAGAGGGTTTGATCTGGGCAGTTTATGGCTTCCTTCTGTTAAATGATATTAACAGAATTGGCTGCGGATCCAACTGGTTTGCAGCATACGTATCACCTTTTTTTTGATCAGTGTATCTGAGGCTGAAAACGTCTTTTGCCTCTTGCTTTATTAACCAAAGGCTTCTTTGTGATCCTCCGTACAGATATTGGGCCAGAATCCGAGCCCACGTTAACAGAGTGATGCTGTGGTGCACAGCAGCTGATCTGAGCACATCTGCTAGTCCATAAGGCTTAGGGGTAGCTGCATTTCTATTAAAGGCCGGTGCAGTTCCTGGTCCGAGCAGGTGAGATGTTTGTATGCAGAAAGGAGGCACGCAGAAGAGGAGGCCTTAGATTACCAGCCCAGGTCCAGTGTGACTGCAGACCTTTAGTTAAAGGTGTGTTAATGACTAGCACCCAAAGCAATGAGAGGCCGTCACGCTAAGCACAGACCTGGTTATTGGTGCTTTTGAGATACCTGCTGTCTTGCCAGCTATCCAAGATAACCATCCTCCTGCAACAGCAGGACCTTTCTGTTAACCTTCCTTCAACAACTACCGTCCTCACCTTCTCCTGCCAGCTGTACTCCATCCCTCTTCCTTCTTGCCACAGGCTGGGAGTGAAGGGCTTAGCACGGCTTTTGCCTCCTTATGCCATCCGTGGTAGTAATAACCCCCCTGACGACAGTGGTCCCCATGGACAAACACAGGTAGGTTGAACTTCGTGGGCACAGTGTCTCCAGGAGGTCTCTCCTGGAGAGCAGTGTGCCCGACTCACCGGTACCATCATACAGCACCTCTCTCCTTGGTTGGCCGAGTACATGCTCAGTGTATCACTCATACCAGAGATACTGGGGTTTTGCTCAGTTTTAGTCACGGGAATATCAGTTAACTCAGAAATACACAAAAGGCATGCTTGTAAATTGAAGCACAGCACATAATATTTATTATAGAGAGAGCAGCACCAAGCTGGGCTAGTTTATAAGGTGAGAGTTGACTGCTGATTTTGGAGACTCTATGTGTAAATGCATGTACACATGCATGCACCATCGCTCACTGATGTGCTGCTTTTCTGTCCGTATGTGGAAGTACGTTGCCTGTTAAAATGTACGGGTTTTGAGGAGCTGTATTTTTGCGTTCCTGCAGGGTTTGGTTTTCTACCTTTCCTGTGCTGTCTTTGGCATCCACATTAAGAAAAAGATGAAGAAAAAAAAAAAAAAAACCCTCTGGCAATTAGTGTATAAACCTATTTTTAAATCCAATTTATTTTTGTTTGATGAGAGAAAGAACATATTCTGTGTTGTACTTGATGAATAATATCATTGTGCAGGAGCGCTTTGATTCTTCTTGCTTTATAATAACGTGGGTTTCATAGTCAGAAGACTGGTGTGTTTACATTATACACTCTTGGCAATAAATTTGGAAAAGAAGAGGGGAAAAAAAAAACATTAATCCCAGGAGTTCTGAAACCTACACTCCTTCTTAAACGTACCCTGTTAAAGACATTAAGTCCCTTGCAAACATCCATCTATCAGCAGTTGAGAGTTTGTAAAAGGCGTACTTTGTTCTGAACTCCCTGCCCTGCTGATTATGCACAGCTCTTTTATTCTGTGAATAGGATGACGACCCCTTAGCCCGGTAACGATGACAGATTTATGTATTTTAACACCCAGGCGCTGCTGTATTTGTTAAGGGCTGCCAGACTCCAGCAGTGCTGCAAGCGTCGTTTATTTTCGCTGTCAGCTTGCGCGGCTTTTTAAGGTGCTCCGCGGCCACCGCAAGCAGTGCCGCCGCGCGCGGAGGCGGGGATGTCACCGTGTGAAGAGCGTGAGCCACCGTCCTTGGACCGCTTCCACCCGTAAAACGTCAGTTTTACTCCGGTCCCGCTGACGGGCAGGACCCTGCTCTCACTGAAGCCACGTAAAAAGAGAGGAGAAATAAAATCCCTGTGAGCAGTAAAGGGAGTCAGATAACACAGACGTTATCCCTTCACTTTCTGCTCCCATGATGTATTTTGCAGCTCTCAAATTAATCTTTCTAAGAGGACCTTCTTTTAATGTGCAGTAAAAGCGAGGAACGTAAACATATCCTGCGAGCCGAGCTGTTAAAGCGCTGTATGGGTCAGCACATCTGTCCTCGGCGCAGTGCATCTGTCTGTGATTTCTTCTTGGTTGTTTTAAATTACTGCAAGCGGCAGAACGATATGGGGACAAACAGTAAGAACAATGCTGTCGTTTAATCGCAGCCTAAATTATTAACAGCTTTGCGCAGAAAATATTTCATGAAAATTAAAGGGAAGCAAATAGTTTTATTTTCCATGGAAATAGATCCAGTACAACAAAGGCAACTGATGTCTCTCTCCTTTTCTTCTCTCCATTCGTCTTGCTATGCATATATGTGCTCCTGTGTGTATCTGCTTGTCTTATAGACAGGCTGCAAAGGGTGAAAAATGCAGGATATAGATGGTCTTCTGATCTCTTCATGGCAAACAAGCCACTAAACTTGAGTTGATCACACAATCCAAATGATGCATAGGACTTCTATTGCCATTTTTGTTTTACTTCCAATTCATTGTTTCTCTACAAAATTTTGTAAAGTCGGTAGAACTATTGAGTTGATCATGTGCTTCAGTTTTCTGCTGATTGGCAACAGAGGGCTTTGCAATATTTGGGATTCAGGCCTCTATTGCAAAATTATTTTGATTTGGACAAGGCACCACCAACAAATTCTTGGTGGAGGTTTTTTTGGTCCAGTAGTAGATATTTCTTCTCTTAAGGGAAGCCATATGGGTTGGCGAGTTTTTTTTCTTTTTCTCTTTTTTTTTTTAGCTAGAATAAATTACAATGACCTTTTTGCCAAAGTAAACAAGGATCTCCATCTCATCCTGTTTGAATGCACAACCAGCAGGAGAGACGAGCTTGTGGTGGTTCTCCTGGTTCGCTGGCAGGGAATTTGGGAAGGGAGCTGGATCCACTTGATGGGATGGGTCTCCCAGACCTGCCTGTTGCTCTCTCCAGAGAAATCCCAGGAATTTTAATGAAGGAGAGGGATGGCAGCACCCCAGTCCCCAGCACAGCCCCATGTTCTCTCTTTGCAATGTCTCCTGACAACTGCAAGGCCACTTCAGCTTCTCCTGGTAGCCCTGTGCTTTGGCAGGAGAAACACACCAACCCAAGAGAAAGTTACGGGAATTCAAAGTCAAGAGGTGGTTTCAGCCAAGGTCTCTCGTGAGCTGCTTGGTTTGAACAGTGCTTTGCTAATCCTTTTCCTTCACAGAGGCTCAGGTGATGCAGCAGCCTTCACCTGTGGCTACTGTGCAAAATGAATACTACTGAGGGTGAATTTTAAGAAGCTGGTCTGTGCCTCTGGCTTGAAATGCAAGTGACGTGCGGGGCGTGTTTTCATCCCTTCTGGCAGGCTTACTCCTGAGATGTGCGTATTCGTGTTTGTGTTGGCGGATCAGTTAGGTTCATCTTCGGGGACTCCGTCAGCCCCTTGCCTCTGGGACGGTTTTCAGAGCATACTGGGAGGTGGCCAAGGAGCAGCGTTACTCTTTAACCCTGGCTGTTTTAAAAACGTGTCTATGTGGTCTTCAAGAAATAGAGATTGTTCCCCAGGCAGTCTGTCCTTGGTAGTGATAGAGAATTCCACGATGGCCCCTTGAAACCTTTCCATAATAAACAGGCAAAAGGCCGATGGTTTTCCAGGCGCAGATCAGTGGAATTGCATCAGAAAGGAGTTTGGCCACCCAACATCCTCAGTACTGTCAGCACTCATGTGTCTCTCCCCATCCCTTTGCCAGGAATGGTTTGGGTGCATTTTACCTTGTTCTAGGCAAAACCCAGGTCATGGACACGTTCAGCTCTAAATTAAACTGTGAACCACAAGTACTGAAGTTATACCTGTATGTGGTTGGTGCTAGTTGTTTGTTTGACCCGTGTTAGCTCTTCTCAGGAATTAGTGGCCTTTTTAGTGTCCAGAGCTCCATGTTTAACAGGAGGATAGGCTGCGCCCCGGCTGGCTCACAAGTGACATTTTTGATGTCCTTCAGCATCTGCAGCGAGGGGGGGAATATTGCAGCTGCTGTGACAGTGGTCTCTGCTCCTCCAAGGCCCCGTTGGCATGTCCTGAAGGGCAAACTCTGGAGAAGATTCACTGGTATTTGGAGAAAGCACTCCAAATCTATTGCATCTTTGCACCTGTGCTATGAACTGCAGAAACAGTATCAGCCGTCGAGAATAAGAACCAGCAAGCTGCCTGCACATCTTCCTCTTATATCTGCTTTAGCCTGTTTTATAGTATTTTTACAGTATTATTGCTGTTCTTATTGTCAGTGACCTCCCTGGAGCCCCGTAACAGCTTTTTTGGCACTTGGCGCAGGGAGTCTGCTTGCTCTGGGGGGGATAAGCAGTTTGCTTACTCCCTCGTGGAGTTCAGAGCCGCCTTTTTATCGTTCGGATGCGGCATGCTACCCGGCTGCCACCCCAGCTCTGCGGGGTGCATGGTGATAATAGTTTAGCTCATTGGGATGGTGTTGCTTTTATGCCTTGCTTAGCGCCAAGCCTGCTCACTGCATCTCGGCTGTTTTTTGGGATTTGGTATAGCAAGACAGGGAGATTTCTTCTCCGTCCTCAAGTGCTAATCCGGCACTGAGCTGGCGTGGTCTGGCCAATACTTTGGTCCCCGCTCAGTATAAAGTAATGGGAGCACTTTAGGCACCGCTTTTCTCAAGGCTCTCTTCCAGTCCTGCGTGACTCAGACCATGGGCGAAATGCTTTTAGTGTTCTTAATGCAGGAAGGAGTGGATCCCTCAGAGAGGTCTGTAATTTTAAAGGAGGATGTTAAACTGAACTTACAACACTTTATCTCTGGGGCCGGCAAAGATGGAAGATAAAGAGGAGGTTTTCAAAAGCACTCAGCCGAGGCTGAGTCAACCCCTCTTGAAGAATTCCCATTAAATTCCATGGGATGAGTATTGCCAATGCTGAAAGCTTTTGAAACCCAACCTAAACATGAAGTGACACCTTTTGAAAAATGTATGTACTAAGCACACATTCCTGGGAAAATGTACGTAGGGTTCACAGGTATTGAATGCAGAGGTGCTTTCTCAGGAGAGGGTGTTTTAAAAGGAAATTGGAAAAACAGGTTTCTGAAGCAGATTTAATGAGCTGGAGTCTCTGTCCCAGTGAGTAGGGACATAATATTGAAGCTGAAGCTATTTCTGAACAAATTTTTCTCTCTTCTAAGCAAGGCCTGACAGGTTACTTGGCCGTCGCAATAAGTGTCCCCAGTGACACCAGTCAAACACCTTCTGCTGTTGCATGAACTCATATTGAGCATAAAACGACTGTGAGGTTTGCCTGTGTCTGACTGAGAACTTATGGGATGCTTTGGGATTCAGAGAACGAAAGACATTTCTGTACCACCTCTACATATGGGCTGAAACTGCCATAATTGTGAAATAGAAATTGATAAGAACGTGGAAGCTGGGGCCTGTGACAGTCCCAAAGTCACCGTAATTAATCTCTTTTTTTTTTTGCTTTAAGAAAACTCCAGGCTCAAATATCAGGAACACTAATGCTGGATGTAGTCCACGTGCACAGTTGCTGGCTGGGGTGGGAAATCAGTGGAGCTGCTCAGCAGCAATGTGTGTGCAGCTACCGGGAATCAGGAGCAGGGTGCTCTGCCCACGTTACATCTCCAATACCTGGCCAACGGGGCCTTGTTGTCCTCAGGACTACTAAATTCATTGCACTCATCTGAGGAGTGTGACTAGTATTGCAGTTTGGCAGGGGGGAAATGGAGGAGAGGAGAGTGAAAGGAGAAAAACATTGAGCAAGGGATTTTTTTAAAATCTTTCCTTCCTTTTGTATTGCAGACACGTTAAGTACTTAATATTTTAAGAGCATCTTCTTACTTAGAAAAACTGGCAAAGATGGGATTCAGTCTGAGTCTGCCAGATTGATTTACAAATCGGCCTTACGAACTCCTGCTGCTTAAGCATACCAGAATGTGACAATTAAAGCCAACATCTGGAATTCATTGGTGGAGCAGATCCTAGATAAACATTAAATGAATGTCCATTTCCTTAGCATTGGATTTCCTCTGGCTACCACAGCTTAAGTAGTGTCATCCTATCAGATAGGGCTGATGATGATAGCAGAGCAAATGTCAAAGTCATGAGCCAGATCTGTTTGCTCTGTCTTTTAGCACTGAAACCAGAAGTAAAGCTGGGCTGAAGAGACACCCTCTGTTTTTTCCACTGGACAGTCGTGATGGGATTCTCATCTCACTAACGCGGGCTACACTGGTCCCGTGGCTGCCTCTCGCTTCTGTGGAGAGCAAGAAGGATGATTTATTGGGCTGATACCAGGACCTCATCTTTGGTCCCGGTGAATTTGTTGTCTGAAGGGCTCCCCTGGACTAAAGAAGGAAGATAGACCTTAGCCTGAATACTTCAGATTAGTTAGGTGAGGGTAGTCTCACAATGCCAGAAAATTAAACCCTTGACTTGAACAGTGTTAGAATATTTGCTTTTTTGCATAAAATATTTACTGGTCTGCCCTCAACCCTACGTCTCTCTCTTATGGCACCGTTTTAGCTCCCAGAGTCCCTTGCAACAAGAAAGCAAGAAGATATTTGCTGATATACCCATGTATATCTCTGTTTTTGTATATGTGTATATACCCATATGTGTATATACCCATTTCTTCCATCATGTATTACCTTTGTTTCTGGACAGGTCAGGCTTTGCAGCTATAGCTGTACCACAGATTTCATGGTGTTGTAAACTCGTCTTCCATGTTAATGCATTAAAACTGGTGTTTGAGTCTGTGGCCTTTATTCAGATATCAGTTGTATGGCCATCCATCCATGCGGATCTAGGAGAGACTAGTCAGTGTTCATGGATACCTCCAGCAAAGCCCTCCTAGACAATACAGCAGTTTTTCATGAGTTGAACACTCTCACTTATTTTGGGTTAACAGTCCAAAAACTGCTACAGGTTTGATATAAGAGGCTCAAACTGTACCAAAAGCACCTGCAACTGTGGAAATATGACTGTCAGGGAGCTGAAACCTAGGCACAGGGTTCCTCCCCAGTGAGCTGCTTCACGTTGATCCTCTTGGGTGTGAACTTACAGACAGAAATTAAGGAGCCTCTGGCGATCAGTTAGCTGTACCTCTGAAATGTTGCTGTGACTCATCTTTGTCAGCAAAGGGCAGCTTTTCAAGGCATAAACAGCAGTTTAGTGCTTAACTCTCACTAAAGGAATGGTAGCTATCGTAGACAGTGTGCCTCAGGCTATCGCCCCACTTGAAAGTGCTTTCAAAGGAGACTTAATTGTGTTCGGTGGTAAAGTTCTATTGACTCCAGTGGGAGATGAGGTGGCAAACAGCAGTTGTGGAGGTTCGCTGTCACTCGGTGCTCGGTTATTGTGCTGGTAGGTGTTTTTGAGGTTTAGGAGGCCTCTCATTGCTGAGGTTCATGAAATTGTCCTTGGAAGTAGCAAACACTGAAATGAACTATCAGAAATGGACGTGGGAAGAAAGGCTTTTTTTCACAGGTGGTCTGCCTGGGCTTGCTTTAGGGTAAGGGAGTTAGAAAGAAGAATTTAGAAAGGTTAAGAGGAGCAGAGCACCGACTATACCGCATGACTGTTGTTTTTGTATGCATGTAATTGCTTCCAGTTACCTGCGCCCTTCAGAGAAGGTTTTGAATGAATAAGACTGAATTACTATTTTTTTAGGATTGTGAACATTTGTAAAGCCTGGAAGCATCTGTCCTTGAGGCAGACAACTTGGGGTCTCCAGGGAAAAAAAAAAAAGTCCTGTCTATACACAGCCTTCAAAGGATGCAGGTCCTTGCCATACTATTGGGGAACTTGGCCTACAGTTTCTCTCTTCCTCTCCCTATTTCCCCCAAGCTTTTCAAGGTTACTGCAGTCTCACTCCATTCTCCAAATCCAGTGAGGGTTTTTGTTTGCTCATTTGCTAGAAACAGTGAAAATCAGCTAATGAAATTGGGACTAAGTCCGAAGTTACGTAAGTGGAAGCCAGTTGCAACAAATATCCGTCTGTCTTCTGTTGCAACAGATCTCTCCCCGGAGGCTTGACTGAAGTGGAGAGTAGTCAGTGCTCTCCACAGCGGGTGAAATGGAAAGCACTGGAGAACGGTTCTTCTAAGGGTCAAGGATGGCTTGCTTACCCTGTCAAGAGTCCGATTTTTGTGAAGTACAACCTACCTGTCCTCATAGCTGAAGGAAAAACACCTTTCAGCCTTCACTAGTGCTCCTGTTACCCTTATGTCTCTGACCTCCTTGGTCACTGTAGGAGCAAAGGATGTGATGGTAGGTTTTGGTCTCCTGAGTGACTTTTCAGGCCACCTTCTCCATAATATTAGAAATACAGCCAGGACTGATAGCTCCCCATTCTTGCTTTGATTTGTAGAAGGTCCTTATCTCAAAAGACAGACAGCAGCTCCTTTCGCAGCTGGATGAATGGGTTCATTTTGTTTTGCTCAGGATTTTGTGAATGATGGGCAGGCTGTTGTCATGGCCTTAGGTAAATAAACTTGCTAGCATGATCTGTGGCACAGTTTTGGCCCCTGCCAGCTAATACTCTCCCAGATAGTGCCTGAGCATGATTTGGGCGATAGCTTGGGTCAGGTACTGTTCCTAGGAGGCATTTTGGACTGTTTTCAAGGGTGGCAAGAGATTAAGGATATGGATATGAGCTGTGCTGTGCCACTTGGCCTCTGAGACACAGGGTGGCCCCTGGGTGGTTTTATTTAGGCACCCGTTGTGCCCCACATCTGGAGCTGCTCAGTACTGGATCATTCAAATGAAGGTGAGGAGACATGTCCCCATGTGGGCAGGCACCCGAGATGCACACAGTCCCAGAGGAGAAAGGTCCTTCTCATGAGAAGGGCCCTACAAATTCAAGCATGGCTTTTCCCTGAGTTGCACCTGGGAGAGGGCTGGTTTGCAGTTTAACTCTGTGAACTGCAGAATGGTCGATGCAGACAGGCACAGATTTTGCAGAAAGCGCTTTGAAGCAGCCATTCTGCTCGGTACTGCACAGGAGCTGTACTGAGAGAATTAAACTGACTCCTGGTGCAAGGATCTTCCCAACTTGGAGGTGATCTGAAACCCTTGCTGGTGTCCCTTTGGACCTCCAGGTCACCTCTGTTGGGTGCTCTTCTGTAGCTCCTGGCTTCTGCTGGAAGCCACGGGCTGTCTCTCCTTTGCGACTCCGGTATTCAGCTTCTTCCTGCTTTCACCAATCAGGCAGTCAGAAAGGTCCTCATTCCCCACCAAAACACATCATTTTTTTCCCACATCTTCGCAGATCATTCAGCTTTGTAAAGAATTAGCTTATCGCCCCAGTTTCTTTGGGGAAAACTCCATGAATCTTTTCCTTTCCTTCCCTCCCTCAGTCCCCCTCTCCTGCCTTTGCATCCTGCCTCCCCCAGTCTGTGGGAAAGCTGAATCCGTGTGGATATTCTTGGCTCTGGCTGTTGCTCCCGAAAGGCATTTGGGAGGTGTTGGGGTAACCGATCTCTCGTCCCTGCTTCAGCACGAGCAACACCTTGTGCTTGATGCCCATCGGGGCGCTCGGTGACACAGTAGCGTCCCAAGGGCCAGTGCATTGCCCAGATCCTCCCGCTGAACCAGCAGGGCCGTCCGCAAAGCGCACGCGCCTTCTCTCCTCCAGACGCCCCTGGGCCGGCTTAGCTGGAGGGAGCTCGCAGACGGGTGCAGAGCAG
This sequence comes from Dromaius novaehollandiae, assembly GCF_036370855.1. Lineage (NCBI taxonomy): Eukaryota > Metazoa > Chordata > Aves > Casuariiformes > Dromaiidae > Dromaius > Dromaius novaehollandiae. The sequence continues at coordinate 81,168,112 of NC_088101.1, read as the reverse complement.
GCAGCGCGGCGGTGCAGAGGAGCTGCGCGCGATATCCGTACGGCCGGTGCGTTTCACAGCCGGAGAGCGTGCGGTTGCCTGCGCGGGTAGAGCTGTTTTCCTGTCGTTTGGCCCTCGTGACTGTACAAGCGTTAAGCTGCAAGTCGAAACCCTAACGTGAAGGAGCTCCACAGAGACGAAAGATTCAGGTATGTTTGCAAAGACGTTATTTTGCTTTGCTAGACTCCTATCTAGCAGGTTCTCCAAAGCAGCCGATAAATATCTTTCTCCCTGTTGTGCTACCGACAGTAGTCTGAAGTACCAATTTCCTCCTACGGAAGATAGACCTCGAGGTCTATAAAATTTATGCAGCGTACTTTCTGATTTTTATTAGCCTAGTAAAAGATATCATATTCTGTGTGCCTCTGTATCTCTGGACATCAGGAGCTGGGGAATTATTCCACGGGGCAATAGGCTGAATGCCGTGGTTGAAAATGCTGATTTATCTGAGCTGTGAAAGCACTAGACCCAGCAGATAGTGGAAGTCTTTGAAACACTTCAGATACGTACGGCCATTTTTGAATATCCCACAAGGGGGCTGGGGGTTACATAGTCATTTAGCTTTTAGTCGTTGCTAATTAGTTCCACCTAAACACCGATTTCCCCAGCCTGTTCCTCGTCCCTCCATTTTAACACCCCAAAGGGTGAATTTGGTTAGCTCTGCCTGTGTTCGAAAACAGTTTTGCGGCGACCGGCTGGTTTGTGAACGTGCAGCGAATCTAGAGTAGATGCCTTTAAAGAATAATAATTTCTAACAAGGATCTGCTTGCGGCCCGGCGAGGGCTGGGAAGTCATTGCGCTGGGCACTGTGCAGAAAGCAAGTCCCAGACTTTGCAATCTCAACCGGTGGAGTTGATAAAGGGTTGGAGGAGTAACAGAGATAGAAAGGTAAAGGGAGTTTTAAAGCTTCTGCAGAACATCAGGGGCACAAGTGGCCTCTTAGTTTATGCCCGCTATTCATTTCTCCTCTCTATTACTTTTTCTTACCTGGGCAGCTGAGCAAAGAAACAAAGGATTTGCCAGTAAAACACGTGTTGTTGAGTAGCTTCTGTTGTTCCAGAAATGCAAATAAAAATTCATACTGAGAAAGGGTAGCTAGTTCTGCTTGGGACAGAGCAGAGTTAGTGTGGAGTTGCTATTTAGGTACATACAACTTCTCCCTGCAAGATCAAGCCATTATTTTTAAATTGGTGTTAAGGAAAGCTACTTTCTCTTTATGAAGGAGAGAAAAACAGTGGGAGAAATGCATGGCAAAGAAGGAATAAGAGCTTTTTTCACTGCTTGCTTTAGCCTGGAATATTTTTTAGGGATACACATTTTGCCAAAAATCTTCATTTGAGAAAGCCTCTAGGATGGCCTCGTGTCAGACACGGGAGCCGAAGGGACCGGCGCGATGTGGCCACTTCCTTCCACAGGGAAAACCCCCCGGACCAGCACGGCTCCTTGCCACGAACACAGATGAACCCCCCTTGCCACCTTGCAGACCGAGATCTTTAGCCTTTTGTTTGGCAAAGGCCAGCGCAAGGTAAATCCGAGGTGACTCCATTGCCTTCTTCATCATTTTTCTCACCTAAAAATAACACTGAGGCCCCTGCGGTTGCCTTTAGGGTTATTTAGCGCAGCAAGGCTTTTTCTCCCCCTTCCCTTTCCAGCACGCTAGCGCTGCGGAGCCGAAGAACTGCCCCATTGTGCGAGCCCAAAGGAAACACTGCATAGAAAATGTGAGGAATTTTTAGGCCGGGATATGTTTGCACTAGGAAGCAGGGGACTCGGAGGAATGCAGTGGACGGTTCCAAAAATATTCCTTGCAATAGCGCTCTTGGTCAGTAACAGTTATTTGTGTTGGCCCGCCGGCCCCCTCGAGCCGAGCTGATGTCATTCCCGGCACGGCGGAGGTGGAAATACGGAGAGAGTCTTGTGGTTTCTCAGGACCGAGGGTGGACAGCTGAACCGAATGACTTCTCCTGTCTCAAATGCTCTTTCTGTTGTGAAAAAAAACCCCCAAAAATCAGAAAAAAGAGAGTCTTGTGGAGAGATGGTGATGACGGCTTTAAAATAATGAATAGCACCGTGGAAACCTTTTCTGCAACCGCTATATTCTCCTTCTCCCACTTGAGCTCCCTCCCCGCTAGTCCTTCTGCCTTTCTCCTTGCAGTGCTATGCATTGGCGGGGGGGATGCTTTTTGGGTTGTGTTTATAATGTTTTCTTTCTTTAATTATTACAACTGATCAAGTCATAGCGTGGACCTCTCTCAGCACCGTGGGCTCCTCCGGCTGAGCCACGGGCTCGTGAGTGTCTGTCTAGTGATTAAAGCAGCGGGTAGACTCCAGGATACCCTGGAAGAAGAAAGTCAGCACTTTTTCTGTAATAAACAGGACGGAGCAGTAAAATAGCCGGACCTTTTTCCGCACTACTAATTCTATATGTTTATTCTGATTTTTGGGGATGCCAATTTGACTGGGAAGTGCATGTGAGGGAGAGAAAAACTGTCCGTGTGATTTTTAAACGTTTTTATAGGTTGAAAAGATGGGAAGAGTTGTGTGCATCCGTGTGTGCTATGAACCCAGCAAGGGCGAAATTTAACCTCAATCCCCCCCCACCCCAAATTACATTCAGCCCAGGCCAATAAGCCAAATTCCCACTTTACCCCAAGAGAGGTGCCACTAGGCAAGGCGATAGGACGCCTGGATTTTATTCCCGGTTTTGGCATGTAGCTACCGGGTGCCGCTGGGGATTGCTTTCCCACCTGTGTCCTGCACGTGCCCCACGGCTCTGCTTCCCATCACAGCGCCTGGATTTGGCTGCATCGCGAGCAATAGCCCCACCTGAGACATCGGCTGCTTCTTCCGCAGGTGGCTCCTCGCCCCGGCTTAGCGAAGAGCGTTAGGGATGCACGAAAATGCAAGTGGGTCCCTTCGACTCGAGTGTGCGGGACGGTCCAAGGCTCTGCCGTTCAGATCCTTATTGCACGGTGCCGCACAAGGGAAGGGGGAAGCTCCAAAAAACACGTTGCCGCCTTTCCTTCTTCAGCTGGATATCTTGGGGTTGCAGAAGGAAGAAAACTGCGTGAAAACAACCCAAAAGCATACTCAGGCAAAGGTTGCCTAACCTTGAAACTTAACATTTGCGTTTGATAAAACCCATGCAATACTGACAGTTATACAGTGGCAGGAAATTGTTAAAGGTGTCAGGTTTTCCATTTTAATTCTGGGAACACTCGGGGAGTAGATTTTCTTGGAAATGTTGTTGAAAAGGTCCCACTTTCTAAATTGGAAGGATTTACAATTTACCTTTTCTGTTAACCTCTTGTTCCTCAAAAGGTTAAGTAAGGGAAATTCCTTTTTATAAACACTAGTGGTGTTTTGGCAGGTTTTCCTTAGTGCTGGGTAACGTTGAATTTCTCAGTAAATGCACTAATGTAAAGGAAAAAGAAACATTTAAATGCAAGTTATCTAAGAGGTCCTAGAATACTGCTTATGTTGCATAATTCATGCACATTATCTAATTTTCACTATTCCTTGATGTGCCCTACTAAAACTTAGCACTCGCGCAAGTCTGTCATCTCTGTAAGGTGCTATACAATTTTGAGTGAATTAATCCTCAAATAACCCAAGAGGGAAGCAAGGATGCATATTTTTGATGGTAAGACGGAGCTCAAGATATCCTCACAGCTGATTTTTCCAGGACAGGTCTACTTGGGGCAGGCATATACCTTTGGAACTGTAACAATTTGAATTCTTTTAGGATAAAGCAGAGTGGGGTCTGGTCGATTTGGAGCATTTTTGCTTTCTGCCACATTTTTCACACGTTGTGCAGCTCTCTTTTGAACTAGGCCTTAGCGTGTTAGCAGTCAGGTTGTGCCTGGTCTTTGTAGGTCCCATGTTTCCATTGATTTCAGTGGGAAGTCCTGGACAGGCCGTGGTGGCTGAGGTCCCAGAAGCAAAACGCACGCCTCGCTGCCAGCTTCTTCCCCGCTGCACGGCTCACATGTTGATGCAAAGCGTCTGAAGAGGCAACCTGCTTGTTTGCACACCGGGTGCGTGTGGCCCAAGTCTGCCTTACAAAACCAGTCGTGTCTGAGGTTTCCTCAGCTCGCCGGGGTGTGATGGCCTGCCTGCTCATGGGGGAGCGGCCGTGCAAGACTGCGGCCGGGCTCTGGCAGGCGGAAGATCAGGATTCGTAGGCCAGCCAGTCCCTTGATTAGCTCTGCCCTGGCTGGTGCCTAGCAGCCAGCTTCCAGGATAAATAATCTTACAAATCTGGGGTTGATATTTCCACAGCTTAAAATATGAAGGCCATACTGTGCTCTTTCTCAACACCATGTCCTTAATAGGTTTCCAGTAAGAGCTGGAAAAGCTGTTCCCGCACACCGCTTCGTGGCTTTAAAACATCTGCGCAGCAGTGCGTTGCGTGCTGTCCCGGGCTGCCGTGGAGCCCGTTGCCTAATTGGGAGGGAAGATCTTTGATGTGTGTGTGTCTCAGATGAAAGAAATCTAGCAGACTCTGCAACTAGTCAGTAAAGTAGATCTGGAGTATCTGAAGTAAATTGTATCGGGAACATTAATGGTAGCGGCTAATTATTTTTATTCTGCTGTTGTTCAGATAGTCAGATAAACTGCAATTAGGCGACTGGGCGTATTGGCCTGTTGGGACACAAACTGAAGGAAACAAATGGGACAAAGGAAACAGCAGTTCGTTGTACTCCGCTGGAAAAAGCAGAAAGGCAGGAGTTTTTGTAGAGGGTGACGCTCAAGAGCTCCGAGTGCCCAGGCCTTGTTTGAAGGAACTCAGTGGGGCAGGTTATGGACGCTTGATGCAGAAGCTCTGCTGTAGCTTTTGGTGTCAATGCAGATGTAATTGGGCACTTCCTATATGGAGGGCTACCAAATGTCCAGACTCCGCGTTGGGATAACTGGGTGAGTGAATACGGGGGCTGCCTACGCTGAGTGGTAGGAGGCTGACGGTAACTGGCCAGGAGGAGAGGAAAGAAATCCCTTTCCTTCCTCCCTGGCCTCCTTCTCTTCTACCAAGAGACTTTCCTCCTCTTCAGCTGTAGTTTAATTACCTAAAAAGGAGTAAATGGGCTAATAATGTGGAAAGGCTTGTGTGGCCACGGTATGAGGACACTGTACGCAGGAAGAGAAGGACCTTTCGGACTGGGAGAAGCTCTTGCGCAGATTCACTAAGCCAGACTGATACTACTTCTCCTATAGCAGCTTGACAACAGGTCCTATAGGTGTCCTGTCTGCAGCGGGCTAATTGCTATTGATGCATTCCTCTGCGGTACCCCTAGGCTGGTACCTACGGCCTGCAAATTTGAGGCAAGGTTGCACAGAGGCAGCTTTATACAGCTGACAGGAGCCTCGAGGGGACGTAAGCAGTCTTTGGCCCGAAGGGGTCCAGGCACTGGTGAAATGGGGAATGGGGAGCGCTGACCATTTCCTGGAGAGGGAAGTCCCGTTCGTTCCCCAGAGCTTTGCCGCACTGCTGATACTGAAGCAGGGCTGTTACCTTGCTTCCTCACGCTGGCACTGCGACACCTTCCCCCAGTGAAATTCTTGCCTCAACTTCAGCCGTTTGCAGAATAGCTGCTTTCAGGCAGCCGTTTCCCCCTGAGCAACGGGCTGCTCTGCAGGGCAGGCTGTTTGCTGCCAGGCCCCTGCAAACAGGATTGCGCTGTGTGGCTCGTACTGTGCAGCAAAGCAGGCAGCGAGCACTGGATTCATTTTCTGTGTTATTGTTAGAGTGAGCTCTTTATAACCATTCAATTTTCTTTTGAATAAATCCCATTTGGAAAAACAAATCCTGCCCATAAAAGCAGCTCTCTGTGCTGGGTTAGTTTCCAGCATACCGTGCACGGCTGTATGCTCGGGTTTATGTCTAAGGGCTAAGCTCTCGCTCCTGCGTGCAGCCAGTGTATACGTGCCAGAGCAATGGCAAAGCTGTTTCTTGGGAGCTTCGAGGTTTCAGTGGGTCTGACGGCACTTGGATTGCAGGGGAAGTTGGAAGAGAATAAGATGGGAGGGGGAATAAGCCAGGCAGTGTGTCCCAGGGATGCTTGTGTGAAGGATTAGAGAGGGCCTAAGTGACATCGATACAGTCTATGGTCTAGGGTTCCTACGCTAGCTTTTCCCCTGCCTCGTGTGCATCTCCGTGCATCCAGCCAGTCGAGCTCACAGGGTTGGGTCCACTCGTCCTGCTCCTGTCTCCTTGCTCTGTGTTGTCCCAGTCCTGATTCCCTTGTGCGGTGGAGGAGGATAAAGCCTCACCTCAGAGCTATTCAGAGACAGGAGGGACACCTAACCAGGGTGGCCTCCATCCAGAGCAGAACCGCTCTTCTGCTCCAGCTGGGAGCTCCAGGTGCCCGCAGGGAGTGCAGGGAAGGCTTGGCCTGAGTAGGAAGAGGTGCAATTTTGTGGCGCCCAGGCCTGCACTAGAAGCATTAGAGATCCCAGATACCTTGCCTTGGGGAGTTTAGCTGAGTTCAGCAACTTGTGCACGCTGTAGGACAGGCCAGAAGAGAGAACATCAGTTTTCCTGAACTAAGAAAAACTGTTTGCTGTTTGAGTTCACCCAGAGCAAAACTAAATTCCTGGAAGTTCCTGAAGGGTCAGCAGGAGACACGTGGCTCAGACCACCTTCTGTTTATTAAAAATAATTTACCTGTCCTTCACTGGATGCTTGTGTCTATGGCAACTAGGCTAGGACTACACAGAAAGCCAGTGGAAAAGCAGGGGGTCATTCCTCCCCTTGCATAGGATGGCAGGAAGAAAACAGGGCTCCTTGTTCAGCTCACTGTTTTCTCCATGTTTAGTGGTTTGACATCAAGGATGCAAGCTCTGGTGGGGGTGGCTAGCAGAGCAGTCCCACTCCACTGCTGCCTCTAGGTCTCCTAGTTGCCAAGCCAGTGCTCTTCTACCTTGACTGTCTTTCATCTACCAGCCCTTTCTGCACACGCGCTTGGAGGAACAGCATGAACTTCTGCACGTGGTGTCTGGTTGTGTGAGTTGCTGAGAGCTCCACGATACGGGTCAATTGCTCTTAAATCCCACTTCAAGCAGCATGATGAAGAACCTAGATATTGAGGTGTGCTGAGTATCTCCAGCTCCCTGAGCCGTCCACTTTACAGCTTTGTGCTCTCTGAGAATTCACAGCTTACAATTTAAGCTTCTCTGCTTCATACAGGCTGTCTCTTTAAATTCCCTTTTTTTTTTCCTTTAAGAGGGAGATGTGAAGAGGCAATTGTCCCACAGTTGTTGCCAATTCTTTGCTGGCTCATGCTTAAATATAAGGAAAAGTCAGCAAAATATAGAATCCATGAAGGGGGAGAGAAGTCTCAAAAGAAAGCAAGGGAATTGGAGCTCATTTGAAACAAAATCACTATTTTTTATCCTGAGCTTTACCTTAGCAGTTCCAGTGCGTAAGGCAGTGCAGACCTCTGCTGCTGTGACACACGGGGGGAAATTTTAGCTCGAGCAAAAGAATCCACTGAAGATATAATTGTGAAGGAGTCTGAGGCTCCCGGTTTCTTTCCATCCTCATTACATCTGGAACCATTTCACACTGTTATTTAATAGCGCTATAACAATGAGACTTTGCAGTTCTTTAAGCAGTTTTCAAATGAGGCCTCAGAACATCATTAGTGGAGAGTCACACTTACACAAGACTAATTCTAGAGTATTTTTCTTTTAATTCCTATGTGCAAGCTTTGGAACACCGTAAATTGTTTCTGCTTCTATCTGTTCTGGGTATGAGAGCACTCAAGGGGCTGTTTATGGTTACTGGAATTCTGGTTATCTGGAATTACGCAATGCCTTACAATAGTTTGGGCTATTTTTCCGATGAGCTTTAGGGGTGGAAGGAGGCCTGGTGAAACGCTTTAGCCAGCCAGGGTGCTGGATGAACTGTTATAAAGCCGTTTTTGCCCGCTGTAGGTTCTCTGTGCCCCTGTTGAGGAGGAGGGGCAGGCTTTTTGGACACTGCAAAGGCAGACCATGTTGTTCTGTATAACGCAGAGCAAATTCCTGGTGGGACTTCCTAGACCTCAGCACGCAGAGTGGCCAAAGGCTCCTGTGTCTGCCTTGCTTTTGACCTCCTGTTCTTCCTTCCTCGTGTAAAGCAATGCAGGAGCCATGGGAGAAAAGCTCTTCCGTTTCTGCGGATCTTCCCAGCTTGCAGAAAGATTCGGAGTTTGCGTAGCTTCTGCAAAAACCATTTCCTTTGCAAAACCACTTAATGGAATTTGAGAAAGTATCCCCTTATTTCAAGTGGCAGATCTCAGGCTCAGGCAGAAGCAGCTGAGCTCAGTTTTTTGTTGTAGTTAGCCTAGCTTAGGGACTGAAGTGAAATGTGGTGCTGATAATGCTGAAGGGGTGGGGGAATCAGAAGAAGCAAAGAGAGAGAGGGGTGATCTTCAGACTCCTGTTTTCATTATCATTGGAAAGCCAGGGCTCAAGCTTTCATTCGAGTCAGACCCTCAGTTCTTCAGCAATTCGTGTCACACCGGGAACTCTTTGCCTTTCCTCAGGTCGATATTATCCTTACTGTGTTGTCCTTGGGGAAAAATAATAAGTGCATATGATTAGGAAGGTGATTTGATAGGACTGAAAAGGAATATACCTCAAGTTTTCAAACAGAGGTAAATATTTAGTGCTTATGTCAGCTGTGCATACAGCATTTGATTTCCTTAATGGATTAGTTCTCCTCCTTCCCTCTCTGCTTACCCCCTCTCTGTCACTCACAGTTTTGTATGACATGGAAACACTTGATAGACATTTATGAATTGGAGGCTTTTACAGGCCTTTTTTTGCAATGTGATTCTGTGACGGTCAAAAGTCAGTGCATTGCTTAAAAAGCAGGATACCATCTTGCAGTTCCTTGGGCTTCAGTCTAGGCTGAATTGTCTGTTTTCTTGAGAACGACATGCCAAGACTGAATTTGAGTCTCCAGTTTTGCAATGATTCTGTTTTCTGTGTGAGAGACAATCCTGCACATATTTTTCAGCATCCCAGATTTACGCTACTGGAGAACAAGGCTCATGGCATTATCTTCTCCATGTCTTTTCTTAACTCTTGTGCAGTGGCTAGCGGCATTGCCAGCAGATAATCGTCTTTGTGGTCACCAGGAGAAAGGACGGGGGGTATGACAGGCCCTTGGCAAAGGGTTGAAGAAAGCATAGCAGCAAGGCTAGAAGATGTGGTTGCTACATGAGAGTCAGTCGAGATGCCGTATCCTAGTGCGCAGAGCGGGAGTTGGTGTCAGAGCCCCCAGCAGCATCTCAGGGCGGCTTAAGGCAGAAATGGGAAAAGAGTAACAACCCAGCAGGAACTCAGAGAAGCAGGATGGAAATTACTTGAACTAAAATTAGGTGGATGCTAGGTCAACCCGTGCACTCTCAGCTAAAGCAGTAGCTATGAGAGGCAGGGAAACAGGATGCACAGCATGGCAAAGAGCTGCTGGATGCTCCCATCCACTGTCCTCGATGTCAAGGCAGCAATGTCCATTTGCCAGATCCTGGGAGCCAAGTGCCCATTCCCAGCTGTGGACTCCACCTTGTTCCACCACAGAGCTTCTCCTTTCTTCTCTGACAGAGCCGTTCACCTTCCTGGTTTACACCAGTTCTTTGGAAGAAATGTGTTTTTTTATTGTTAGGTAATAAATTAGACAGAGCTAATGTTCTGCAGCTGCCCCACGCCACAAACATTGGCTTATTTTCGTAGTTGTCTTTGCTGCACCACCCATGATATCCGAATAGCATTTTGTGGATTCATGTCAGGATCAGGGTTGCCTGTGGCACAGCCTTCCTCTCTTCCATCGTGGTGGAGGCTGTGTCTCTGCTCCCCACTGCCGGCACCCCATTTCCAAGAGAGTGGAGCAGGTACAGAAGATTTGTCTGTGCTTGTATGGCAAGATAAACCCATCTCCAGAGGTGGAGGGACGTGGGTGGCCGCTATGGAGGACAAGGGGAGATGACGAACTCACCTGGTCAGACCGAAGGCAAAGAGTGGGCCTGCGCGTGTCTGGGCAAGGTTATTCTTCCAGTGGGTTCTGGAGGGAAAGGGAGAGAGAAACAGCCAGATTTGGTGGAAGAAGCAGGTTGCATTTGCACTGCTGAGGTGAGGAAAACACGGAGTCAGGAGGAAAAGCCTAGAGTTTCTCGGAAAAGCATAACCTGTTCCAATTTAAAGTTCAGGCTTGTGGACTTCTGCACTGCCATCTAAACTGCATGCAGGAAAAAAGCTTTTGAACTGAAAAGTTACAAGCTATTAGCATTCTAAAATGTTTTTATACAACCACTATGCTGACAGAATATGGAGTCATGGAGAGAAAAGACATAGCTGGATGCAAGGACTGTCTAACCTGCACCCCAGCCATGGTGAATTTTGTTCCCCTCAGCCTATTTTTTAGTTCTTTGTCCAAAGCAGTTTTAAAGGCATTGGAGTTTTGATGTTTAAATGTAGATTCTTGTTTATATGAGAGTGCTCAGAGGCTCAAGTGGAAAGCAAGGCCAGGTTGCACTGGGCATTTTTCTAGCATGTAGTAAGAAATAAATCTCACCCCTGTGATTTTACAGTCTAAGTCAGCTCCCCAGACAGACGGTGACTGACAGGCTTCTTCCCATTTTATCGACTGAGGGAACTTGCCTGAAGTCACGAAGGAAGTTTGTGTAGGAACTGGAAACCGAGCTCTCATGTCATGAGTCCCAGTGCCATAATCAGAAGTCTGTCCTTCCTCTCTAGAACTTATTAATAGATATTATTTCTCTGCCAGGAAGTTTTTTTTCTTAATTCCTGAAATGGAACCTAAATGTTTTCTTTTTGAATTTCATCCTGTTGGTTCGAGCTAGGCACACTGCAGAGAATTGGATCTCCCTTGGCTTTGGCATTCTCCTGTGGCCAACTCATGTGTCGTAGAGAACGATGACTGTTGGGTTAGCTCCTGCTTCCAGATTTAAGATTTGTTGGTGCATCAGGAAACTTCTCTAACACATATGGTAGGTATTGCACGTCAAAACTTGCCAGGCAGACGTGCCTTTGAAAGGAACTAAAGCATGCCGTAATGTTCTAGTAGGAAGGGCAGAAGACATGAGACAGGGGTGAAAGTACACTTATGTATCTGACCCAAATGTGGAGGATTGAGTCTTTTAACAATCCAGAAGGTTGTGCTGTCCAGCCTAAATCCTGGCTGTGGTGGATTTTTTCCCCTTTAATGTGTATTTTGGTGCTTTGTCCAAATTTATTTTAGATGCAGTGGGGTTTCCATATATTAAGTGTTAAATGAATGGCCCAGAAGGGTCTGTTAAGAGTGCCTCAATGTATTTGAGGTGACATAAATCTTGTTTTTGAGCACGTGGCAGCAGCAGTTTGCTCGTAGAATTTTACAGCATTTAGGGCTTTGTTACAATAATGAAGTATGACTTCTCTTCCCTAAGGATTTGCCTTCTTGAGTAGTCTTTGAGCTTAGAATCTATGTTGGACACTGCGCTATGTAATTATGAAATTACTATCACTGGTCTCAGTGTTACTGCTGTACTGTCACTGAGTTCATTTCCTCAAATAGGGTTTTGCATGCAAGCCTTACGAACGGGACATCAGCACATAGACATGCCCAGGTCAGACCAAAGCAGAGACACATCCAGCACAATATTCTGCAAGTAACAACAGTGACACCCAAGGAAAAGTTAAAAAACAGGGGGAACAGAGTGGTATTCCCCTGATATACATGCCCGGACTCCGACAATTTGCTCTTGGGAATTCCCTGAAACAGAAGTGATGTCTTTATACAGCGTGCAAAGCACTGGACCCCACCTGGGCTGGCTCATTCTCAGCAAGACTGAGGAAATACCATCGTAATAAAAAACTGAGTAAACAGTCCTATTTAGTGTTTGGGAGAAGTAGGTGGATTTTGCGTTGTGCAACCCACTGGCTCTGAGAGCAGCAAAGTGCTTTGCTCTCCTGGTGGACATTGCTGTAGTGGCTGGCTGCTCCTTTCTGGAGCTGCAAGCAAGATTGGGGCTGCTCCTCAGGGCCCTCAGCATCTCTTGCAGCTCTCTGTGCCATCTCCTTATTTTCCTTTACAGCCCGCTTCCAAATTTGCCTCAGCGGTGGCATGCATGGACTCATGATGGTAGCGAGAGAGGTACCATGCAGGGAATCCTGGAAATGGCCCCCAAAACAGAGGTGGTGGTGCTGGAACCTAGTCTTTCCATCACCTTTATTTCTTTCCAAATAATATGCAATCGTTTATTCAGATTTGCTGCACTTTGGAGGAGGTTGCTCTTGGTGTTTCAGCTTGTGGTGAAGTTTAGAGCTATGGTCATTCTGAGAGCAGGCCTGAAATTTTCTGTATGAAAAATTTTCAGGAGTTTGGTGAAATCAGAATTTTCTGTGAGAAAATTGATTATGTGCTAAAAAGCATTCATATTTTCATAAGAAAAATGGTAGCAGAAATACCTCAGTGGAGAATGTCGTGTTGGGCAAAGTGAACATTGCTGCAGGCCTTTCTGACCAGAACCAACTCAAAGCAGGGGCAGAAAAGTTGAGGTCTGTGAGGGACCATCTAAGGAGACATGTCCTGGGAGGACTGTGCCCTGCACTTACAGGGGAGGTTTTCAGCTTGCAGTGAGAAAAAAGTTAAGACTGAAAGCATGTCAGATGTTTTTCTATCCTTGTGGCTAGACTCCCATTGCTTGCTTCACGTATAATGCTTATTTCTCCCCTGCATGTCATTTTGTGTGATGATTTACCCCAGTAAGACTCAAGTGCTGTGTGTGTAAACAGCATTTTATATCCACTTTAGATAACTGTATATGATTGCACAGTCTTTGAGAAAGTGAAGAATGAGGGCTGTTGCGTCTGCCTGGAAGACGTTATAGAGTAATGCCTCTATGATTAAAACCAAAGGGAGATTTTTAGGTAGGCAGAATGCACAGTAATTACGCAAATCGGAATTTTGGCTAGAGCAAACATCACTGCTTTCGTAAAAAATGCAATGAAATTTTTAATGATGAATATCAGGACACTGATTTTATGTTTTGCCCAGAAGAGGGATGACTCATAGATGTAAGAGCTGGAAAAGACTTACAGAAACAGATTATCTAATCCATCTGCAAGAAAGCAGGATTCCATTAATGTTTGATAGTTAAAGACACTTGAAGAACACTTTAGTAGTAGTAACTTAGCTCTTCTGTTCACTTGTTTTTTTCCTCATACCTTCAGATTTTCCTCCCATTGCATTCCCTCTAAAGACGAAAACTCTTCCTACGTCTTTCTCATGAGAGACGCTAAGTAGCACCCAAATCACGTAAGCCAGATCCTGCCCAAAATTTTTCAGTAATTGCCAGCCAATGAAGAATTTCTTGGTTAGAGTATTTTGCAAAGATAACAACCACTGGCTCAGTCATTTACACAGTGCCAGGAAAATACTACGTTAATTTTTACTAGGAACATTGAAAAATTAGCCCCAAGCCCTGTTGACAAAGGTGGCATTTTCTCTGCAAGAGTTTTATGGCGGTTTCGTTTAAGTTCAGGAGGTAGCCCAGTCGTCTCTCTCCTATAAAAAGTGTGTGTGCGTATGTACGGAAATGGCTAAAAGTTACGCAAATGAGTATAAAACGACATCCTTTTCTAGGGAGGACTAGGCAGCCTGATTTAAAGGAAACATTTTTGACAAGATCTTCTAAATATAGCCTTTAAGGTAGCCCCTCTGGAAAGTGATGGCAGCCCAGGCTTTCAAAGTTTAGCCTGGAAAGCACCCCCACGATTTGAAGAAATATTTAGCAAGCCTGTCAACCCAACATCATCCTTTATTTTCTGACTTTCTGTAACTGTTTCCTTTTATGCCATTTGGATTGAGGACACTTAAATTGCACCAGGCACTGGGCTGACAATTTGCCAGGATCTTGAGAGCCACATGCGATTTGCAAAATATGGAGAAAATTGCAGCTGGTGCACATGGCAGGTTGCATCACTTAACCGTGCAAGAGCGTTACTATGTCCACAGAGGGATGCACATTTTGACAGAGCTGCAGTTATGCCAGCCTGTCCTGGGTGTCCTAAAAACCCTCTTCCTGTGTCCTGTTTTTGTAAGTGGGGATTTCTGAGTAATTTCTGAGCAGGAGACGTTGCATCATGGGATGGTGTTAGGAAAGTTGTCTGAACAGCTGCAGCTGAAATGTTGGTGGACTCCATCTCCTACGAGCGGGGAAGACCGTATGCCAGACTGGCTTATCCGGACCTGTGCTTGAGCGTCTCTCCCTGAGGAGAGTCGTAAATACCTGCCCAAGAGTAAGCAGAATGCAAAGCAGCAGAGAAGTCTGCAATCAGATATTAAAACCAGTGCTTTTTAAAATAAAGATAAAATCCTTTGCAGGTAGGGAGATAAGCTTGCCCTTGACTTCGTCTTTGCAGAGAGCCTGGATTTTATGTGTAGGCAAAGCCAAGACAGAGTTAAACATATTAGCAGGTCACCAGCTTAGGTTTCTGTGAAATATCTGAGATCACTTAATATGTTTTTAAATGTGATAATGATTGTTCACAAGGGCAAAATGCTGTTGAACATTGTGCTAACAAATATGTTTGCTAACACGATGCTTTTCTCCAGTGCAGATAAGACTGAAGGATATTGTTCCAGGTAGCTGGAGGTGGGAACTGGGCATGTTCCCATACTAAGAGCAACACCGTGGGCTGTGTCGCTTATCACTCATGTGGCTAGGCAGGGCCTGGGAAAGATGACTGATAGTGTTGACAGCTTCTGTTTGGTAACCTAAAAGGAAAATAATAATAGTGGCTCAAAGCCTACAAACCTGGCACAAGGCTAGTTTGCATGTCCATGTCACCTTGTGAGTTGTGCTCCCGGCCTCTGCATCTCACCCACCTCTTGCGTCTGCCTTTTCTGGGGAGTGCAACGCGGCCCGACGCTGGACCTGAGTGGAGTCCCCGAGCAGCGAATGGAGAATAAATAAAAAATAATACATCTCTCTCTCTCATGTGGCCAGAACCACACTCATTGCCAGACCAGGAGATAGTAATTTTTTCTTCAGGAGGGGTTGGTAGGGAGCTCTCAAGATATTTTTTGCTTTTGTTCACAGCCAGGGACATTGCTATTGCTGTAGCTTACCTCAAGCAAGCAACCCTCTTCTGCACCTGCGCCTGGGGAATGAGTCAGGGTTTGGACCTTCACTGCTTTGCTCAGCGTAGTTGTTTGAAAATTGGAAATGCTTTGTGCAGCTAAACACTTTGGGCCTCTAATAAAGAATATAGGCAATATCTCATGTTATATGATACATCGGCAGTCAGAATAGATGCTCTGGTGATCTCTTTTGACCTTCAAGTACAAAATCAAAGTGTCCAGGTTACAGAGGAAAGGCCAATCTGATCCCACATACTTTACTGTGGTTGCCTCAAGAGATGATCCAGCCCACTTCTGTGGGTGAGGAGTCGCATGGTTGTGGAGCTGCAAAGTTAGGCCAGCACTGGCTATTGCAATAGCTGCCTTTGCAATTTATGAAGGAACTTCTTGGCTTGATCAGGAGCAGTATTTGTGGCTTAGAAGGGCTGAAATCAAGTTGGAGGTTTCACTGAAAGCTATTCAGAATGAAGGCTGTCTGCCCACGTGGTTAATATTCTGTTCTTCACTGAAACAGCCATCTGATAAAAGCGCTATCAGCCAAGGCTATGGCTGGGAAGCCAAATGAATGCTTGCTTTTACTTGCGGTCTCCTTCCTGTGCGTGAATTTCCACCAGGGCTTTCTTTCAGAGAAAGTGAAACCTAGGACCAGCCGCTCTGCTGGAGTAAATCGATTTTACTAGCAATAGTGGGATTTTGTCCATTTGCTGCATCTGCTTAAGCAGGCAGGGGCTTGGCAATAAAGCTCTGCAAGTATAGTGTTTCCAGCGTAGATGAGGCATCAGTAAAGAGGCTGGTCCGAGACACTCTGGATTATATTTGCTGCGTGGATGGAGCGCAGGGAGCAGATCACACTGCTCTTTAGAAGCTTGTCCCTGCATACAGGGTCATACGGTCTTGCAAATGCTTCTCAGACATCTTTCAAACGTGAACTTTTTTCCAAAGGAAGAAGGGTCAAGCATTTCTAATGCAACACTCACCCTTGCCACATGGATCTCAGCATGGATTTGATTTTGCTGAGTTTATGTCCCACACCTGGACATTAACTTCCCTTCTTACTATTGCTCTACCCAAGTTTTGTCCTGGATTTTCCCCCTTCAGTCCCTTGAGTTTGGATCAACAGACAAATGATCAGAACTGTGAGGCCTCATAATCTCACTTTTACTCACTTTTAATTAAATGATGTCATCAGACAACCCTGGAGCCTCAGCGAGGCAGAGGAAATCAGTGAGTGACAGAGCAAAGTGCTAATGCCCTTTGCAGTAATTATAGGCAGTGCGAATATCTTTGAGATCCTCTGAGCGGTGCAGGAAACCCAAAAATGTTGTAGTATAACGGAGCTGAATCTTATGTACTCACCTGGGGAGAAAGAAGTCCACTTCAGATTAATGATAAATGAAGATTTCCGGAAGGTTGTTAGACTGTTTACTCTGGTTTAGTGCAGAACCATGCCCTGTCTTGTTTGCTCACTGGATTTTTTTTTCTTTCTCCCTTTTGAGCAGAATCCCACCGAGTGCTGGGACTGAGTCTGATTTCACCAGCCTTTTGGGAATACACAACTGATAGTCAATGCTGGGACTGAGTCTGATTTCACCAGCCTTTTGGGAATACACAACTGATAGTCAATGCTGGGACTGAGTCTGATTTCACCAGCCTTTTGGGAATACACAACTGATAGTCAAGGCTGTTTGGTCCAGTGCATATGAAAAAGCAGGACTAATGTGTTGGCTCCCTTCCGTGCCACTGGGATTTTTGCAGGGTAAACTGAAGCTTAGCTCAAGATCTCCGTGAGTGAACAGGGCTTCTTGCCATTCAGCACAGCTTCTCAGAAAGCAGGTTAGCCAACCAGCGTCTGAACACGTTTTCAGCAAGGGGGGGCCTGTAAACATTCCCATTTGTTCCTCTTCAAAGAGATGGTGGTGCCCTGATGGCGAGGCCACCGCCCCTCTCTCCTCCGCCCGGCTCTGGCCCTACCCTATTTAGACTCATGATTTACTGGGCTTCCTTGAACTCTGACCTGTGTCAATAGGACCGTGGTGTAAACATCTTCCTGTGGCTACAAAGCCGTGACCTGTAGAAGCAGGTGGGGGATGAGAACAGCGCTGGGGTGAGAGTCATGTCATGTGCTCAACCCTGTTTTAGGCACAGGGTCTTACTGTGAAGGCTGCAGGTCCTCGCGCACCAGCGGAGCAAGAGCCGAAGCCCGCAGAGGTCAGGAGGAGCCCTTCTAGACTTGAATGCTCCTTGCATCAGGCTATGCGCTCGTTGCGCAAGCTGGAAGATTGCCCTCCTAAAACCCGCTGAGTGAAAGCAAAAGGTTGCCTTCCAAGCGCAGGGATGGCTCACTGCGTGGGTGATCTTGCTTTGCGAGTGAAAGCAGATCCAGGTTCCTTGTTTGAGACGTGCTGCATAACAAAGAAGAAGCTGGCATTGTGAAAGCCAGGCGGGGAAGTGGCTGGCTCCAGACACGTAGGCACGGCTAGGTAGGCCTAGCCCAGGAGAGCAAGATTTTTTGGTTTGTTCTCCTTGGTGGGGCTGCCAGGATCAAACTTCATTCCACCCAGGAGGATCCAATGTGCTTCTCTGGGGAGCGGGAGTGGAAGGCAAGTGGGTGCAGATTGATGTTGGTTTTGTGCAACTCCTGGAGGTTACTTGAAAGGAGTCAAGTGTCAGTCAGTGGTTAGAGCATGCTTCCAACCTGCTTTGCGGAAACACAAGCAGTGTTACTCGCTTTTCCACAGTGTTTAGCTTGACACCAGATTTCAGCCTAGCAGCAGGACATCTGTGACTATCACTTTTTTCAATTATTAATTTATGAAGATGTACATTAGAGTTGTTTTGGGTGCTCTGTGTGCTTCCTTTGCTACTGAGAAAAACTCGTTTTCCACAGGACTGCATGCACATTTGTATCTATTCCTGGCACATTTGTATTTGTAACATGATTTCTCTGATAGCCATTTATGGGGCCAGTATTGCATGCATGAAAGCAGATGGCCAACTGAAAAACTTGGGCAGTGTGATTGCTGTGAGAAGCTCAATATTGTGTTATTTTTCCCCTAAAAATGTTCCCTCTGGTGAAAACAAGACAGTGGGAAACCAAGTGTTGTTCTTTCTGCTGACCTCAATTTCTGCCGAGCTCCTCAAAGGGCAAAATTCACTCAATATGTGTGGATAAGTAGGTTCACTTGGATTTCACTGGAGCTCTAAATATTCAGTCTTGACTTCTACCCTTCCCAACTTCAGCCACGCTGAACAAATCCTTGTTGAATGCGGGTGGGCCTATTTGTATTGCAGTAGGTGGATTTGGCCTTAGGAGAACTGAATGGCCATTCGGATGGTGACTTTTGTGGCCCAAATATCACTGTTAGGGTCTCTCTGCAGCTTTGAGGCACTATTGCAGTACAAATTTTAATCAATGTTTCAACATGAAATGTCATGAAACTGGGACATTGGCTCTCTTGGAAAGTGCCCAAATCCTTAAAGACAGTTTTACGGTAAGGTAAGGACTTCCTACCACTTTGTAAACATTTTAAGTACAGTGAATACAATTTAAGTTTGGCTCAGGTGATGGGTGAAGGTTCAGGTCAATACTTGTGTTTTGTGTTTGCAGACAGCTGCTGATAAATGTTCTCCTGTTCCGAAGAAAGCTGAGGCAGAGGCCTGAGCCTGAACTTACTGTTTACATTTTCATGCCAGTAAGGTGCTAGTGAAATTACAGCTAAATTAAAGTGACCTAAAATTCCAGGCTTTTCATGAACAGTGATGGAGCGATCACCATTTAATGAGCTACTACTGCTCATCAGCTGAGCCATGGTAACCAAAAGTGGGCATTCTTATACCGTCACACTCACAGCAGTTTAGATTTCCATGTTTACTTTGCTGCTGAGGCTACACATTATTATTTTCTATAGCAGAGAGGTGGCTGGTTTTAGACACAGCAGCTCCACTTTGTCTGATTGTGAACCTTTATGCTAAAAGAGAGCATAGCTAGAGTCGTCTTCTTGGAGCTTCCAGTGTGTTAAGCCATAGGGAAAATGCCACGTATGGAAAAGGTGAAAAGCACATAAAAGTGTCACTGCCTGTCAGTGCAGTGGTTACTTGACACTGAGGACACCAACGTTTGCAAATGTCCCAGCGGGAGCATCGTAGACATTAGAGGCCTGGGACAGGCGAGAGATTATGGACACAAGTGGTCACGTGGAAGCTGGCATGAAACAAGCATGGAAGAAGGATGCAAAGAAAGAGTCTAGACAGGCATGTGGTGATTTGGTGTGAAGAGCAGAGGAGTTTCAGCTAGGTGCACAAGTGGGACTTGTTAACCCTTCCTTGGTTAAAACCTTCATTGGGATTTAGCAGTACAGCCGAAAGACGAGGGTTTGTACAGACTCCTGGGGAAGAGCAACTGTTTTGGACAAAGGACGCTGGAATCTCTAGTGACCTAGAGAGGAGACCGTGAATAGCATTATATTGGCATGCTCAGCATGTAATAACAATTCCTTAGAGTCCTACATCTTGTTTATTGGGGTTTTTTTTTCTTCTTTCTGCCTATCTCTGTAGTGTATATGAACCACAGCTGTTGACAAGGAAAATATGCAGTTGCTCCGCGGGAGCAAGAAGGAAAAATAAATCATCCCCCCCACCCCCTTCTGTTACTATTGACTTACCAGTGACTGCACTAAGGTTAAAACTACATAGAGCTGCATGCGTAAATGACAAGGAATTTGCTCTGACCTGGAGCATGCTGCCACTCATGACAGATAAATTCTCTCTTCATACTAAGAGCATTCCCCTCCCGAGCAGCTCTGCGGTAAGGTAGAGTGGCTAACATGGTGATTTCAGCAAAACTGCACCTATTTTATGCTCAGAGAGAGCAAACTCTACCAGGAGATTGTCTACAACAGGGTTAAGAGCTGGGCATTGGATTGACTGTCTGGAGCAGAGCTCCGGCAGGCGTTAATTGTCCCCTGTGTCACCGCGGGTGGAATTCGCTCCTCGAGATGCGTAATGATGTAGTCATTTATACTTCATTTATACTACCCTTTTATACCAGAGCACTCCCTCTGCCCCTCCTGGTTCTCCCATAAGACATCGCTGCACGGGCTCCCCAAACAGACTTGAGCAGATAGGAAAATCTGCCCCAGAAGGCACGCATATTTTTGTGAATAGATCAGATGTGACCAAGGTCACAATTTCAGTTTGTCATGGACAGATCCTCATCTAGTTTATACCCTAGACGCTCCTTCTCATTAGTGGAGTTATGTTCATTTGCACTAGCTGACAGTGTAGCCCTATATTTCAGACGACTTTGGGGATACATATTTTTTTTCTTTTTTGAAGCCTTCTGCCCTCAGGCTCCCATTCTGCCTGGCAAATGAATGTTGCAGAGACATCCAAACCCCATCTCTGTGTCCTGCGGTGAAAACAAGACTGACTGTGTTCATTCTTACTTGTCACTCTCTAAAATATGTCTTCCTGATTAAGTTAGAGGACAAGAGCTAGTCACACACTACAATACAATGCATAGAATATAAAGATGTACACTCTGCTCCTCATGACCTTCCTTCCTTCATGATCAAATTTTTTAGGGTTTTTGTTGTTGTTGTTTTTGTTGCTGAAAACCTTTTGTCCTGAAAACTTCTCTTTCTTTGGCTGATCCTGCTGACTTCTGTGTGAACAGATCAGATGTGAGCAAGGACAGAATTCCAGTCCATCTTGCACGGACAGCACATATTTCTGTTTTGCTGCAACTGTTTGTATCGGAATAAGAACAGAGAGGACACGTATAAAATCTGGATCCAGTGTACTACAATACAATTATACAGGAAACCTGGTGTCATTGGCCTGTGCTGCCTTTTATTTGCCTGTTAAGCCTGTAAAATCAAATAGCTCTGTGGATTTCAGACTATTCAATCTCTGCTCTCCAGCTGGAAGATTGAAAATGGATTATGAAATAATCTCAAATATCACACAATTGCTACTTATGCTATGCTAGCTGCTTGTGTTTGGGAAAATGGTGAAATATTTCAGTGAGTTTTGTTGTTTTTTTAAGAAAGTAATCTTGTTTAATCACAGGATTAAAGTTGCTGAAAAATGACAGGTTTAGGCATCTACAAAAGATTTGCTGTCAAATAACAGTTGTCTTCTTCAGTCCCGTATTACAACTCTACGTCTACGTATGGATGACTTTATGTGTCCAAGCAAGTGTGCAGCGCATGTGCAGAGTTAGAGGTCAGCAAATTCATTTGCTTAGTTCATATTTTAGCTGTTGCTCAGCATGGTTTAGACCCCAAAACCATGTGAAGTACTCAGAAGCTGGAGAGACCTCTATTTGAAGAAATGGCTGTGACTCAGGTTCAGTCAAGTCTTTTGGCAAGGGAGAGGCATCAGGAGAAGACCTCTGGAGAAAGGAGAAAAACTGTTGGTGTGGAGGACAGCAAGTGCAAGCCTGTAAGTCAAGTGCTGGCAACGTGCTGAAGTGAAGAAAAGTCCTGAGGAGGCTGTAAATTAATATTGGGCCACCTCCATACGATGTGGTTATTGGGATTCAGGTGTTTGTGTGTTGGCACACGGCAAATGTTACGACGTAGGTGTTTATAATAGGGGTTTAAAACAGCTGGCAGTCAACTTGATGACTGCTTTGCGTAGAAAATAGCCAGAGCGCTTAGACTGTCACCGGGAGTTGTGAAGCCCTGCAGCGAGGGCCACCTGTTTGCTGGTAGCGGTGAGCTTGGGGTGAACGTACACAGTGAGGATGCTTTTCTCAAAGCTGAAAGCAGACTTATTCCATAGATAGCAATGCCGACCTGCAGTATGCTTTAGGCAAAGACACCTGTAACTTTCATGGGTTTTAGGGCTGAAAGCAGTGAAGAGGAAGAGCTAATTAAAGCAGCGCAAGAACACACAGCTTTGAAAATGGTGGAGAAAGGAGAAATTTAGGCTAAATATAGGGAAATGTGGCTTAACAGCCGTAGCAGAAGTAGGGAATATCCCAAGGAAAGGGCTTACTCAAGGGCTTGAGATGCTGCTGAGTGAAGCACAGAGAACTGCACTGTGGCAAATTCGTGGCCATTTGATATCTCGCAGCACCAGCCCTGGCTTCTGTTTAGTCTTGTTCACCAGGATTGCAGCAGCCCCAGTTTATGTGTTGCTCATATGGTAGTATCTTTTAAGTAGTGTTCAACTCCCCTCTCTGCCTACTTTTTAACTAATAGGATGTGTTGAATACCTGAATACTCACAAGTGTTTTTTCCTGATCTCTAAATGATTTTTGGCCCACTTTTGAAGTTTTTTCCCCCAATATTTCCATTTAATTTTTGTGGTGTGACATCAGGTCTGGAGCAAGAATGCTGGCTCAGATATTATTATGTATATGGTCAAATGACCTACCCACTTCTATACAGTACTCTCCTTAAGCCCAAGACGTGCATTAGCCCTTTTCAGCAGACTTTTCTGAGAGTTCAAGTTGAATTGCTTGTCCTAAGGTTTGCATGCTGCATCTATCTAAAATTTGCTGAGTTGTTACTAATTAAGCGGATAATGCAGTTTATGCTTTAATAGTCATCTTTCTTCTGCACTATTTACAGTCTCTGTGGTCTTCTTTTTCTTCTGTCTTTTCTGTGCTACCACTGATGGTTTTTCCTTCTCCATCCAGCAACAGGCTTATCCTAATCTGGTGATGGATTTTTAAATGCTGCTTTATTGGGTTTGGCTCTGTGAATCACTGGTGTTTTACCTCATTAGCTTTAGGGGGTTTTTACAGGCTGTGTTTTTTTAAAGGCTAATGGACATTCTTTGCCATCAAGCTTCTCTTTTCACCGTTTGTCAGGGAATATATGTATATTGCCTTTTCCTAATGTTTTAGTATTACTTTCACAGATCACTTTAGTCAAGACAGTTTTTTGACCTCTGGGAAACTTACTGTCTGCATGGGATGCCCAGGTAAATACTCCAAATGATCTCTAGAAAGATTTTCTTTTTACATGTTATGACTAGATGCTTAAGGAGCAATCCTTGGCTTTGCTAATGAAAGCAGATAGTCCCCTAATGTAGGCGGATGCTCTGTGTAAGATCCTCATGATTGTTCCAAACTGAGCTCATTGGGATGAGCTTGCTGCAAGTAACAGTTATAAAACCCTCCTCCTCCTTCACGTGGTCTGGATATGTAGGTAATTCTGCATCACCCTTTCTCTTTTGAGGATGTTCAATGTTTAGTTCAATAAGGCCCCAGGGGAGGATGACTGCTGGGACCTTCCCGCTCACCCACGAGTCCCTCAACATGTATCTTCTTCTGTTGCTTTTGTTGACTCCCCAGATGGGTGTAGAAATCAGGGTCTGAAGGTGAATGTAAAAGCCACTTGAAGTTCTTCATTTAGGAAGAGTAAGCCCTTTGTTTTTCTGTGCTTCACTAAAACCTGAGGTTGCCATATGCTAACGCGGTCAAGCTGACCACGTATATTTGTTTTGCTTTATACAAGAAAACAAATCTCAAAGTTAATTGTACCTCCTCAAGTTTGTAAAATAAGCCTTTTTGAACAGTACGCTTTTCTTCTCTTTTCCTTCTTTAGTCATGCTGTGGTGGTAAGCGGATAGTTTTTATGCAGGATAAGAGAACACTAACAGGTCTCAAAACCATCATGGTGCACACAGTAATCTTCATTTTCTGTGAAGTTCAGTTTCATGGAAGATGTGCATCAAAACCTCAGGGTTTTCTCATGTTTTAAAGTTGTGGAGGTACAGTTAGCTTACTCTGAAATTCTCACTTAAAGCAAAACATACATACCCTTTCAGCTTGCCTGCACCTGTGTACGGCATCCCCGGTTTTAATGCGGTGAAGAAAAATAAATGCCTAATCTTCTCTAATGAGGAAGCTGACCAAGGTGTGCCTGTGGTTTTATTAAATGTGCCGGGCAGAAAGGATGAAAGGGAGCGTAAAGGAGGAGAGCTTTGCTGGAATCATGGTCCAGTTGTTAGGCCATTGGGGCATGCTATTTTTTCCATTTCTCATGTTGCCAGTAGGCACATGAATAATCGTGTGCTAAAAAGAGAGAAATAAAGGTACTTTAAAGAGTGCAGAGGGCGAATGTGTAGGGGTTTAATGGATGCCGTGCTCCAGCCCAGGTGCTTGTTCCCAGCAAAGCGCCTCTATGTCACTTATTATTTAGAGTCACTAACAACTTGCTCAAGGTGCCAGAAAATAAAAACAGATGCTGACACGTAACGGGCAGAAAACGCGCTTGCAGCAGCGCAGATGCACGGCTGGATTTCACGCTCCGGCGTTGGCTAGGGCGGCGCGAGGGGGCTCGGTTTCAGGGGGGCCGCCCGGGCCGCTCTCCAGACAAGCCGTTCCACACGATTTCACATCAAACAGCCGCTCGAGTGGCACATGCGCTGTTTCCACTCCTGCAATCGTGCATTCATTGAGGTTTTATCCATCGGACTGGTCTCCTCATGTATGTTAAGTTGCGGGAGTAGAAATTCGGGGTGGCGTGAGACCATGTTGCAGCGCCTGGGAGAGGCCCATGGCAACCCTTCATCCTCATCACTCACTGCCAGATACTTTCCCCCGGGCCCAGAAAATAACTCATCTTGCCTAGGGAGGTAGGTGTGTGCCAGGAGGATGAAGTGCAATGTGAAACATAGGGATCGCTCCCCGCCGGAGAAGACCTGTCCGCTGGTGTCTCAGTGAAGTGCAAGAAATGGAGGTGCAGTGTCTCTTCTGAGAGCTGGCGTGGCAAATATGGCATTTGGGCCATGCTCAGAAAAATTCTGCTAAGGGCAGCAAGCCTTGCCAGCGTCTTTCATGAGCCAAGGATGAATTCTTTATATGGCAATGCAAGAGAGTTCATGAGTGTCAGACTGACTTACGGCCTGGAGCTGGAGGAACCATATCACAGCAAGCCAAAAATTCTATGAAAAACAAGAATCAGAGTGTATTTCTTCTCGTATTTAATGATATTGGGAACAAGGTAGCATCTAAGAGCCTCACATGGGGGCCCTGTTGTACTAGCCCGTGGGCAGGGAACAGAGAGATGTTTACTGCCGCTTATGAGAGCTATTTGGGGACTTTTTCCCTGAGACATTTTCTAATGGAAAACGGAGTTTCCATAAAATTAAAAAAACATTAATGGAGAAAACTTTTGATGATGCCAAAAATATTAGTCCTGCTATTGGGAGGAAGCTTGAAGAAATATTTTTGTTTGGATAGGTATGATTCAAATTAAAATATTTTGTTTTATTGAATTGATTCGACTCACTCTGAGTGAATTCAGTAAGGTATTAAGTTGCTTTTATTAACGCAGGAATCACCTTCTAGCAGTTATACCTTATTCTTACATTCTTTCCCATGAGCTATTTTTGCAATATAATACACGTGTCTCTTGTCCAAACTTGTTTGATCCATCCCGAGAATCAGTCATTGTGCGTACAAAACAGAAGATGAAATACAGCCAGGAACTACAGCTCCCATAAGGCAATGTGCAAGAGCCAAGAATGCAGTTCTATGTCAAAATAGTGGAAAGTGAAGCATTTCTGGCTATTTCAATAAATCAGAGTAAAGTATGTATTTTTGGGGAGTATTACCTTGTTTCATTTTGATCGACAATGTGAAAATGAAACTGTTTGACATGTTGGGCCACTAGAAAAATATTGTAAGTTTTCAAAATTTTAGACACATTCAGGATATAAAACAAATGTTGAAATGTCCACATTTTCCACAGAACAGAAATTCTGCCTTTTCGCCCCAGCAGTTCTGTGCTAGTCACTTTTGTATACTTTTAACATATGTCTTTGAGAGGTCATTGGGCTGCACCCATGCAATTATTTATTTCAAGTTACTTTACATATTATGCTCCTAAATTGTCCAATCTTCCTTTTTTTAGTTTGATAAACTTTGAGATTTGCACAGGGCTTGCACCAGCAGTAGCACAGAAAGGACACTGGTGCTCTAGAAAGCCATTTAGCCTGGAGGAATGGCCCTGCTAGGCTTTGTGTCTAGTTCAGATGGGGAAGGGGGCCTTGGTTTCTCTGTCCTCTTGAAATGTTGTTACAGATTGGCCTTAATTCTGCTGGATCCACGTGTTTTCACAGCCCGAGGTTGTTTAGATCCTGGGCTTTTCTTGGCTTGGGCTACTCTTTGAGTAGTGCTCTAATGCATATAAATGGGAGTCTAATTTCCTTATATACGTTGCGTATATAAATGCCATTCTCCTTTTCCAAGTCTAATGCAGCTCTCGGTGGTGGAGAGGGAATAATGTGTCTTTAAGAAGTGGAGCAGAGATTAACTATTTCTTATATAAATACCTGGAGGTTTGAAAGAATCTGCAGTATTTATACGTGATAACGCTGCTGTGATCAAACAGTTGTGGTTTTGTGTCTGAACAATCCCTTTTCTTTGTGATCTTGGGCGGTGGGTGTGGCATTGAAAAGAGGGATTTGAGGGTAAAATCCATCTCCGAAGGAGGACCTGTCCTCTAAGGCAAGGCTGGGAAGCAGAGCAAGTAGGGGCAGCGATTGCACTCTACCCACAGCGCTTTGATGGTGGCGGAGGATAGTGTTACAAGAGGGGAGCGCATGCGAATTACTTGTGCAGCAGATGAGAGAAAACCTCACCCTTTTTTTGCCAGCAAAGAAGACAAATATTTAATTTGTGTCTCCCGAGAAGTGATTTTTTTTTTTTTTTACTGCTGTGAAAGCAACAAAGCTACTAAATTCCCTTTTGATGTAAGAAGACCATTATAACTGGGGTTTTAGTTTAACAGATTTCTTTTGCCTTCCTCACAAAGAGCGCTGGCTTTAAAAGAAACTTTGCCAGCTCTGATATTTTATAGACTGAAGTTCGCCGCGGCTGATGGAGCAACCTCATTTTTGGCCTCCGCCTGCCGAGCAGCGAGGAGCAGACGCAGCGCCCCAGAGCGCCGAGGGCTGGTCTCTCTTCCGCCTCGGGGCTGGACCGGCCTCAACGTTGAGGCAAGAAAAAAGGGAGGCTTTGGTCACTGCCCAAGGGGTCGTATCCAGCCGGCAGGGCAGCCCGTGTCCGGCGTCGGACTGTCTGCCTCTGGGAAGGATTCCCATCCAAATGGGAGCAGGCGAGGCGAAAGTCCTGGCATCGCCGGTGGCGAGCTCGTGCCAGGCATGGATGCGGCTCCGGGCTGGAAGAGCGGAGCCTCGGCTGCGCTCGGGCCTGGCGGGGATTCAGCGGCGACAGCCAGCTCTCGGCTCCACCGCGCCGGCGCTGACCGTCGAAGCAGGCAGCGGGACGGGCCAGCGTTTGCGGTGCTCGGTCCGCGCAGGGTTTATTCCTCCCGCAGTGGGAATGAGCCTCGATGAGCCCGATGAGTGCAAAGCCTCCGCGTCCTCGGAGCAGAGGCGTGCGCGGTGGGGTGGCCCTTCCTCCTGCCCGGGGGTTAGACCGGAGGCCGGTCCTGAGCGTGGGCGACGTGCCAGCTCGGCCGAGACATTTTGGATACAGCCGCTCAGCTGTGTTTTCTCCGGCGTCTGGTGCTCTCGCACCCCCGGGGTTGGCGGTCCCATGTAGACAGGATTTATGGGGCAGAGTTGGTCGGCGTCGCGGTGCATTTTCAGAACCTTCCCAGAGCTCCCTGGGTGTCTCGGTGGGTGTGCTGTGTGCCATCGATGACAGGATCTGGCCCCTGACCATCGCTCTTAGCAGAGAGTGGGGACAAGTCTTGCCGCTTATGTCGCTGCTCCTGGGAAATGTCTTGGCGGGGCAGCTGGTGGGCTTTATTTATTTCCCAGCCAATTCTTATTTGGCCAGGAAATGCCATGTGAAAGTGCCAGCTTTCTGAGCACCTGTGTTAAGGAGAAATGTATTACTACATGTCAGACCTGGCTTTAGAGAGTTAGGGCTGAACGAGGCTGGTGTTTGTACCAACTTGCCTCTGTGCCGGGGCAACTACTGCAGCAGGGACCGGGCTTCCTTCTGAGTGCAGGGGCGATATGTGGGGGAGACCTCCGAGGCTCCCTTTCTCCCTCCTTTTTTAAAAAAAATTATGATGAGGACACTTTTTCTTCAACTAATTAGAGTCATGCTGAGGCATAGGTGCAATTGTAAAGCATACATATGTAGATATTTTTTAGTAAAACTCCAAGGCTACTTGGAGCGTTGCACTCCCCAGAGAGAACAGGAGAACTGCATTGCTTTGCTTGGAAGAAGCTGGAATAAAATGAGGTCAACGTTTGGTAGGACTGACAACTGGGGCCCAAAATCCAAACTGCTGTAAAATACTTATTTACACTGACTTAACGCTTGGCCTGCTGGCTAGGTCCTCTTTTGTTCAGGTTGAAATCTATATCTGTAAACCTTATATACGTTCAAGTGGCAGATTTTCCCCCTCACTCTTGAAAGACAAAGGTCAAAAGGGACATTTTTCTTGTGATCGTGAGCCAGATCCTGATCTTGTTTCCACAGCTAAATACCTGGAATAACAATAATGTGTTTAGTAGATTTTGCTTCAGATCTTCGGCCATGTGAATGATACCGTGAAGGACTCTCCCATCCCATTTAGTGCACATTGCGCTAACCCACTGAGTCAGATTACAGGCTCATCCAGGAAAGTGTGCATACAAAAATGCGTGTGCAGACACACACTGGTTCAGCACGATGGATGCGGCATGCGGCTCTATGCCGTTTATTGTCTGAATGCTTCATTAGTTAAGGCCAACGACAGAAGTTGATGCTTGGACATCACCCAGTAAGGAAATTGTATCCCTTTGCAGAAGGCACTTTGAGTCCTTGGGAGGGCTGCAGTGATAAATATATGCACATTTGCCCATCCCGATACAGTCACTCTCCTCCCAAGCTTTCATCTAGCTTTTGCTCTGGAAAATATCTCTGCACAGAGAGGGGAAAGACTATACCCAGTAAAGCCTAAAGTCAGTTCATTTGCCCTCTTTAGTTTGTGCTTAGGTGCACCGTTAATCATCTCATAGTTGGAGACGCACTGAGATATCAGTAGCTGCTGCCAGTTAAGGGAATTTGATTGAGAACCGTTTCACATGAGGATGACCTTGTGAGTCACGAGGACATTAAACTTGCTTAAACCAAGCTCTCTGGCTGAGTGTTGAGTTGGCTTTTCCAAATTCCTCGGCTTGTTAATAACAGCATGAACGTAGCAAATAACCCCCCTACACACTGTCCAACTGCATTCCTCATACCGAGACCATCCTTTCTTCAAGGTGATCTTAATCACATACAAACAAACTGTAATTGTTCTCAGTTAACGTAGGTTTTGATGGCATGTGGGACTTCACTGAGAGTGGGTTCTGCTGCAAAATGGTAGAAGGATGGGGAAGTATGGCACAAAAGCTATTCTGAAGGAAATGGTCTGGTAGACACACTTATTCCACCCTTAAGAGTGGTGTAGTGCACTCCACTCTCAGTAGCTGTCCTGCAGTCACTATTCCAGGCAGTTGACAATAAAGATCCCTCAAATGCTGTAGATCACTTTTGATCTGGCACTTTAGGAAAACACTGTTGCTCTGTGATGGGACGTTAGTGGGAAATGCTGATGGTGCCTCACCCTACAAATACCTATGGACAGCAGTGGGGATAGGTGGGTAAAGGTGAATTAGTGGGTGATCTCTGCAGAAAGGGCAACGTATGAGCACTCTGGTACACGTGAAACTCTCCCACCACAGGGGTGTTTCTGCGATAGACGTCTCAGACAACACATTGAATCCTTGTGGACCAAGTAGAGAAGGACGCAGGTAGTTCAGCGTGCTGCACACCGGGCTCTGGGAGGGGACAGGCAGAGACTGTGAGACCTGTCAGAGCTGCTCCAGTCTACCTTAGTCAAATTATGGTACTGGTCTCTTAAAAAACAACCAACCTACCCACCCGTTTCTAGTGTTACCTTCGAGGAGATACAGGGACCATGATGTGTTTTTCGTTTGCTTGCTCACTCCTGCTCCTTTGTAAAACCACCGCCAGGTGATTATAGTTATGGTCTTTGCCTGGTTTCTGAAGTCAGAGTCTCAGCTAACACATTTTGACTTAGAGCTGCTGGTGCCAGCACAGCTGCACCGATTCACAACAGTAACACGATCTAGTTACTTTTTCTAGTAACACATTCACAAACCCTTTCTCTCCGCTTTCTCCGACACTGGCTTTTAGCGGGGGAGCAACCATGAGTCTATACGGGCAGATTAAATCTCCATGAAGCCTGGGCCTGTTTCAAGGATCCTTGCATTTTGATGTCTCTTGCTGCAGGTTTTTGCTCTACTCTCAAGTCATTAATCCCAAGCAAAGCCCTCCAGACAGGCAGTTGGTAGCAATTGCTTATCGGCTGCACCACCATCTGCTGCTTTGCTCCCAGCTCACTGCTGAGTGAGGCTAGGACCCGGCCATAATGTGCATTTGCTGGTGCTAAACACTTGCTAAGAGGAATAGTTTACTGTTTAGCATTTTCCACTCTGTCTCTTCCCCTTCTTGGCTCCATTCTTTTGTCTTGTTTTTGCATTATTGGGCACAGTGTCTGGTTTCTAGTAGCGTATTAGTAATGTAGGAAAAATGAACATAATTGCAAAAATACCACACAAAGGACTCGTATGTCGCTTTCATTGCTTAATCCGCTTGCCGG
The DNA here is from genome assembly GCF_036370855.1 of Dromaius novaehollandiae. Classification (NCBI taxonomy): domain Eukaryota; kingdom Metazoa; phylum Chordata; class Aves; order Casuariiformes; family Dromaiidae; genus Dromaius; species Dromaius novaehollandiae. The sequence continues at coordinate 81,137,350 of NC_088101.1, read as the reverse complement.
GAATAATTGAACGGGATTCCTTTTGTTTTGTAGCTGCTTGATTTGCTGGGTAGAAGTCCCCTCCTCCCATGCCTGACCCTGCAAGCAATGATGGGTGGACAAGTTTGAGAGAAATAACAACTGAATCCGACCCTTTGAAACTAAACCTGCTCTGGCGAGTCAGCGAGGCTCAGCTGAAAGTACTATTACTTGTCACTTCTCACGTCCTAGGTGCTTTGCAGACATTGGCAAAGATTTGCCTAGACCGTGGTGTGAACTCTGTCGCAAGTCGGTGATGATAGGCGCCGTGCTGCTTTTGTGAAAGCCTGCAGCAACCCTGATATCGGCGTTGTGCCACTTCGGGGAGAGAAAGCCTCTCCTGACAGCAATTCCATGGTGGAGTGGTGGCAAGCGGCCTCAGAAGAGACCTCTTCTGTCAGAAACGCATTTTCCTGAATCTGCATCGCTGTGATTGTTTAAAGCCGCATTGGTCCAAGCGTGTGTCATCACCCTTGTTCCAGATAACTGTGGTGGTTCAAGGTGGGCCCAAAGCCACGGTGCTGCTATTAGCACCAGTGGGCTCCCGCTTCCCTCTCCCCTGCCTGCCGGTTCGGTCGTGTTGCCCAGCTCCAGCAGTTATTGCTGCTCTTTGGCGTTTCCTGGGTTGCCTCCGCATCTGTTGGCTCTATCCAGAGCAACAGGCAGGAATACAGTGGTGGAGGGTCAGAGCAGGAGCTAGGACTGTATCAAAGAGCCACAAAAAGATTTGCAGGACAAAGGCAGGGCCTTAGAGAAGGAGATTTAAAGAACTCCAGCTGTAAACCTTATCAAGAAGAAGATTGAGAGGTGCCTTAATTGCCGAGTGCAAGTACTTCATGGGAGGAAAATACAGGATATTAAACAGCTCTTTAACTTAGCCGAAGAAAGGCATAAGCAGAGATGAGAACTGAAAGGTGAATCTCGACAAAAGCAAGTTAGAAACCAGCCAGGCAGTGGAGGTGACAAACCCCTGGGACAAACTGCCAAGGGAAAGGATGGATTTTCCATCTTTTGATGTCTTCAACTTATTTCTGGAAGCTTTCCTGGAAAATGTTTTCGCCAAATACAGCAGCACGGACTAGATGGGAGTTCAGATTAGATGATTAAATGGTCCCTTCTTGCTTTAAAGGCTATACATCTTCTTGTCAAACGTGGGTGTGAGACAGAGGACATAGCGCTGGATGGAGGCTCAGCAGATTTGGTGCATTCCCAGCTCTGATATTCGTGTTTTTAGCGAACTTGGGAAAAGCAGCTCAGAATGGTCATCTAAAAAGTCATCTCAGACAAAATATTCAACTTGTACTTCGAAGTCCACTAAAATATCTGGCCTATTTTCACTGCCGTTGAGCAGAAGGAAAGCAGCAAGTGCTTTGCCTCTTTCTTATGCTGAAATAAGGACGATTATGTATGTATCCAGACAAAAGTTTGGATGCTCGATCTGGCTATGTGAAACGTGGTAACATTCCCTCCTTTTCCCGTGTCAAAACAGCCGTGTTCAGGCTCCATCCGTGCATTGCGTAGCGCAGGAATCCCAACTATCGTGGCAGTTACCTCCTTTTGGAGGCCAAGCAATGGGTGTTGATCGCAAAGAGGTGCTGCCGGGGTGAAACGCGGGGCAGGCTGCGGCGTTCCTCCCAATCGTACACGGAAGAGATGCCGACAGATGCACCAGGAGCGTTCGGCACCAAAACCAGGGCTGCATCCCCCGAAAGAACAGATGTCGCCCGGCGAGTAGTGTTTTTTCCGTCCTCACCACTGGGGTTGTCTCCCGCGGAGGGGCCGGAGAAGCTTGGCGCCGGGGGCCTCGGTGTGCCGCTGGCATTGCTTCGACCTCTGAAAAAAGGGGGGTTTTAGCCAGGCATCGCGCTGGGGGGGAGCGTTTGCCCGCGAAAGGAAAGATGCTTTTGTGTGGCTGAAAGGCGAGCTTGTAGCTCATTAAGCGGCCGAGGGATTAGCCGTGTCGAGGGCTGCGCTTTGCAAAAGGGGAGGGGGCCGGCGTCTCCCTAAGAACTTTTTTCCCTCCCTTTTTTTTTTCTCTTCTCTGCAGTGGGCACATCGCATGAAGGGGAGTCCCCCGGCCTCCCTGCAGCTGCTCGCTCTCCTGAAATGCGGCTCTTTACCCTTTTTATTTCCTCTTTCACTTCTTTTTTTGACCGCGGCGCATTCACAGCTCTCATAGGTTCCCACCGGAATGACTGGAGGATGTTTCTCCATCATTTCCAAACTGTTTTCCGCTTCATCCGGCAAAGGCTGCCTGTACAAGACACTAAAAACATCCGCCCAGGGGTCACACCGGCTATCACCAGCTCTGATTTCCAGTCTCTGATTGCCAGGCGATGCAAAAATCGAGAAGAAAACGGTGGCGGTGGCAGAGCCACGGGCAGCGCCTGCCTTTCCCATCAGCGCAAAGGCAGAGCAGGTCCCGCTTGTGTTTTTAGCAGCTTTTTTTGCAAACACGTGGCTCACAGCGCACGGTGACTTGGAGGTGTTCAGTTAAACGGATGGTCTGGCAAGCTGCTTTGCTCCCGGAGCCGCGTGCCGAGCCGTGCCCTGGACCGGAGCCCACCTCCCGTCCCCGGCCGCTCCCGGGCCGCTGTTTCGATTCAGTGCCTGGAGGGAGAAAAGCTGATTTTGAAGTACGGGCGGAGCGGATCAGTTAGATAAAATGACAACCTGCTCAGGTTTTAGCACACAACCCCACTGCGTTTTTTCGTTGATTATAAAACCCTTCCATTCCCTCCCCTATCTGTGTGTTTGCCAGTATTTCTGGGTTTAGGGGGTTTTGGTCTGGTCCAAAAGCCAAAACACTGGGTGGTAATAAAAATCAAGGTTAATGTACCATATTATTGAGTCAAGCGACTTGTAAAAATTCTTGCTTTAGCTTTTTTTTTTTTTTTTTAGTTCACACACATAAGGGCTGAGCACTTTTTACAGCAAGATTTGCTATTGCTACATGCTCTTATTATGACAGCTTTTAATTTTAGAGATGTTGAGCTCTCCTTGGAAACTATTTTTAGGTTGTCTACCCAAGTATGCTAGCACTTGTTAATTTTTTTTTTAATTACTGCACACGTAGTTTTGCTTAAATGTTTTTATTTCATGGCATGGGGTTGGGGGGGGTTGACTGTACTCAGAGCTATTGAGCAGCTTGTTTGTCTGATGTTTATATACTTAAAGAGTTCAGAAAGGAGAACTTGGGGCCAAAATTGAGTGCTTGTCAAGTGAATTTAGGTTAGGCTAAAGCATGATTTAATTGTGGCAGTTATTTGGGAGTAAATCCATGTAGACGGACCCCGAGGTTCATTCTTACTTGTCGGAGTTGCAGGCAGGTGGCAGAGGCAGTGTTGAACCCAGCTCGCTGCGGAGGGAGATGCTGTGCTCCGTCCAGTTTCCCACCATCTCGGCCCTTCTGCTATTTTGGGGAAATCTCCTGCTGCATCCCAGCCACTGAATACCAAATCAGTGCTGCTGAATATCAAACCGGTGCAGATCACCTTGCCTACTTTTGGATCACTTCTCGCGTCGGAAGTAACTTCCATCATTATTCTGAACTATCCTATTGCTCCGTTTCTGTTTTTCCTTCCCTCGAATCTGGCAATCCACCAGGCTCAATGCCACGCTTTAGAGGCCAGTTTAGGAAAATATCAACATGTCTGTGATTTTATGAGTGCTCCATAGTGGAGAAATTGGATATATTTGTGTCCAAGTGAGAATGACAAGGGCAGAAAAGCATGGAAACATTTTAATCTAGTATGTTAATGGTACTTTTCCTGTCTCAGAAATGCCCGTTCTCTACTCAGGCAGAAGAAATAAAATGCAAAAAAAGTTATGAATAATGTCTAATTGAAAAGCCATCCCTGGTTTTAGATTTTAGAGCAGAAATTAGCCATGACAGCTGCTCCTGGAAGGTATTTGTCAGTGCTATTATGCAGGATTCTGAAAATGCCATTTTTCCTGGTAGACTGTTATCAGGAACAATTTTGTGTTTTGCCTAAAGACTATTACTTCCATTGTTTTTGAACTTTACACCAGACATACTCTATCACAAAAATAATCACTTGTCTCGCGACAAAATAAACCATTCCATTTCTTTCTTTTTTTTAAGGCACCTCATTATCAACTTTGGAAGGAAGTCGAATTTATAAAAAGATAAGTCATGTAAATAAGCTGGAAGAAATCTAATGAAAGTCCTTTGTCTTCTTTGGCAAGCAGAGCTCCATTAAACCATGATTCTCCTTTGAAGCTTCAATTACCTGACTTACCAGAGCCGGAGTAGAGGAGAAATGGCTAATATTTCTGAACAATGTGCATGTGTGTGTGTGTAAGGGGAAGTTATTACCTTTGGAAAAAAAAAAATCCGAGCACGTTTACACATTGCAGTTTTATTGTTTTGGCCAGCTGCTTAGACTCGCAGAGTGAAATTTATCCCTGATGTGTCTCCACTGTAAGCAAGCGGAGGACAAGGGCCAAGGTTTTTCTCGTATAACTCTGGTGAAATGACACCAGAGATGCATGGGAGCCGTTCCCCTTCTCACACACACGTGCGTGTGTGCTCACATTTGCACCCACACATGTGCATGCATGTTTGAGGCTCCATATACTGCTTTTATTTCATGCACATCAGAAAGGTCCTGCATTGCTCCCGTGCTAGCGCTCCCTCCACTGCATTGCACAGGATACCTTTGTCCTTTTGGCTGTTGTTCTTTGCCACCATGTTGATATCAGCAAAATTGCTGCCCATTTAAAGCTGGCTGTCCAGTTCCTCCCTCTGGTCCTGGTGTCTGCCTCCACCACTGTCTTTGGTGTAATGGGGTGATGACAGATGTGATTAAACTACATGTCATGGGTAGCAGCATCTGTCTAGCCATGGCAGCGTGAAGGTCTGCGTGTCTTAACATAGTCCGTTAGGCTCGGTAAATCGGAAAAACTCAGGAATCCAGAGTATTTGACTAAAGTCATCCCCACGGAGCTGTGTTGCTGCAGCTGAATTTCTGACACCGAGAGAGTTACTTTAACTTGCTTCCTCTAGACTCAACCAGACCAGGACTTACAAGACACCAAGACCATCTACCTTCTCCTAGATGAGACTGGGCCACATACTTTTTTATTCCACCGTTGGGTGTTCAACTGATGCGCAAGTGAGCTGTATACATGGATCTTGCCACGGATCTCTTGCAAATGATTTTAATCCTTCTAACCCCCCCCCCATTATTCTGTATTATATAAATAACCTTAAAAAATGAGAGCTAAAAACATGGATTTTCTGTTCCTCATTGGAATGTTACTCTGGTGTAACTGAGAGTAGCATTTGAACTCCTGTATCCATTTTTGTGGAGTTCAGACCCTAATTCCAGGCCAGATTCTAATCTGTGCCTCTCGCTCATATTTCACTGAAGCTCTCAAAAAATACACATGCTGCGGACTGAAGTGCAGTGTTACAGGCAGCGAGTGACTATTATCTGGCCTGAAGGGTCTTCTCGCAAAAAAAAAAAAAAAAGAAGATAGTGATCAAATTGCTAAAGTGAACAACTGATGGGTGTTTTAAGTCTTTAATTTGTTTTCCTTTGCCTGGAAAAGCAGACCACGTTTGTCTCTAAAGCAAAAGGCAGTTAGCGATAGTGCTACTTAAGTGAGCAAAATAAAATGCTTGCAATGACAGTTATCAAAGGTTAGGGCTCCGGAGATAAAAAGCTTTTGTGTGCATGTGCACTCCAACCCAGCCTTTCTGTGGGCCCGCGTGAAGTGCACAACAATGTGCTTCCCTTCTGAACTTTTTTGGGACGTGGTATGGAAAGACTGTAGCAGTCTTCATGAAGTCAAATCCCAGCTGGGTATTGGTTTCAAAGGGAACGATGAGTAGCCAGTATGTTAAATATTTTAATTCGGTAAAGCCTCCTGTTCTCCTTGATGTTTGCTAAAGTTACGTTCAGCAGCTGTAGAGGAGAATGTGCCTAAGAAGCTGAAGGAGACTCCCGTGTCCTTTCTCCTCTCGCCTAAGCGATCAATGGGAGGGCTGCGTAGGCAGGCAGGAGCCCTCCGCACCTCGGCGCGCCGGGCTGGGAGCCGAGCAGCCAGAGGCTTCGGGGAGCGGAGCTGCGAGCAGCTGGACCAGGTGCCGCTGGTGGTCCGAAATGCCACTTGGCCAGCTGTTAGCACAGCAAAGGCTTTCGAGGGCCGCCGCGCTCTTCGTGCAGCAATCCGGGCGCTCTTGTCCTGCCGCGCTAATAGGCGCTCGCGCGGGAGAGCGCCGCGGCGTGCATCGCGCCGGCAAGAAAAATCGCCAGGGCGGCGAGGTCCTTGGGCGTGCTGAAGGTGTGCGGGCACAGACGTTTACAGGTTGCCCCGTGCAGTCTGCCGGCTGGGTCTTGCTTGTCCCCTTTGGAGGTAGATTTGAATTTTCCCGGACTCCAGGTTTATGTGGATACGAGCAGAACTTCTTGAAAGATAATAAAGTAGTAATAGTGGAGGACAGGAGTCCTTGGGGAAGGGGTTGTCTTGCGCTTCACGTTGCCGATACTGGCTATGGTATTAGAGCTGTCTGCAGACAATTTCTGGAGAAAGGGACTGCTTCTGCAGTCAGCCGGTGCAAGAGTCTTTCCTCCAGAGCAGCTGTAATTGCTTTGGGTTTCTTCTGCTTTCTTCTGCTATTTTTCGGCTTCAGTGGAACTACTCTGCTCTTACCTTGCTTAAAACATGGAGCAGGATATTTAAATCTGCTAGATTTTCCCTGCAACTTTAAGACAAGCCCATGGGCTACTCGATACGTAGCTGGTTTCCCACCGATGTCCCTTACTGAAGGCCACGTTGAAGATGCAATTGCACACTGCAGAAAGCAACTCCGAGTAGCTCTCCCTCGGTGCCACGGGGCAGAGCGGGGTGCAGGTCCCAGGTCAGGCAGTGACGCTGCTCTCCGAGCACCCCGGCTGTCCCGCTGCAATACGGGGATGGACCGGAGGGAAGGAGGGAGGTTCCTACATCTCACGTTGAATGTGTAGCACTTCAGACGTAAGAAAAATACATCTCTTTTCTGCTGTGCTGTTAGCAAGCCTGGTTTTGCTTCTGGATGGGTTCTCAACCATGACTTTATGCTAGTGATGTCTGCTTTTATGATCTGTAAGTTTTGAGGCATTTAGATCATTTTCCAAGAGCATCTTCTTTCCTTTTAGAGCAAAGCTCAAATATGTTATTACGCATCACACTGTGGCTGGTTAAATCACTTTCCTCTTAACCATTTTTTTCGGCGTTGAGTATCTGATTGGCTTGTTTCTCCTCATTGTAATTGATTGCCAGTTATGTTCTCCTTGTTCAGAAGCAGTAACATACAACATAAAAGCCAGTTCTCCCCTTCCGCCCAGGCTACACTTGTCAAATCCGTTCACTCGTGGCTGCTGCCGTTTTAATAACCAGTTCCTGCTCTCAGCTCTTGAAGATGCATGATTAAAAAGAAAAAAAAAAAAAAAAACAGGAGCCAAGCCCCACAGTGAAATACGATTTTGCTGGAAAAAGCAACCCTTGGAATCATCCTTTGCCCTAGGGAAATGGCTACTGTGGAAAATCTGACATTGGTTATCCAGTCCCCTTTTCGTGTACTGCACCGTTTGCTGGTGGTGCATGGGAATTCACTTGTGCCCTGCCTGATTTGATGGATGGTGTTAGAAGCTTGTCCTTTGGTTAGATGACACCAAGCAGAAACCAGTGTCTGCTTCTCTACTGTGTGCAGACAAGCAAAAATACATTTTGAATTAATACTTTAAAGCAAAAGTTGTAATAACTGTGTTCCTTAAAAATAAGATCTTGCTGGTATAAATTGCCAGTGGAGCCACTGACTATGTATACAGATCAGGGCTTGGCATGAGGGCTATTACTTTCTGGGCTCAAAAACAAAGCAAGAAGGTGTTGATCAAATCAATTATCAAAGAACTCACACAAATAACCTACATAACATATGTTGTCCTCAGGCAATGTGTTACTAAACAGATGGTTTTGCATCTTTCGCTGCATCTCTGTGCGTTGCTGCTAACTACTGCCGCCTCACTGCCAGTAAGACCTGCGCAGTTGAGGTGTGATTCAGATTTGGTTTCAGGCAGAAGCTTTGAAGGGCGAAGGTGGTAATTTTATCCAGGCTTTTTTCCTGTGTAATTTGTATTGTTCCTTTTACTAGGGCCTTCTACAGCTTGTGCTTTCCATTGCCTCTTTTCTTTCTGTGGCATTGCTTCAGTCCTGTCCATGTAATCCCATATTATATGATGGAAAACACTCCATTCTTTTACAGAGATGCCATTAGAGAACAGTTTTTGGGACTTTCAATGTCTTTCACATCTATCCCTGAAACATTAATGTCCTTCATCCATTACACTTTGAAGCCCATGAAATGTTTTAAGTGGCTTTAGGGCGCTTTGATCAGGCTTGTGATAGTTGTATAAGGTTGCTGTCATGCTGTATAGGTTGTTACAAGGAGCTTGTATTTGGCCTTTCCTCTAAAAGGATCCCAAAATTGGGATTTGGTTATTACTACCTGCTTGTAATGGGGGCCTGTGGTGCAGCTGGTTGTAGATAGTCAAGCAACCCCTGCGCAAAGAATATGTAATCGTAATACTGGCAGATAAGGCAGAATTAACACTGTCACGGGCAGAGAACTGAGGCAGAAAGAGGATTAACTGACTTGCTTATTTTGACACAGAGCTCAGGAAAGATCAGCTCCCCTTTGCCTTAGCCCTGTTGTTCTTCTCGAACCCGCCAGCAGCCCCCGTGTCAGGCCGGTGGGGCCAGGGGATGCATTTTGTAGCAGAGGGTGGCCTTCCACAGAGGAATGGATTTGCCCACCGCTGTGGAGCCACCGCAGAGGAAGCGTGTAGCAGCACAAGCCCCACGTTGTGTATGAGATTAGGGCAGGAAACACGGGATTGCAAGCTGAAACTGCATGGTGAATTGAGGTGAGTTATACACACCGACTAAAACAACACGCCTGTCTGGCTGCGCCTACGCTTGTGCTGGAGAGACTCAGCTTGGTTGTATTTATCCTCATGTTACTCCCCGTTGGTGGGAACCTGTTGCTCCGTGTCTCAGAGAGGAGGTCCCAGGCCACCGGCAGCGAGAGGTCACCTCCTCCTCCACGCCAGCGGAGAGCCGGGAGTCTGGCTGTACCATGCCGTCTGCACCACTTGTCCTCCTTGAGGGCAAGGAGAGGGAAAGGGCTTTGATGGCTTGGAGCTAACGGCTCCGTGGAAGTCTCTTCTGAGAGACATCTCCAGCGCAACAGTCGCCGTAATCATACGGCGTATGCCGCTCGGGGAGGTGTATGTGCTTCCTGGCTTTACTGTTTCCAAATCAGATTTTTAACATTTTTTTGTTTTAGATCAGTAGCTAAAGAATGCTTTTACACTTTTTTTGCTTTTCCTATTTTAGAAAAAGGCTAATGGAAAGAAATGATCTGCTCTCAGAGAATTTTTTTTCTTTTGATAAGATTAACCTATTGTTTATAAGGCAGTAAACTATTCGTGTTTTTTTTCCATTGAACAGGCAAAAACACAAGTACTGTAATGAATAGTGGGTAGTTAACCCTTCTGGGTTGGAGAAGATAACATATAAGACCCACTGCACTACTCTCCCCATGGAATAAAGTAGCCGTGGTATTAGTCCAAGCCAAACATGCAAGTTTTACAATCAGTTGTATTGTTGTTGTAGTTGTAGCATTTTTATTGCCAGAACAGAAAGCTTCTGAAATTAAGGTGGTATTCAATCGGCTTAAAACTATGCTGGCCACCAGCTGACCGCCCACGTTATAGAAGGGAGAGAGCTGCCTTCTGCTCTGCTTTATGCAGAATTAGTGCCTGCCCTCAGTCTCTGGGAGGTTTCCAATGCAGTCTTCATTTGGGATATCTGGTCCCTCGAGTAACATGTAGTTTAGAAATAAAATAGGAGCAATTTTCTGCTTCATTTAAAACAGAATCCTAAATTCTGCCAGCTTGAGCCTGTCAATGCAATAGGAAGTTTTCAGCATGGAGCTTTTGACTGAATGTAGGATATGGCTGTGTCATGGTGGGGAGCGTGTTTTGCGTCTCTGGCATGCTGGTCACCTTAGTTCTCACTCGCAAAGGGGCAAGCCGTTACACCGCCTTCTCACCGCCTCCTCCGGAGAGCGGTCCTGGCTGCAGGTCGGGCTTCTGGCCTTGGCTGGGCTGTCCTCAGGGATCAGTGACCTCGCTGCATACTGGGCCGGGACAAATGTGGACAAGTACGAATGGTGGCAATGAAAATCTCCGCACTGAGCACGTGGCTGGACAGACTGGGTTGTGCTCTGTGCAGGAGGGGCAGGTTTCTCTACACGTAAGAAGGTCTCGCAGAAGAGGCGCCTCGCATGACTTGTGGATATCTTTCATGACTTCTGATGACTTGTGGTCACGCAAGCTGGAAGTCAGATTAAAGATGATTCATGTGGAGGCTGATATCATTTTCAAACAGTGTAATTTTTGAGCGCTTTAAGAGTAAAGATGGCACAGTTAAACTTTGCTGCGCTTGTGTTCCCCATGCCCCTGCTGTGTTATCTCAAAGGGGACTTGCTAAATCATCCTGACTTGCCTCCCTCTACATGGGACTCCAAGGGAGCACGCTTGGGCCGTCACTAATACCGCTTTCAGGATGACTAGCAGGGTCTCTGTCTCTAGAGAGTGCATCAGACAGCAGATCTGAGTCCAGGAGCTTGCTGTAAAAACAGTGACTAATCTCTACCCAGATGTGGTTGGTTTGGAAGTACACGGGGATATGCAATCAGGCTTCCTTGCAACAGGCTGGTGATTATTCAGTGAGATATGGGAGCAGCTTGTTACAAGTCATAGTGGTATTGGGGAAAATCCTGATTGCCTTAAGCACTCAGAGACTGGGTGACTTCAGTAGTAACTCGATCCTTTTTCTCTTACAGAAGGCCAGCCACAGATGTGATCCCCAAACCCTTGTTCCCATTAGGCTGTGAGGAGTTTGTCTTTCTTCCTGAGCAGGGACAGATCTGCTGTAGTGTCTTTTTCAGAGTTTCACAGTTGTAAGACTTCCTACATGCTATTGTTTTGCCTGAGGATTTTCTGCCTTTTCCCATGTGGTGGCCTCCTGGCATTTCCAGCAGCAATACAGACAAACCTGTATCACAAGCATTGCAGAAGTGTGGCTAGGGCCGTCTGGCTTGTCCTTCTCGGGCACCTTCAGAAGCAGTCAGGGATCTGCAAGCCAGAGGTTGAAAGCCTACACCCTGGTGCCTCCACCGTCACAAGGTTCGTTAGCAGGGCTTGCTTCTTCCCTTGGAAAATAAGGTTTTATTCAAAACATTCCTTCCCTGAGTCCCTTCTTCTTGCTTGGAGCGAGTCTCCTTTGGAGCAAGCCCTCTCCAGCATTCCTCCCACCCCGCTGCCATTACGGTGCCTTTATTCGTGGTCGAATTGCTGAAGCCTTTCCTCCTCCCCGCAGCATTCATGTGTCCCAGCGCCGGGTTTACCCCAGGCTTCCCACTGCGTCGGCCTCTGTACTGCTGCCAGCCGATACATGCAGTATAGGCTGTGGGTGCTTCGCTCAGCCTCTGGAATGGATTATTTTATTGCTGCCAGCTTGTCAGAGAAATCAGCTTGAAAGCTGAGCCAGAGAACGGTCCTGGGAGCAACCAATTCAAAGTGGAAGCAAGTTACCATCAGGCAAAATAAACAGGGGAATGCATCAGCTGGATAATATGAGTGCCGTTTTATAAGGGAGTTTCAAAAGAACCAATTAGGCCTCAATAGGGAACCGGGTCTTATATTTAAAGCTCATAAATATACGAATCATGACATTCTAACTAAGCACTGTTGTTTCCCAGGTTTTGTTTTTTAAGGGTATAGTTTTGTGTTTAACTGCTGTTCTTGTAAAGATTTGGCATGAGCTGGGACATTTTTCTTTTCTTGGTTACCTCGCGAGGAATTTGCATTCCCGCGCTGTGACTGTGCTTTGGTGTGCGTGCTGCCACTGAAAAGACTGCGGGTCGTAAATAAAAGAACAATATGACCACAAGCACCCCTGCAGAGGAAGAAGAAAGACTTGAGTAAAAGAATATGCCAGAGAAAATCATGGACCAGATAATTTATCCACCCCTAATTATTTCTGAGCCAGAATGAAGTATTTCAAATAGTAAGAAAACAACTCTCTCATTTTTTTTCTTTTAATTATTTCAAACCATTGGCCTATTACAATTTGATTCAAATTTAGTTGGCTGTTTATCAAGGAAACAGTCACCGAAGGTCACTTGTAAGTGCTACAAAATCAACTGCGTATAAGTTTCTGAAGCAGAAAGGACTATTTTTTTCATGCGTTTCTGACACTTTCAGCCATTCAGACTCCTACATCTTGAAAGAAAACACATCTCAGGTGTCACATTAATCTGCTTGGTATGAGAGTATGCCTTGCAAATTGCTGATTTTGGATATGGATGCCTGGCCCATTTAAACGACTTCAGCGTAAATAGTAATAATAGACTGCAGTGGTGCAGCCTTTCAGAAGACGAGACAAGGAGCTATGCTTGTTAAAACAAAAAGATACCCCAGAAGCAGGAAATTTAATATTATTAATGAAAACAGAAGGAATTATTAGGAATGTTTTCACATGCTAGAGCTCCTCATTCAGAACATATTACCGTGGGGGCTTTACCAAGGGATTTTGCTGAATCTTTTTTTTCCTGGACGTATCCGTAGCACTGTGAACATTCTTTTACTATAATCTATGATGTATTTGTAACATTTGCATGTAATCTGTCAGGCAGAGCCTGTGCTATAGAGCGTGGGAGTTTCAGGCCCATGGGATTTGTGAGGCTGCAGATGCAGAAGTTGAAGTCAGTCAGATTTGTGGCATGGACAGGGGTTTCCCCGGTGTTAGAAGAAGTGAAGAATAAGCCCTAAGTAAATTACAATCTGACTTTACGCAGCCTATTCTCATAAGATTTCCATTTTTCAAGGTTTGGATGCATTTTGGCATCAGAGCGCTCCTTTTAAACTGATCCTTCGCAATCTTTCAAGGTTCACCCACAAGTCATAATTACCCTGGGGAGTAACAGCACATGGACGCAATGAAATGCATTGGTCAGAGTGCTAGTTTTTTCATTGATGGGGCTTTAGCTGCTTGTTATCTCTGCACATGATTTAAAGGGGGACATAAACGTAGCATCTCAGCTTTACACGTTCATAACTCCTTCCATCAAAAAAAGATCTCAAAGCATTTTACACACAGATGTAACCGGATAATATGTCCTGTTGTCTGTGTGGCATCTCCGACATCAGTTATCATCATTCTAAACCATATGCCAGGGTCTAGAGTATTCCCTGAAGTATTTTACATTGGAGGAATACATGTAAATAGAGTATCTGGCAATCTATGAATGGCTCACAGGATTTCAATCAACTGTACAGTTTTAAAATTGGCATTTAAATCCCTCTCACATCTGTTGTTTAAAATAGCCAACAGCATGTGGGATGCATTCAGTATGTCATGTTCATATGATTGTATTAGTAATAGCGTACATTAGCATAGTAAAAATCAGGTGTGTAGCTGTAGTGCTCATCAGAGTCGTTATTTAGAGGTTTTGGAGAAAGCAGTCTTTAATAGTGAAAAAATATTCCCCCCCTGCCACATACACAGGTAATACTGAGATATATTCTTTGTATTTTGAGTAGATGGCCTAAAAGTTCTCATTTACACCTCAGTGCACGCTGTGGCCGCCCTTCCACCAAGAGCAGTCCGTACAGGGCAACTCCCATGGAAAGGTAATAAACTGCACCTACTTTATCATCTAAATTTCAAATAAAGTGAAATGCTTCTAGGAGAAAAGTTGTTGTTGCTTATGAATCATCTAGGATTCAGTGTCATGGGTGTTAGCAATGCCGTGGGTGCTAGCAAACTCTGGGTCGTTGAGAAGCACCGAGTTCGGGCTGCGATTTTAGTCTGCCTCCTCCACGCGTTCGCATTCGCGCCTTTGTTCCCTGTCTGCACAAGTGTCGCTAATGCAGATGCTCCGCTCCTCTGTCTTCATCCCAGTGAAGCCCTTAACAGTGAGTTAAGGTGAGTAGGGTGCAAACCGGGGTCCTCGTGTCCCAGACCGTAGAGAGCTCTGACTGCTGGAGAGAGCTGCACGCTCATCTCCGACCAAGGAGCCCTTCCAAGGCAACACACTTGGCGACTGAGCACGCACAAGCCTCTCAATCCCATCTAAGAAATGTCGGATTTCAATATGTTGTGAGGTTGCTCCTGTCTCTGATGCTTTCTGCTCTTCTGGTCCTACTCTGGTTGTTGTTCTCCTACACCGGCGGTCATGTGCGAGGACAGGGATTTTTTTAAAAAGCAAAACAAAACAAGGGAATTTAATTCCGTCCCACAGGCATGACTGAACTACGCTAGTCGTTGTTTTGAAGTATGTTGTAGAAATTTGTAATGACAGCAGTGGGAATATATAGTTAATTGTGGAGCAACCATTTTTACAATTTGTGTTTTACCCCACATGGAAAGCTATAATTTACTCCATGTAATTAGGTTAGGTTTAATTTTGGCGAGACAGAGACCCATATTATCCGGTGTAACATACTGTAATCCTCACGTTAGGTAGGGTGCCAAGTATTCCGTTTGTTTTGGGAGCCAACAAAATTGCCACTTGTCCAGAGTTGTTCTTGGACAGAATTGTGAAAGTGGTAACATTTCACTACTTAAAACAGTTTATTATTAGTCTGACAATGACTCAGAGATATGTGTACTGTTCATTGAACATTATATACAAGGTCCGTGGCACTTCACTAATAAAATTACATCTTTGACATCATACAGGCAGCAATGTTGAATGGCTGTCTGTTTGGCGTCACCAGACACTGAGGCTTCTTTGTGTTTTTCAGGACTGGACCCCCAAAACACCAATTCCTTTAACTTTAGCTTCTTGTCATGCTATATAGCATAGTGGTCAAAAAGTCTGTGTGAAAAGCAGAGGTTGCCTCACTGCCATATTACTAGTACGTGACTGCATATCACTTCATTAATAAAAGAAAAATCTCAGTTAAAAAAAATATAAACTAAATTTGTATTTCCTCTCTACCCTTTCAAATGCCTTTTCTGTGCCTTCTATTTTAGTGGTTTACTGTCCTTCAGAAGACCATTTAGCCAAAGTTATTTATGTATATGGTCATAGGTTGCTGATTGTTGGGCGGCTGGTGGTTACAAATGACATCATTTTTGAAATCCATATTTATTAAAAACATGGGTTTGTTTTCTTAAATAGGAGTTCCATCTGCATCTGAAATCTGAGAGGAAGGATTCTTTAGTAATATTTTGTACCTCACTGAATGCAATTAAAATCTTGGATAGTTTGATTTTTATATATTCTGTAAAACCCAATTGAAAACTGTCATCTTCCATTGATTTCTTAGCATTTTTAACCACTTTTAGGTGCTGTTAATTCTTGAAATCAAAGATAAACATAGTAGTCTATTGGTGGATTTTGATGAGGTGTGAATTTTTCCCTCAAGCAAATGCGCGTGGGGTTCAATATTCCCATTTAAGGTGTTAAGCAGCAGTCCTTTCTGAGAGTTAGCTTCATCTGATAATTGGCATACTGCATAGGATGTTTAATTTTCTTTTGTAGGATTTTTTTTCCCTTTCCTTCCTACCAGAAGAAGACTATGAAATTTGTAAGTCCATAAAGAATGTTTGAATAATTTTCATAGTGGTGTTGAAGAAACAGCTGGATCCACATTCCTGTCTGTAAAGTCCAGTATTGCAATTCCTAGTTCATCCTGATGGACTGGGTAATTCCACACTGAGGAACTAACTCTCAGTGTTTGGAAGGCTCAGGATTGTACAATTGATTATTTTTGTTTGATTATAAATGCCATCCAAGAATTATTTTTGTCCTAAGTCACTAACATATATGACCTCTCTCTCCCTCAGGTCCTCCTGGAAATTTCTTTGTGCTGGCTGTTTTGGCTAGGTGAAAGTTCAGGGAGGTTGAACATGTGTCATTGGTGTTCCTACACATCTTGGTGAAGGAAATAATCAACACTGATCAGTGCTACTAGGAAGGGGAGTGGTAGAGTTATAACATTATGTGGGAAACAGCAGCTACGTAGCAGTTAAAATAGAAGGCTGAGAGCCAGGTCTTATCAGTTTATCCTCGGCTCTGCTGTAATCTTCTTCTTATCATTAACCTTGCATTAGTCCTTCCAGTGGCATTCCTCCCTCCCCCAACCCTAGCAATTTAGGATTGTTGAAAATGGAATTTTGGCTCATGTTCTTGGGTGGAGTGTTCATGCCACCTCCCTTTTGGCACTCGCTGTCCACGGCTGAGGCCCCTTCCATCATCCCTTTATAGTCAGGGAAGGGAGGTACATGTCAACCTGACGTTCTTTTCAGTCTCACTCCTAACTTGGGCACTAGAGTGAGGTTTCTAAAGCAGGGACTATCTCAACGTCTTTATTTGCCAGATAACAGTAACAATCCCGTGAGACTTCCTAACATTTGTAAACTTGCTAACAATACTCAATGACATATTATTATAAATAATAAATGCAATAAAATTATAAATTCAGATATGCAGCTGATTTCTTGTTATAAAGTCACTTCTCAGCTCCGTAAAAGGATGAGAGACCCCCTCATTCCCCAAGCAGGCAGAAATGTGTGGACAATAAGAAATGTGATTCCTGAGGAACCTCAATAAACATGGCATCCGCTCCGTGCCTGTGTTATCCAAGCAATAAACTATTTATACAGAGACCGTCTTTTGTGCTGTGCATGAACAATGTCTAACATAATGGGAACCTGTATCTAAGAATCCTCGATACTATCATGATACAAATAATGATTAAAAAATACTGGGAAATACTCTCATTTTGATAGAGGGCTGGGACAGCTGATCGGTAACGGCTGTCTTGTTGGTGCTACCATTTCATGCACAGACAGTGCTGGTAAGAGGGCAGAAGCCTACCCACTGGTCTCATTCTGTTTTCTTCTCCCTTTCATCTGCTTCAGTAGTAGATCAAGAATATAACCGCAGACTGGTGCCTGTGGCACAGAGCTCTCGGGACTGCTGTCTGTGTGGGATGCAGCATGCTGATAAAAAAAGTAACCTCAACAGCAACCAGAAAGAAAGAAGAATTGTTTTCTTGCCCCTGTGGAATGGAGACCTGAAGGCAGGCAGGAGGTCTTGGTGTCTGGAGAAGTCAGCATGGCTTGGGGAAGGAGGAAAGCCTGTGATTGCCTTTGTAATGTAATTGTTATAATGGTAGCTCAGGGAATTGCAGCGGTTCAGTGATTAGCTGCAGCCATTTCTCCTTGTGGTTCTTCATGTGGTTACTGCAGGAGATGGAGCATCCCTACATGCAGATGTGCCGTGACTGAGAATGTATCTCAGATGATTTTGTGAGCCCTGTGGTTAGCCATGGAGCACTTCTCTCGACAGTGGAACTACCACAGAGAGCAAGGAAAGACCCCAAATTTCAGGAAGGCTTCTCCTCCCAGCATTATGGAATGTGATTGGCAAGGGTGGGGGAGAGAGAAAAAGTTGTAAAGTAGGCACAGAGCCAAACCAGGTAAACGGAGAGGAGTCATGGGGGAGAGGGAAGGGGAGAAGAGAGAAATAAGCATGGTATAACCAGGTGTCACTCAGGTCTCATCCAGATTCTTATCCTTGGAAGAGATCAAAAATTCCTCTGTGTAGATATAGACTAAATGAAAGGATTTTTTGGACTTCAATTTCATCAGCATCCTTTTCTATTGGACTTTTTCATTCTTACTGATCATACAGTTAGGCCCTACTCATAATAACAGTGGAGGAGTCACTACTGCTGTCTGTGAGAACTGGATGAGCCACCTTTGGCAAACTGATTTGTGAAATCCCTAGTTCAGACATAGGTAGACCATTATCCTTCTTAAATGTTCCAAAGACTGAGGGAATACAACTTCTCCTACTTCTTTCTGTTCCATAGTTTAATAGATGTGTCCCTTGGGATGCTTTCAGATATGCTCAATTTAAATATTCTTAAATTCCATCTCAATGTTTGTGTCTCAATCTCTTTATATGCCTCAAATAGCCCACTCTTCAGATGTTCCATCTCTCCACTTTATACATTTACTTCTCTAAGGAAACATATAATCCCTGTCCAAACCAAAGTTTTTTAATCAAGCCCAAACGATGAACCACAACATTTTTTAGTGGTCTGCAAAAGAGTACAGACCAGGGATATGTCTACATTGCACTCGCAAGCTAGATTGCTACCAGTCCGTAAAGTAAGCTGGCTTGGGGACGTCTGTGCTACACCATATTCCTTTCTTCTTTCATTTTGTGGATGGGTGCTGAAATCTTCTCTGGTCATAAAGCGCTCGCTGCCTGATACACGTTCACCTGTGCATTGAAATGTGGAATGCAGCAGTAACCACCAGTTAAGAGTTTTGTCATCTAAAGGTGATGGGATGGGCCTGTACCTCATTATTCTTCCTTAAAAGTGTGAGTTACTGATCTAGCTAGGGACAAAAGACAAGTCCTCACTCCTCAACCAGGACTCTGGTCTGCAGCCTGCAGTGCTAGGGGACAGGTGGGCTGCAAAGTTTTCTTTTGCGAAACATCTTGCTTACAGAGAGACTCCCAGTGCTGTGGATGAAGTGAAATCCGTGGAAATTTTTTACATGGAAATTCTCATGAAAATGGCCAGCACTGAAAACACCAAAAAAGCCACTAACACACACCATTTTTTTTATTTTCAGGGAATTCTAGTATCAATACCTCTGGTTATTTTTGGCACAACTGGAACCAAAGCCAGTAGGCAGTGAAGTCTTCAGTGCCCGTTACAGAGGCAAATTCTTTGCCAGGACCTTTTAGTTTGTTTCTTTAAGAAAAGCAGAGTGTTCCTTGGCTATGTCCTCCTCTGAGTGGGTTTCTTCTTTTTCATCTTGAGGGGTTTTGTTTGGCTGAGACCAAGGAAAGGGGTTTCCTCCAGGAGATTTTTTTTCTTCCCTTCAAATATTTCTAATCGTTTTGCTTTCCCTGTGCGCTTCCAAATAAATTCTAAACACATTTCCTGCCTTTCCATAACATCAGCACTGTTAATACAGTAGACGGCACTGTTAATACAGTAGGCAGGTTAAGGAATGGCAAGCATGAGATGAAGGGCTGATGAAGGAACTATGAAAAACATTCAAAATGACATCTAAAATTTAAACCAGGTTTGTATTAGTGGGCTAAATTCATCGGAGTTTTGTCCTGTCTGTCTGCCTCTGACAGAAAGGAGGGTTCAGATAAAAAGCTTGATAAAAGCAGATAAAAGCTAAATTAGAGCTCAGTGATGGAAGGAAATTCAGAATTAGTCAAAATCCAGACTTTGCATTTTAATCTTTTTCTTGATTTCAAACCAGCTTTGGTTTGGATCCCTTGATACAGGGATTGCCCGTCCCAAGAGTCCTAAGCCATTTAACTCAGACCCCTGAAAAACGATGAAATGGGCAGGAAAATCACAAGATGCTCATAAATGAGTTTTGTTCCTCTTTCTCCAAGCCTTTAGAGCATTCTTACGTAGAGTTCTTCTTTACAATCACAAATCCTAGGAATTGTTATTCAATAACAAAAAATTGAAATTCTCAAATAGCCACACGTCAAGATGAAGGTCCTTCAGAAAACCCCCAAATATCACAGGACTAGCAACAAAATCATGGCAGCTGGTGGTGGTAGCTTACAGATGGAAATCATGCATTAGCTAGTAGGTAGGGATGCATTTCCCTGACTACTGGGGGTTCATATCAACTGAAATTCATAGTGAAACCTGGAGCATTAACCCACATTAAAGATATCTGGGGAAAGCAAGTGCCTCAATCCCTGCAAACCTAATAATAAAGTTGTGACTGCCTGGCTATGTATACCATGGACCTTTCCTCGGGTCATCATGTGTATCAGTCAAGCTAGCACAAGATGCCTGTCCAGATTGGTCTCATTTCCCTGTGTTCCCCTCCAGATCTTAGGAGGATTCTGGGAGGATCCTGAATTTCTCTGAGATAAATTGTAGGGACCTACTTTTTCAGATCATACTTCTCCATATTTTCCTGTTCATCTTGTCTACTGCAGCATTGGAACTATCGAAAAGTAAGTCCAAATAGCAATTGGTCCAAGCTTATGGCGGTTTCCCACCCATTTACTGGTTACGCTCAGGAGAGCAGATTCCAATTTAACTCCTAGCAAGGCCCAAGACCCATCTGCCACGAGCAGCTCCTGGATTGTTGCTCACTGGACCTCTGCTGCAGCACGGGATGCTGGGGTGCAAATATGATGTGCAAACAAGATGCATCTGGGCAAATACGGGAGTTGGATCTTAGCACTGAGGTTCAGAGAGATCTCCTTCATTCATCCATGGGAGAAGGCCTCATTATACTTGTTCAAGCCTGACTGGATTACATCACTTTCCCCCTCATTTCACTCCCTCCCCGCTTGCCTCCCTCCTTTTATTTACACCCCTTGTTCGTCGGCAGCGTTGAGCGGGCGCTGCCTTAATGATGCATGCTGATCGCTTCATTCCCCATGGCCCCCCATGGCCTCCCCCGTTGCTTTGAAGTGTGCTCAGGTCTCCGGCTCCAGTTCAGAGGTCACTTTGTTTATTTATGCAAAGCTGGCTCATCGGTGAAATGGGGCTTTCAAGGCCTCCGACATCAAAGGCGCCAAAGCCGGCCCCATCAAGTCAGAGCAGGGACTGGCCTTGCATTATAACAAATTAAAGCAACTTTGTGAATCATAGAGTAACATTAGGGCTCCATTTTTGCTTCATAAATTGGGCCGGTGTTTGGACTTGGGAATGGATGCTCAGAACCTACGGCTGGCCTGAAGACAAGTCGTGTCCATTCAGCTAAAATACGAAGCCTGCACAGAAAGTCTGTGGGTAAATAAAATTCAATCCTGGCTCAGTAACAGTCTGTGAGTATTTCCCTTCAGTTTCTCTCAGAGCAGGACTGAATTTTCCATGAGTTTTAACTTTTAAGAGGGTATGGAACAATTCTGCTCTGGTAATAAATGGTAACTATAGCCTGCTTATATGACACTCTTTGTCCCATAGGATCCCCAAAGCACTTTGTCAATTGATGGAGTTACGGGCAAAAATCCCTTTGCTCCAGCCATCTAGCCTGCTCTGGGACAGCAAGGAGAGCAACAAGATACATGGCAGGCAAGACGCATAAAGCACGATGCTTTCCAGGATGTGAAAGGGCAATTTTGGCCGTGAGCTCAACACTGATAATTAAGAGCCTCATACACTCAGATGTGTCAAGTCTCATGGAAAAAAAAGCCTGTGACTCCTCCTTTCAGCCCCACCTCACACTTCCCTGCAGAGCACCAGCTTCTCAGCTGTTTGCCAGACAGACATTTGGCGTCTCAGACCTTGTACGGCCAGATGTGGTCTTTGGAGGGGAAGGGGTTACATGTGTTTGTCACTTGTCCCCAAGTCTGTCACTTCTTGATGGGGGACTCTTCCACTTCAGGTTTTTTGACAGGTCAGCATGCTCTGTAGCACTGTGAAACCAAATTGTGCAGTGAGGGCACCTAAATCATGTACACAGTGGGTGTTTTTCTAGCCCCGGATACTCGTGACATAAAATTAGTCAGTGATTATTTTTCAAGGCAGGTTTTCCACTTCGTCTTCCAACTGGCTGCTCTCCTAAGCCTGTGATACTGTCCAAGAAGTCCAGTACAGGATGACCTTCCAACAGAGGTCACAGAAAAGGGAGCTTGTAGGAAACTTCAGCGGCTCATCCTTCTTAGCACTGCCTCTTGCAGTAATCTCCTGGCAGCAAAGCTGGCAATGCTGCGTATCTAGTCCCCGCTGCCCTTTGGCTGCAGGCTGATTTTTTTTGTCTGTACTTATCACGCTGACCTGCTTGCCTCTCTGGGAGGTGACAAGAGTATGAATGAGCAATCAGCTTATTAGGTCATTTTTGAATATAGCTAAGACTCATGTGACTTTTGCTCCTAACTCACCATTTTATACGCTGGTCATACTTATCTGAATGTGGATCATTTCTTTAGGCCCACTGTCTGTCTAATAATACTGTGAAACCAGACCATTTGTAGAGCATGGGGTTGAAATGCAAACAGCAGTCTCCTGACCTGGCAGTATTAACTAGTTGTTATAGCTCTAGCTGCTTTTGCTCGTTGATATAATTCGGAGCTTGCTTCAGCCTTCAAGTTTGGGCTGAACCCCTCTGAACATACAGGAAATTTGGTTTTGCTTTCAGCGTCACAGCTTGGATCCCTCTCTATAAGTGAGCAAGCTGACCAGAGTCTTTTTGATATAGAGAGATATCCACCCATAAACAAAGAATTCCTAGCACAGGGAACAGAACAAAGTGCAAACCTGTTTCCCTGCCATCGGAAACCACCTGATGTTAAAATATAAAAAATAAGCAAGTTCTTCAAAATAGGGAGAGACAGATGCTTCCCATGTGAGCACAGTCCTATCTTTGGATGTGGCAGGTGATACCTGGATCACCCTTAGGGTCTTCCATCCTAATGGGTGTTCCTGAGATAGTTGTCTCCTGCTGGGCTGGTTCCACTTTATATAATAATAAGCTCTTTATTGCCTGTGTGATACTGCGGTTGAACTTAAGACACTCACCCAAGGTACAAGAGAGGAGGTTCAAATCCCTTCTCTGAATGCAGCAGAAGAGGGCCTTGACCCTGGGTCACTCACATCCCAGGTGAAAGCTTTATTGTTATATTACTGGCTGTTCTGCTGGCTTACTCACACTTTTAAACTTGACCGGAGATTTCTGGATTTCAGGGAATCTCCCCAGATGAGCTTTGCTGAGTTTCATCCAGTTGCTGCATTTCATGAATCAGCTTTTTTCACAGAGTTCCCAAATACAAGTTAGTCCAGATACCGTCGCAGTCAGCATACAAGCTAGGAACCCAGGTCACTGCGTATTGCAGTTGGAGCGGAGGCTGCCGTATCACCCCTGCAGCCAGCGTTCAGCTCCGGCTTGGGGAAGGGGTAGCCTGGCTCTATGTGAGTTGAGTTTCCATGTCCATGACATTTTTTTCCCCAGAGACTTCTGCTATGTTTTATCAATAAAGTTGCTACATTCCCAACAAACATGAAACTGGTTCCAGTGGATCTAAAATAACTTGCATAAATACATGCAGTTATTTATTTAGAACTTGCTCCCCTGCCAAAATATTTATTCCATAGGCTCAGTACGGTGGCATTAGTTATGCTGATCTCTGCTCCAAAAATGATTTTTTTCTGGGCTTGTTAGGTTACTCCGCAGGTTTGGGATTTGGCAGGATAACAACCAAACAGGCATCTTCAAAGAGGCAAACAGATTCGGAGCAATTTTCCTTACATCAAAAGCTTGGCAGCGTGTCAAGAGGTGTTGGGAATGCCAGGCAGGCGCTGTGTGTAAGCAGGAGGGGCACACATGGGCTGACATACTGTAACACGAGGCAGGAGGCAAGGAGGATATACCGCTCTTTGTACATCAAGCTGAGTAGGATTAAGATATAATTGACAGAACATCGCCACTTAAACGTCTTAGCCACTTTTAAAATATTCAGCAGCTTAACAATGGGCAGGAATCCTACATCTTTGACCACAGGCTTTCTTTTTTTCTCTCTATTGCTCAATGATTTTTTTAATTGGGCTGAGGAATTTAGTAAGGCCTCTGTCAGAAAACGTTTAAGATTTTCACTGTAGCACTACTGATATTTGTGTGAAAACTTGTACAAATGCCAGAAGATAATCAAGTCAGTATTTTGACCTCAGGGAAACAATTTGTCATGTGCAAGCCATCATCTGTAATGCGTATATTCGTATTCGCTGCATTCAGTTTGCCAAGGTTGTAAAGTTATATTTGCAAAACACAGCGCCTGGGTTACTCGCCCGCGAGCCTCGGAGGAGCCGGTACAGCGATATGTTTGCGCTCGCGGCGCTGAGCGAGAGCCCATGTTTCCCGAGCGCGACTCCGCTCCCCGCGGCTCCCCGCGAGCCTTGGCCCCCGGGAAAGCCTCGGCGTTTCCCGGGACGGAGAAGGGCGAGAGGGAGGTGGGAAGGGAGGGGGGGCAGGCTCGAGCAGCAGCACAGCGGGCTGCTGCCTTGAAAGTTTTCTTTTCCCTCCGAAGTGACAGCTGCACATACCTCCGGGGGGAACTTCGCTGAAGCAACCACGAGGAGAAGAAAAAAATGTGTCGGGGCGAGGGGGGACAGACCCATATGGCATTTCAGCCTCTCTGTTTAAGAGACAGCAACAAACAAGAGCAGAGCACGTGTCGGCATAAAGTGCCCCATGCTGAAGAGCCGACACAGTTTTTCCAAAAGAGCAGGAACTGGGAGGAGGATGGGGCTAGATACACATTCTTCTCTCACGAAGCCTGCACACAGGTTCCTCACCAAACACTGTGTAAGCACCATCCATCTTCAAAAACCACTGTAAAGAGCAGCTCTACTACTTGTACATTATTTTTGGAGGGGGGGCATACTCAAGTATGGGCCGAGGTGAGTTTTTCCACTCTGTTGCAGAGATTAAATCAAGGGATTTCGTCTCTTTTGCTCTTGAGATCTTTTTCGTGTGGGTTTTAGGAACTGGGTGTATGGGGGGATTCATTCTTTGGGTTGTGTATCTGGCCTTCTCTTGAGGGGTGTTTTATGCTATGGGAGAGGCACTTCGTTATTGTAGTGGGACATCTCCCTGCCTTCATCTGACCTATCTTGGAAAGACAAATTGCTCTTGCAAGACTGAAATAACAATTCAGAGCTTCATCTCACAAACTTCGGACACTAATGCACTTAGGAAGGAGCTGAGTAGCTCTTGATCAAGATCTTGATCATCTCAAATCCAGCTGTCTTATGAGGCTGTCTACGTCTGTCCATAGCCCACAGAGGAAGGCATGGAAGAGCCATGCTCTTAGCTGGGCCACCACACCTAGCTGTCAGCCATCCTTCGGTTGGACCCCCTTGTGATGTGCAACACCTTGCTGTAAGAGGATGTTCTGAGATGAACACTTGTACAATAAATGTGGGGCTGTTACTGGGCGAGGAGAGTCTTCTCGTTCTATCCCTGGTGCTACAAAGAGATGAGACTACAGTCACCACTGCTTCCCTAGCTGTGGGAGGAGGCTCAGTGTGCTCCTCTGCTCCCTTGTCCCTTGTCGAGTCCCTGGAGATTGCCTTATCGCAATAGCAATTTGAGGTGGGGCTGCTGGAGGGGCAGGGTTCTCACCTTTCAGTTGTTTCCACTAGCAGTATGGGGCACATAGTGGAGACCTTGAGGCTGCTCAGTGATAGCAGTAATAGACAACTACAGTGACAAGGGACAAAGTGTGTCATTGGTACTAGTGAATGGCTGTTCTTAGTTAAAAAAAAAAACATTGCTTTTCTATTCAATATTGCTGTCTTTCTCCACCCCTAGCTTTGCATTCAGCATCTCTTGGAGGGCTAATTTGACCCCAATAAGTCTGTTTGCTTCCCTGATCTTGTATGGAAGCTGAAAGGTAAATTAGTTGCCCTAATTCCACTGCTCGTTCTCTGTGTGACTGACCATGTAAGTCTTCCCCACCTCCCAGGTTTAATTAGCTGTAATTTTGATTTACACCATTATTTGCATAGAAGGTACAACCGATCAGCTCCTCCTAGGGAACAGCAACATGTAAACATAAACAAAGAGGCTTTTGTCAGCTATTAATGGAAACATTGATTAATCTCCCATTGCGTTGGTAGCCTGCTGAAAAGCTCATAAAGCAGCAAACTAAATTGTTCATTAAACTGGCCAAGCTGTAAGTGCCAGGATGTGGATGCCAAATATACATTGAGTGCCTTTCAGCGGCATGGTGCTTCCAAGAGGTAATGCAAACTCCTGTCATCGTACCACTGCACTGTAGGAGACCTTCCTAACATCTTCCCTTTCCTCTCCTTTGCAGATGATGCCAGCTCAGGAAAGGACAGCCAGGTACCTGAAGGTGCCAATGGAGAATATGAAGATCACTCTGGGAAGCAGTGGGGTAAGGGGCAGCATATGTTTTTCAGTTTTCCTCAATTCCTGGTTCAGTGCTGTTCATCTGGCACATTTCTCTGTTGTTGAAGGGAAGGAAAAGGCAGAGCGGCAGGAGTGAGTTCTCACTGCAGATGGTCAAATGATAAACAGAGCCTGAGCTGAAAGTGTCGGTGTGAATGGATCCTGTCCAAGGGTCCTTCTGCGAAATGCAGCTAGTGATCGGCTCTGGGGCCCCCTGCCATATATCCCAGCATGGTTCTCCCTTGCATTTGTTTTTCTGGGCAGTCCCTTTCCTTTGCCTGTGCAGCTATTATGGCTTTCATAGACTCTCTGTAAAAGGGATATTGACTTTTACAGCAATATTTCCAAAAGCCTCCAGTGCCAGCATAACACTGTTCCCACTGAGGGCAAATGGGAGGTCTGACTTCACTTCAGGAGAATTAGCATTAGGCCAAAGCTGAGTATTTTTGAAAAGTACTCTCTCTTTTAGACACCTGCATGAACTTCTCTAAGCCCCAGGCTGTTCAAGCATTGGATTCTGATGCAGTTGCAGAGCTTCAGGGAACTGCTAAAATCTCTTTTGGAACAGGTTCTGACTCACTGCAAGACTTGCAGATCCAAGTTTGGCCAAAGCACTCCTGTAAGGACAATAAGTTGTCAGGTTGATGCCAAACAGCTTTTGGCCATTACTGACAGGAGTGCGATGTGAGTTTATGACCCTGAGGGATGAGGCATAGCATTTCCATTTTGCTCTCATAGTACATCCCTCCTTTTAATTTTATAATACAGAGATGGCTTTCTCCTACATTCGCCTCATAGCAGACGTAAGAGTGGAACTTGTTAAGCTTCACCTGATAAGTCCCCACCACTTGAGCTGAGACCACTTTTGTCCAGGAGCTGGCAAACAGGGAATCTGATGTGATGTGGCATAGTCCAGTCCACACCAAGGCGAGGCAGTGCCACGGTAACCTTGAATTACAGATTCATTTGAACTTGAGCTTGCTCTGGGAGAGGACAGTAAGCTCCACTCATTCTGGAAAAGGATGAAAACATTTTAGAGCAAAAGAAAAAGCGGCTTGGATAAGCTCCATGTCAGGAGTCCCCCAATGTGGATTCAGCAGCTAGCAAAAAAGCTGACTTCTCCCCATCCTTACCCTAGTGGAGATAGGAACAGACATTGAATGCCATGGCAGATGTGCTTCACAGAGAGCTGGTGGGTGATTAATCGATATCACAATAGTACTGCAATAGTAGATGTGTGTAGTACTAAAATTATCAGTCATTTTATGGGCAACATCTGATGGGAGCCTCTGGGAGTAATCTATGCACCTTGAGGTTATTCCCCAGTAGAGGAGACGCTGAACTCCCTTCTCAGGTGTTCCTGCCAACAGCCAGGAATTGTTTCATTTCTTATTCATTAGTCTGAATAAACTGTCATGGTAAACAGCATTTCAGCAAGAAACTCGTACACATACTGTCTCTTTGTCCCCATCCACTTGTGTTTTCCATTGCTCTTGTATGTGGCATAATTTATACTGTACAAATGTGCGGTTCATGTTTATAAAGCAAATGCCAAGTGATGTGGAGGAGAACAAGCATGGGAGGTATAAATAACACAGAGGCACTTTGTAATGGGCTTCTCTGGCATTTCAACAAGCAAAACTTCTGTAAATGGTACAGTTTTGGGGACAGACATTTACAAGTGCCAATTCAAAAGCGGCTTTTTCTGCCTCTCCCTCACAGTGCTGCTTCTGTCTCTTTCTGCTTTGTGCTTGCTGGATCTCTTTCTCTCTCTTGTGGGTGTTTCTCCATTTTTGTTAACTGGCCTTTCTAAACTTGTCCAATTCAGGCTTTTGTCAAGGAAACATTCAGGCCTGTCTAGAAGGGATCTGGTTGCAGTGTATTGCACACAGCCTGGAGTAGCTTTTGAGCCCACATAATTGCTTAACCTTCTTTAAACAGAAGAAAGAAAGATAGAAAGAGCCAAAGAAGTTTAGCTTTACCTGCAGCTTGTTGTGTATCTGGGCAACATCGCAGGAGGGATGAATGCAAAACCCCAGATGGATTTGTGGGAGCCGCAGTGGGAGGAAAAGCAGAGCTGTTAAAGACAGGCTTCTTGGGAGGAAAGGTAGTTTCTGTCTCACAATACCGTTACTGAGCAGGGAGACCAGATCCTTCTGAAATATTGCTGTGGAACCAGGGAAGAGGTAAGGGAGGGCCTGAGGTTAGAGTCATTCAGTGACTTGACTCTTTGCTCCACATGGGCAATGTAAGTGACCTTCCTATTCCCAACCTGCTCCAGGATGTTAATCCTAGCTCAGGAATCCCATCCAGCAAGAATCCACCCCTACATGGGGCTGCAGTTCCTCGTCTCTGACTAAATTATTGCCGTATTAGAGAATGGTAGTTTAGACCCATTTCATGGTTGGTTCTTAACCTCTTTTTTATGCCATGCCACACTCCATTTCCACAATGACAGCCCTGTATCAACATGTGTCTCTCAACTTAGACTTAAATTTTGGCTCTTTGGTGCTCTGAACGTGTAGCATTCATGTTTGTTTTATTGGGAAGGAGGCCTGTTGCAGGAGATCATCAAGGGACTACCCAGCCATTTTCTCACCATGACCTGTGGAGTGGGTTAGGATGTCACATTTGCTGCTCAGCTGTTGCTGCGAGTACTTTCAGTGCCAGAGTTGCGCCAGTTCGTTAGATTGCACATGAAAGCCTCTGTATGGAGAGCTGGGTATTTCTTCTGAGAAAGAGTCTGAAATAACATGACATGGCTGGGACCCAAAATGTCAAAGGGGCAAGGGAAGGCTGCAGAGGCAGGTAGTTTCTCCTGCAGAAAAGGACTCCAAAGAAAGGGGTATGCCATAGAGAGTCTTCTTCTGAGACAGAGGGTTGTTGGACAAGGCCATGAGGGGAGAGTGGCAAGGGGCATGCTCCCAGACCTCGGAGGGGATGGCCACTATTCCCCAGTGCTTGGAGAGAGGAAGCTGCAGGCTAGCCTCTTCCATCTCTGCGTGGTAGATGAAAGAACAGGAGTGAAGGAACGAGTAGTGAATCAGTCTCTGGCAGAGCTGGTGCCCTGGGCAGAGGGCTGGCTGGCTGCGTAGTGGGGGGCCCGCTATGCAATCCTGTAGCAAACTCTTCCAGGTCCTGAAGCACAAGCTGCTCAGCTTGCTTTGGGGTGTTGTGTGCTGCTGCTGCTGTGGCTTTCCACTCCCCATTGATGAAGACCAGTGGCTGGTGGGCCTAACTCAACCCAACGTGCCACAGAGTAGTCCACTCTTCACCTATTTCTCTTATTTCCAAAGAAAACGAGCAGAGAGGGTTTACCAGGGAGTGAGAAAATGCAGAGTGACTGGCCTTTGGGGCTAAAGAATAAGATTATGGTAAGAAACAAGATTCAAAAACAGAGAGAGAAACGTGTTGTGAAGCCACTAAATGGACTCGAGAGGAAACTGGCTTTGCCAAAATAAAAAAGAAGGGAGGTGAATTTGGCAGGAGTATGCTGGATGCAGTGGGAGAGTGCCAAGTGGGAGTCAGAAATGTCATTAATCTCAACGGGAGTCTGCCGTCAGAAGTGCCCCTGGACTGGCATTGCATAGTTAAAGTAACTGTGGGAAATTTGTAATTTCTTTTGAGTTGTTCATTACAGGATAGTATTAGACAAGCTAGCTTTCGCTTTGCAACAGATCATGTTCTATTCTTTTAACTGTCTTAAAAGCTTTCACAAAATTTTTTCTCTATATTGATTAATTAGATCTAGTCATGATTTTACAGGAAGGTATTCTGCAGTGTTAGTAGAGCTGCCAGTGTACAGACGTGCCGCTTCTTCTCCCTCTGGAATTCCGACATAATCAGGGATGAATTAAAGTTAGGTGCAGTCGAGGGTATAAATCCTAGGTTTTGCCAGGTGCTGACTTGCATTTTTCTAGTGTTCCCTGTCACTGCTGTCAGAAATATGTGTGATTTCCTTGGTAAGACAAGGTGCAATCAGAATTCCTGACTCTGACCACCAGCAGCTATCGACCTTTTCAATGCTCATTAAAGCCAATGAGAATTAAGGGAGCAAAACACGTCAGAAAATGATGCTTCAGGTGACCGAAAAAAAATGAGAAAATAGTCAGCCCTGTGGGAATCTGAGGTTTCTCCTTAGGTCTTGGATAAGGGCTTGTATTTATGGCATGGAATATGGTAATAATTAGAACGTGATTATGGGGCCACATTTTGCCTTCAGCTGCAGCAGTGTAATTTTGGTATTATTTTGTGAGATGATATGACTTGGTTGCCTTAAGAACACTGAGGGATTCCAAGTTTGTATTTTGCAGAAGGCTAAGGTGGTGGTTGCAGGTCATAGTAGTCCACTCAGACGTTCAAATGTGTAAGGCTGGATTGTTCTTCCTTTCTAAGGAAATCAGTGTGAGCCCAGTGTATGAGATACAGTGATACATTGGCATGTCTGGCACTGCTGGGTGCCTCACAAGCAAATCTGGCCGTAACTCTTGACAGCAGTGTTCCCATTTGCGTGCCTGTTGCTCACCACACTCGATATTTCACGCCTTCTGCAGCCCGGCCCAGGTTCACGCAGCCTGCCAAGATGAGACGAAGAGTGATCGCCCGTCCCGTCGGGAGCTCCATCCGCCTGAAGTGTGTGGCCAGTGGGAACCCCCGGCCTGACATCACGTGGCTAAAGGACAATAAGCCCCTCACGCCCCAAGAGATTGGGGAGAACAAGAAGAAGAAGTGGACGCTGAACCTGAAGAACCTAAAGCCGGAGGATAGTGGCAAATACACTTGCCGAGTGTTTAACAGAGTCGGAGAAATCAATGCAACATACAAAGTTGAAGTAATCCGTAAGTGCAGCCTCTGGGGTGGGAAGGTGGGGAGGGGGCTGTGACAAGGGAGCTAAATGAGTAAAGAGAGCATGATAGCGAGTGTGCAGCACCAATAGCTGGACACAGATGTGGGGGAGTGTTGCAGACATCAGTGAGGACAGCAAAAACATTATTGAGGGTCTAGGCTAAACCTGGGCTGGACAGAATAGCATCCTGAATAATACAATTTAGTAGTCTGAAATGAAGAGGGATACTTGGGAAATGGTCATCTGTAAGGGCACACCCACGGCAAATATTCATGATTGCCCAGTTCAATCTCTTGTCCCTGTTGGAGTCACTTTAAGGACAAACTGAGAACCAGCTGCGAAATCCTCTAAGGTGGTGGAAATATTTAGAGTGGCCCAGATTACTCTATCAGAGCAGTAATAGGATGAAACCAATCAATGAAAAATTTAGGCATAAGAGGCCCACTTCATTAGAGAAGTCTCCCAAGGGACTTAGTAGAAATCTAATGACTGGAGTCATTAGCCAGACAAGGCTTTAGGGCCAGATTTTAAAAGGCATTTAGACATCTGAAGGTTCAGGTGGGTACCAATGGGCTACTACAAAAATCCCACTCAACTCCTGTCTGTATCTTTAGATGCCTACATAACTTTAAAAATCCAGCCCTTAGAACATGAGCTGTGGAGGATTACCCTGCTTTGTGGTGGGGTGAAATAAATTGCTCTTCTTAGTGTCTAGCTCTCCTGATTCTGGGACTCTAATCTCCTGCTTCCTCTATTATTACTGAAGATAATTATGCTCAGAAAGCTACCTAAGCCTACCGGAGAAGAGCGCCTACTCTTAAATCATAATGTTTTCTCTATGACATCATTGTAAGTTGTCATGGAAATGACTGTGAAGCAGCCAACTCCAGAAAGAGGAAAAGATGGGCTGAGTTGGGGGAAGATCAAATATCCTTCATTAATGAGGAGCAGGGGCATGAAGGGCTGCTACCAGCCGCATGGAAAGCGTGTTGTTGCTCTCTCTGTGCATACATTTTAGCATGAGAAAGTTTATCCCAGTGTGAAAGACTGTTCTTAAAGGTAAAGATCTGTTCTCTGATAAGTCCTTTCTCTAGAATAACAGGAATTAAAAGCACATGTGGGGAGCTCTGTTGGGCTCTGAATGCACAAACCTGCTGGACATCTGGGATTGATAAAGATGCAGCTGTGTGGAGACAGTAAAAACATGTGTTTACACTAAAACCAGGAGCAGAGACAGGGAAATGAATCAAGCCCCATCCTAATGGCAGCTGTGGCATTTTCACTTCATCAAAACCAGACAGCACCAGGAACAAACCCTTTACTATGTCCCTGTTTATCTTGGTTTTTATCAACTTAAAGATGTGTGTAACCTTTGTTTTCATTAGCTTTTGCTGGCTAGGAGTGAAAACAGTAACCAAAGCTGGAACCAGAATCAAGTAGATAAGAGCATTAAGCAGTTTTCAGACGCGTTTCTATTTTTAACATCGTTCTGTGGAGCATTTCAGGTTTTATTCAATTTCCTCCCCTTCCATTTTTTTCCCCTGAGCCTCCACTCTTAAGTCTGACCTGCTTATCTGAGTCTTAGTCTCCCCAGCTGTGATTCTTGCTCATGGTCTTTAGGCACAGTTTGCAGAGAACAATGTGGTATTTTTGCTGCTCCAGCAGTGTTTCCCGAGCACATCTTAAAAACCCTCGTTATCGATAGCATCCCGACTGTTTGAAAGAAGGTCCCTTGTTCCTTCCTCTCACCTCAAAGCCGGTGGTGGTGGCAGCTGTGTTGTTACGTGCTCAGTCCTACAGTGTTTGCCGTCAGAAGAGGTTGATGATTGCCAGCAGTTGCCACCCACTGTTATACCGTAATTTCACTCTCTACCTAGGGTAGTATACTACTTGCAGTACCTCCCATATCACTAATTTTTCTGATGCTCATGCTCAGAAAGATCCTAGAGGTATATTCTTCTATTTTTCCTTTGACTTTACGTGGTGTTGACACAACCTAAGGCTTACCATCATGCTGGGAAGGATGGTCTTGTGAACCTGCAGAACCCTTTGTGTTTGGTTTCCTCTCCTACCATCTTGTTTCCTTCACCAGCTGAGAACTGAAGCAAGATTTTCATGAGAAAGTGAGGGTTTTCTTATTAGCTAGAGAAGCAAAAGGCTTCTGAGCTCCTCCTCCACAAAGAGGATGCTCCATACTTAGTGTGTGGACCATTAGAATGAGGAAAGGAATACTAAATGCAGGGAGGTGAGGATGAAGTGGACATCTTGCTCATCTGTAGTGCCTGAGGTCTCGGCTCGCCTCAGTGGTGAATGGCATGGGATGGCCTCCTATAGCATTTGGTCCCTATGGGCGTCGGCCAGGCCTGGCAGCCAAGGTGACAGATACCTCCTGAGGGACTCCCAGAGCACAGGTGAGACAACATCCACAGCCTGCCCTCACTGCCGTCAGACAGCACGTGAAGGAAGGAGCCTTTCCCCATCTGATTTAGTCTGTCGTTAGGGGCATTTGGGAAGACCAAAAGGAGAAGGAACATCTTTTACTCCCCCTCACTGTCCTCAAACTATGAGTAGCCACAGCCAATGTCAACTTTCAGTAGATACACACTTGTAAATAACCTGTAATTGGTAATTGGTTCGTATTACAGATAGGAAGATTCAGGTTAGACATGAGAAAAGACTTGCTAAGACTCAAGCCAGTGGAGGAGTTGTCGGGAGAGACTGTAGAGCCTCTACCTTTAGAGGCTGTGGCAGAGGCTGGGCAAATTTTTATCAGAAATGGTTTGGAGAGATCTCAGCCTGCCTTGGGGCAGGGAGCTGGGTTAGATGTTTTTCCACATCCCTCCTATGCTTTGTTCCTATGTTTCTGCAATCACGAGTTAATTAGACTGGCAAACACCTTTTTCCACTGAGCTCCCTGTGTTTTTGTGCAGAGAGGACGAGGTCCAAGCCCATCCTGACAGGAACGCACCCTGTCAACACAACGGTAGACTACGGCGGGACCACGTCCTTCCAGTGCAAAGTCCGCAGCGATGTCAAACCTGTCATCCAGTGGCTGAAGAGGGTAGAGTATGGCACGGAGAGCAAGTACAACTCCACCATTGACGTCGGGGGACAGAAGTTTGTTGTGCTGCCCACGGGGGAGGTCTGGTCCCGTCCTGATGGTTCTTACCTGAACAAACTGATGATTACTCGAGCCAAGGAAGAGGACGCAGGAATGTACATTTGCCTGGGTGCGAACACCATGGGCTACAGCTTTCGCAGTGCTTTTCTCACAGTCCTGCCAGGTGAGTTGTTCCTTTTTCCCCAAGGAACCAGTAGTCTGCATCACGGTATGCATTGATGCAACTGCTGTTGCCCGTCCTCACCTTGTTGGGCTCCACGGGCCTCTGTGATGCCATGCTGATTTAGGCTAGCCCAGTTCTAATAAGAATGAGTGAGGGACCATACACTACTCCTGATTTGCTCTTGCTGGTAGTTCTTCTTCCTCCTCCCTGGAGAACAGTGATTCCAGCAAGGTGAAATAAAATCGGCTTGAAAATGCATGATCTGCTCCTGTGGGAAAGAAGAGCTGGGAGATCATACTGCAATTGCAGGCTCTACATCGCCTCAGTGATAGGGTGCAGGAGGTGAGAGAGGAACTGAATAGCCGCAGAGTTTGCAGCCCCCTTGCCTTAAATTTCTCCCTTCTCTTGCTTTTATTTGTATTGCTTTACTGGTAAAAGAAAACAATGATACAGGCCCATAAAATGAAAGAAGAATGAAAACTGTCCTAGTCACAAGGGAAGGAAAAGGACTGGTATAAAAGAGAGAAAGACTGATTAGTTAAATTCTTACCCAGTGATGCACTGGGAGCCATTGTGCCAAATTCACAGCTGCTTCCCACCCCCTGGGCCTTAGAGATGGTGGCTGTGACCGACTGAGGCCGTATCGTGTGTGCTCCAGGCATGCCATCCTCGCTTTGTCATTTACTCCTTTGCTTCCTGAGAGTGTACTTCTGCTCCGATAAATATTTTTTATTAAAAATGGCATCTCCTTCTGCCTCATTTTGCCATGTGAATCTAGCATTAGATCCACCAGCTTTATGAAGAAAATCAATCTTACCACTTTTTCTTCCTTTTACCACTGCAAGGCCAACACAGCCAAGAGAGTGCAGGAGCTGGAGCCAGGATCTTAACACTTTAGCTGTCAGGTCTAATGGGGTATCTCCAGTCCAGACACCAAAGAGAGACAGAGACCATTAACTCTCCCAGACTTTTAGGACAGGTTCTCTGTCAGAGAGACAGAGAATCCTCCTGATTCCTGTAACTAAGGCAGCATTACTACTTCTGTTCACTGACTGCCAAGCTCTGCATCTCAGTAGTCATTGGGAGCCATTACCTTGAATTTCGACAACATCAGCAGGTTCCCAAGTGAGAAGAAAATCTGAATGCTGCCTTGGTTCCTTCTTCTGCATCACTTAGATTTCAGGACTAAACTCCAGCTAGAAAGCCTGTCACTCCCAAGGATAAGGCTGCATGGGTGGTATGTAATTTAAAGCCACTGGGAGTTTCCAAAGTGGAGGAGTCTGATCCAGCTCCCACTGAAATCAGTGGGAGACTTTCCATTGGTTTAAATGGGAGTATAATGAGGCCTCATACCAAAACCAGAGCCTGCAGGTCTGTTGTCATTGGCAGTAATGGAGACGGAGAACCCAGCTTGCCCTCAGAAGCAAAGATGTGGTTGCAGGGCCATGAGTTAGAAAAACATGGTTTTGCTTGTAAGTATACCAGATTTGACATAGGCAGCTCAGAAAAACAGCACGGATGAATATCAAAATGTCAGGCTTTCATTTCAGCCCAGCAGAGGATTTCTGCCAACCAACATGAAGACTGTTGTTTTCATGGTCAGCTGATGGGTCAGTTCCCTCATCCTGTCTTCCCTTCAGAAGGGGGCTGGACCAGATGACCTCCAGAGTCCCCTTCCAGCCTAAATTATTTCCTTGATTTCCAGTCTTTGTGGATCAAAGTTTTGTCTATTGAGGTCAACAACATAACTCTTTCTGACTTCAAAAGGACCACATGGTACATATTTAATATTTCAAACTAGCTGTAGTTGTCAAGGAGAGAGAAAGACAGTAGTGTCTTAAAGAAGTCTAGCTTAGAAGTTGAGTGATATACGTCTGAAAATAACATACTGTGCCATTTGGATAGCGTGTGGTTTTCCAAATTTCTGAGTATCCACCTGCAAGCCGAGCTATGCACCTGGGTATTTTTCAGGGCATTTGAAAATCACAGCTGGTAGCTGTCTAGGTGGGGCTTTGATAGCTAGATACTACCCCAGGACTCTTTTGGGGTACATAACTTGACAGAGCAGGCTGTGAGCAGCTGTAGCCCATAACCGTGTTACATGATGTGAGAAAGCCACTCCTGCATAAGGATGCAGGGCTGCAAGCAGGGGGACGCACGCTGATTTCCCTCCTTTCGGGAGCCCCTGTGCTAGATGGGCCAGCAGAGAAACCTCAGTGGCTGCGTGGGGACGTACAAGCTGCCAACGGCACAGAGCGCCGGTGGGAGATGGGTGTGAAAGACGCGGTCGGAAGCAGCTTATCTCCTCCAGTAACGGAGCCCGCTGCCCTTGGAAAGCCAGCGGCAGCTCTGCGGGGGCAGGTGGAGGTAGCTCATTTGGATGTAGCTCATTTGGCACAGGGAGGTTGCTGCACATGTTAGTGCTGTGTGAAATTCCAGTTCTCTGGTGCTTGAGCACTGAGGAGGGGATACCAGGTCACCGGCACTTTCCCGTCCTTCCTTTCCTTCCTCATCCTCCCAACCGCACAAGAAACTCAAGAGAGCCCCTCCAAAGCACTGCATCCGTGCTGCCTGCCGTGGCCCCCCAGCTGAGCACTGCTGAGTAGCTCCAGAAAAATGCCGTACCGCTAGACAGGGATATTGAAGATTGTCTAAACACCACGTGGACAGAGATGTCTGGTGGAGGCAAACGGGACAAGCCGTTGCTCTGTGTCCCCCAGCCTGGGCAGCAAAGCCTGCTCCGTTGTGGAGTGAGGCTCTTAGCAAACCATCTCTTGGGCTGGCTCTAGTCCATCCATTAAAAATCAGATAATAACGTTTAAAAAAGCCCCAAAGACTCCTTTTCATTTTCACTGCCGGCCCCTAAACCAGAGAAAATGAGTCGTTTGCCCTTTCAGGAGCGTCGAGAAGCTACACAGTTACCAAACATCACCCGCTGGCTGGGTTTCTCCCTTTCACTTGGTCTGGCGGGCTTGTGAGACAGCCCGTACCAACGCCAGCCGAAGCGTGACATCTGTTTTGCATTCGCTTTGCCTGCGTTTAATTGACTCTTTCTGTCTCGCCCCTGCCCCTCCTCTCGCTGTGCAGATCCCAAGCCGCCGAGCGCACCTGTGCCCCCGTCTTCGGCCAGCAGCCTGCCCTGGCCCGTGATCATTGGCATCCCGGCCGGAGCCGTCTTCATCTTCGGGACGATCCTCCTGTGGCTTTGCCAGACCAAGAAGAAGCCCTGCTCCCCGCCGGCCGCTGCCCCCGTGCACCGGCCGCAGCCGCGAGACCGGATCTGCGTCTCCCAGGTGCCCGACAAGGACTGCATCTCCTCCATCAACTACGAGGAGTACGTCGCCCAGCAGCAGCATCTGCTGTCCCAGGGGCCTGCCCTCGCCCCGGCCATGGCGTCCAAAATGTACCCAAAGATTTACACGGACATCCATACCCACACCCACTCGCACGTGGAAGGCAAAGTCCATCAGCACCAGCACATTCAGTACCAATGTTAAGAGCGCGCCCGCGGACGGTAGCTCGCTTTGGGCTTTTCCTCATGGTACCTCAGAAGAGACTGCTCCGAGTCAGCTCACACTGCCAGCAATAGGCAAAGCAGCCAGAAAAGATTATATATATATAATTTTAAAAATATATATACATATATATATAATTGTATATGCGTGTGTGTATGTGTGTATATATATATGTGTATATATCTATATCTATCTATATAAATATATATATAATAGAGACAGAGAGAGAAAAGAGATTTTTTTTTTAATTATCGCAATCAGGATGTAGCCGACGAATAATGAAGGAGCTCCAAATCTCAGCAGAGAGGCGGCCACCGCAAACGGCGCAGCCTTCTTGCATTTTCTAATCCAGGTGGCAGCAAGTAAGACAGGACGCAGTGACGTGAGCCATCACCTCCTTCCTTGTGTTGCTAAGAGCAATAGGAAAGATAAGAGGAGAGCAGAGCGCTTTTCCAGGTGGGCACTGCAGTTCCTGCGCCTGCTGAACATCAGGAGCCCCCCAGAACATCACTCGTTTTGGTGGGAGGTCACCAGCCCTCTCGCCCTCGGGAGCACGCAGGGGAGCCTTTTCCTTCAGAGTGACTCAAGCCTTAAAGTACCTGAGGTTTAGTGCCGAAGCACCAGGAGACGCCATCAATTCACCTCTTCGGGGGAAAAAAAGTAGCACAAGAGGTTCTGGAAAAAGTAATTTCCATTCAAGACGTGAAATGGCAAGTGCTTCGCAAGAGCAGTTCGTTGCGTCTGAAATGATAACCGAGCCGGTTCGTCCAATTTCTGCAAGTCGAAGGTGTCGTGTTTTCGGCATGGAGGGGTCTGAAGATCAAAATGCAAGTGCTGTGCCCCCCCAGGCCTGAGACTCAGTGCCACTGCCAGGAGAAAGGAAGGATGGGAAGAAGAACATTGTACAGAACACCTTTATATTTATATTTAAGAAATAATAATAATTAATAATAATAATTGAACTGCTGATGGTCAAGAAAGTGAAACACGCTGTCCTTCTCTGATGGCTTATGGTGACAAGCTACTGGATCTTTTTTTGTGTCAATGCAAAATACGTGAAAACGTTAGATAACAGAAAAAGAGAAAATGAGAAAGTAAAATAATAATCTTGTAGGAAAAAATGAATTTGATAAATATGCACCAAGCTTGTGTGTGGTTCCTCCCCTCCCTTCAGATAACATTTGAAAATGATACCATTTCATTTCAGTTCAAACACCAATAAAAACAAAAAGAGAAGATTAAAAAAAGGACCATATTAAATACCTAAATGGACTGGAAATGAATCCAATTGCAAATATAAAACCTTTGTAATTCTATATAGAGTTTAAACAGAAGTCATGTATATTTAATTTATTTTGTTAAACAAGAAAAAAATGTATGATATTTTCCTCAAAACAGGCATTTCTATACGTATTTTTGATCAAAGAAAATAAAGATTTCTTTTTTTTTCAGGTTCTATAGATGCCGTGCTCAGCATACGCTCCATGTAGCATGTAGCTGTTTAGCTTAACCTAGGAGTCAGCTATCGGTATGCCTTTTCACGCTAGCCACGTGCAATCCCCTGACATCAGCGCAGCTCCCGCCGGTGCCACCCTTTCCATTAGAAACTGGCCTTTTCCGCTGGTTATATTCAGGTTGTGAGGGTTTGTGCTGGCCGGATCCCGGCTCACGGATCCCGTGTTGTCCCTCTCCGGTAGCAAAGGTCTCCGCTCACAGCGAAATCTGTTTCACTGTGCGTTGAGGGGGGAAAAAGAGGTTGGGTTTGGGTCCTAACCACAAACCTGTGTTGGGCTTTCTTGCAAAAAAGAAAGTTTCTTAACTCAAAACATTAGAATTTGTGAGCCTGTAAAGCAAGCTGCAGCCTCAGGGGGCTTGGGAGGGCCAAACGTAACGTGTAGGTGAATCATTTCAGGGGAGGAAGAAGAAGAAGGAAGGAAAAAAAAAAAAGCTGAAAAATTTCAACCATGCCAGTTTTTCAATTTGAAAGTGCTTCCTCCTCAATGCTGCTCTGCGAAAGGGAGGTCACAAACAAACTAGCTGCTCAGATTTGAAGTGAAACATTTCATTTGACCTGAAACGGCTTTTTCAGCTTGCTGAAGGTTTCCCAGGGTGTTTGCTTTCGGTTGACCTGGAGGTGATTTTTTGGCTTGTTTGTGTGCATCACCAGCAAACCGAGCAGCTCCCTGTTTGCTGTGCCATAGCGCTGAGATGGAGCCCCGGTCCAGCAAAGCACGTAAGCTCCCGTTTTCTTTTGCCACCTCCTGCCTGGCTCCAAAATCCCCTTATTGCCTTGGCCACCGGCATCAGGGAGCCGTCCGTCGCCAGCATCTCCCCATGTCCCCGCGTGCCATGCCGGCAGTGGCCGGGGCGCTCCAGTGGCACCTGGGCATGGAAGGAGGAGGAGGTAGGAGATCTTTGCTCTTGCGTGGAGTTTGCTGACCGGATACTATAATGGGAAACCCATATAGCCCTCACAGTGGTCTTCCTGCAGAGGTTATAACACAGCAAATCATTGCTCATGTTTTTTTTGGAGAGGAGAGGGTTCAGTTAGGTTTTGTTAACACAAATTTGTCAAGTCCGTAAAAGCTGAATTCAGCTCATGGGTATCTGTACACATCCCTACATTTTCAGGGAGGCTTAAACATGAGCACTGAAGGCTCTGTTTGGAGATAGGGCATGATTTAGGCAGGAGTTCTTAATGGCTGTAACTTATCGAGTCATTTCATGAAAAAAAAGAAAATGCCTTTCTACACTAAGTTCACCACCTCTATTTTAAGGAGCCAGTAAGCTGGTGTTTCCATGAGAGCTGCAGCTACTTCTCATAGCTCCTGTCTATGGGAATCGTGCTATTCTTGCTATGGCACATTGCAGCGCCGTGGGGGGCATGGCAGGGGGCAAGCTTCATCTCTGGGGGAGGCCGACGGCCCCTCTCGGCCCCCCCATGCCCGGGGGCTAT
Organism: Dromaius novaehollandiae; assembly: GCF_036370855.1. Taxonomy (NCBI): domain Eukaryota; kingdom Metazoa; phylum Chordata; class Aves; order Casuariiformes; family Dromaiidae; genus Dromaius; species Dromaius novaehollandiae. Next base: position 81,096,715 of record NC_088101.1, on the reverse strand, counting down.
CCCGAGAGGACGCTGCACATGTAGCAGGGGGCTGCGGTGCTGACACCAGTTTCAAAGGAGGGTGTGCACACCATTTTTGTGTGGTTCAGCTCTAAGCAAACCATACAAGACTGTCTTATGGCACTTTTTTTAGGTGGCAGCTATTTCTCTGACCCTCCATGAAAGGGGTCGTTAAGAGAAGTGATCCTGTCTGTCCCATATAGTGCAGCCTTCCATGCCAAGAGTGATGCTCTCCAGCAGTGCCTTCTGTCCACTAGTCCAGGAGCTCTCTAGTGTGGTGTCAGGAAATCAAAAACTCGTACATATTGCCAGATGGCTCCTGTGCAACAAATGGCTTCTTCCTGCCCTTTGAAGCTCCTGTTTTTAAGTACAAATCTTTTGTGATGCTAATAAAGAGATATACAAGTGGGAACTCTCCAGTAAGTCACCCCACATGGACCGTGCTAGGGCTAAGGGCTGCTGCAAGTCTCAGCCCAGGTATCGAGCACTCAGCTGGGGTCTGGGACACTGCGTGTGAGATGCCACAAGGGTCTTGTTTTTCAGAAAGCCCTGGCTGCTCATTCTGCCTGGAGCAGAAGCTGCCTCTTCGGCATCGCTTGCTGGACACCCAAACTGGTGGTCGCTTTGTGAACTCTTGGTCAAGGCTGGGATCGGCTGAGGGCAGGGGCTGTGGAGTGGTGGCCCCTCCTAGCAGTCCCGTGTGCTCAGGTGGGGTGGGAGAAGGGCAGCGATGACCCTCAGCCAGCCTTGTCACTGCTGACGAAGTCCTAGAGGCAGAGCAGTGGGTGTATTCTTGGGAGAAATTCAGCCCTAGGAAAGCACTGTCTTACGGCCTATTTAAACAGGGCTGTGAATATTGTCTGGGCCTCGTGCTGGCTTGCTGTGCATGGGTGGGTTTTGCCTTTCGAGGAATTATTTTGCCTCCATAGGGCACTTCTGAGTGCTCGCGCAAGGGTCCCTCTGCTCCATGCCTACTGCATGCCATTTATGTCAGGGGCGATTGTGCCTGGTGTGTCCTGCAGAATCTGCCTTGGTCTAAGTAAATGCAGCCAGATCCTGTCCGTGTCTCAATCTGTTTTTCTTCAGCAGGACAAGATGTGGACTCATCGTTGTTCATGAATACCGGGTGTTTAAAGAAAACCATAGTCTTGCTATTAACTACTGACCCTATTTTGAACACAGAAGGGTTTTTTTCTTATATGTGTATATATATATGTATATACAGATATACATATATATGTATATGTCAGACTCTGTTACAGAAGGCAGTTGTACTTTTAAAGACATGTGGCTTCAAGGATCAAAGGAAATTTAGGCTTAAAACTCACCATCTTTGTTTATTTTATTTGCGTTGCAGATCAAACATGGCCTTATATGTCGATTTGTGTGTGGCATTTTTAAACTTTGTATGGACAATCTTTGTACTGTCAGCCCTTTTAAACTGAAAACTTTTATCAGCCATTTACAAATAAAAAGTGTCATGTCGTTTTCAATCAGTGGTAACTACGGTGACTAAACACATCAAAAAGACAGTTGGGCTCAGTGTGTTTGTCTGTGTCAGGGTAAAAATTAGGAATAAAAGCCTGGGATTAGGTTAGTAGAGGGTAGAGTTATGTAAACTTAGTATACTTTAAAAGAAAGGATAGCACTGTGGGGGTGTGTGTGTGTGTGCACGCACGCGCATTAGGAACACCTGCTGGCATCCCAAAGCAAAGTACTGCAAAAGCACCTTTTGCACCACATCGTGCTCTGCCTTGTGCAAGCGCTCTGAATCTAGAAGAGGCATTATTTTTTTAGTGGCTTGGAAAAGTTTTCTGTTTTTTAGTGAATTGGGACTATTTTTGCTCCCTTCACCTATAGAGGCAAATGCCAGCGTTGCACCACAAGCGCAGTGGCGCAGATTTGGATGAAGTCAGCGGCAAAAACCCGCTGCCCGAAGCAGAGCAGAGATTTTGGTGTGGAGCCCAGCACCTCCAGCCCTGCAGGGCTACAAGCCAGCGGGTATCTCACAACTTCTCCAAACTTTCAAGCTGGGACACTTCTAAGTTCAGAAACGCTGGCCCTCACCCACAGCATCATCTTGGAGCCCCCGCGGAGACGTAGCAGTGGGTGAAATCTGGGAGGTGGTCAGAGGTTGACGGGGAACTTCTCTTGGCTTTGCTGCCTTCTGTCTGGGCATCACCTCTGCCTGCATGAGGGGACTTTGTGTGTGCCTGAGCCTCCAAATGCCCCGAAGTCAATGGCTATGCCATATAATTTCCAATCCGTTCCAACTCTTGGAGATGTCGGCAGAAAGAATCTCAACTACGTCCATTGGGAAATCAATTGGACACATGGAGTCACTGCAGACACTTTAAATCTTTGCTCTGGTTGGCCAATGGGCACAAAAAGATGTGACAGGAACTGATGGACAGCAGTGGAACAGGTTGCCCAGAGAAGCTGTGAAGTCTCCATTCTTGGAGTTATTCAAAAGCCTCCTGGACAGGGTCCTGGGCAACGTGCTCTAGGTGACCCTGCTTGAGCGGGGGGCTGGACTAGATGCTCCCCAGACGTCCCTTCCAACCTCAACCATTCTGTGATTCTCTGGATATGAAGCCAGACACATTTAAATGGGAAAAACACTCATTTGGGATGGAACTCTCAAATGAAGGTGTAGATGTCGCATCCCTCCAGTCTTCAAATCAAGGCTGGGTGCTTTGTGGACAGGCTGCTTTGGTCAGATGCAAGATGTTGAGAAAGTTGCTGGGATAAAGGAGTACATCTAAGCCAAATAGGCTCAGCTGATGGTCCCTTTGGGCCCTAAAGAAATCTAATTAAGCTGCAGAGAAAAGATGATGCAGCAGGGAGAGCGTGGGTCCCACGGCACAAGGCACTGCTGCCTCCAGCTAGCTCTCAAACCACGCATGTACATGACATACTTCACAGCAATATTTGGCACATCGCAGGCCTCGTTTAGGCTGCGCACCCAGCTCTCCTGATTTCAGCTCTGCCTGCTTCCAGGCTGTCAGTACACAATCTCAGCACTTTCTAGATTATTACTAAAGCAATGGTATTATTTATATAAGCTGGAGCTGTAAATCGACATTTACTGGGTCTGCAAATAACTCATCATATAAACAGCCGTGTAGCCATGTGTGTATATCCATCCCATTCACATTCTCATTTTGGAAAGTCTTGCTGGAGTTGCAGCAGTTAGTGTCACAAGTCTGTACGGGAGCTGTAGGGCTGTAAAGGATTTATGTATGAATTCAAACATAAACACATGGGCTGCTCAGTTGCTCAAACTTGTGAGCTGCGTGAAAGGCTGCAATCTGCCTTTTCCCCAAGTCTGTAAGGCCTGACCAGGACAGTTTAGAGCAGAGCCTAGGAGGAGTCCTTTGTGGGCCACGCCAGCCCCACTGCCCTCCAGATGTGCAAAGATGCCCCCAGGTTGCTTGCCACATGGGCACCACGCTGCAGACCTGGCAGAAGCCGCCAGCAATTACGAGGCTGTAGGTATTTCAGACTTCGCCTCAACCTGTTTTTAACCAGCAAAGCATTTTATGGGCTACGAGTCTCAGTTTTTAGAAGTTTGTTACTAATGCCAATTTAAAAAAAAAAGGTGTAGCTGAAAATAGGAAGTATTATCTGATAAAAAGCATATTTGAAGTGCTAGTGTTGCACTGATTATTAAGTGGCATGTACGTATTTTCTTTACACAGCAGTGTCTGGAGGAAAGAGGATGCCCATTCAGCATTTTGTGCTTAGCCCAGGTGTCCTCATGTCTGTTTATCTGCTTCACTTCTGTGAGCGCAATATATGGTGCAACCACCTTTATTTGCTTATTTTAGCTTTTACTTTTTTTTTTTCCCTTGCCCCTTTTTCCAGTCTCAATTACAATTAGGATTTAACATATCCCACAATATACAAGAACACCAGCAAAGGAATAAATGCTGTTTCACCATTTTTGCTAACCAGGTCCAGTCTGAAGCACAATTTCTATCATCTGAGCTGATCTTGGCTTTAAGGAGAGGAGTAATAAATAACACTCTAGAGCAGGCTTCAAAATGCCTTTTTTTCTTTGATCTGAGTAATTAAAGAGTCAAGCTGCTGTTCCTGAGCACTTTCTGATGGAATTACACGAGTTAACATGGTTCTTCATTTGTATGTCATTAAGCATTATGTTTTATTGCTGCTGTTCAAACAATTAGTACCTAAATATGCCCCATATTCTCATCAAGAGGCAGGAGCAGTGTTAATGTTAATGCCGTGGTTAGCAGTCTGTTTCCATCCCGAGTCCACCATCATGCTTGAATGCCACTGAATATCAATCAGAGCTTTCCCGATGCCCTTCTGCAGTCACTCTCTTTTGCAATCATTTAAATGCGCAGTGAAGTGAGGATAAGTCGCACAATAAAGTTAAGTAAAAATGGCATTTCTCTTAATGCAGGGCTTTTTTTTTAAAAAAAAAAAGTTCATTACAAGTTTTGGTTATAAAAAGGCCAGTGCTTCATGGTGATCAGTCATTTTGACATTTTTATGGTGTTTTTATTACCGCTGGCTCATTTCCATACTAAAGAGAACATTTGTAACAATACTTGCTCGCTCTGTTATGATTAGAGTTGTGCTTTTGCCGCGCTGGGTTCGGCTGTTGCCTCGCTCCGCAATGCTCTTGGCAGACGGCCTCCCAGCCCCTGCGGTGTGTTTATTCAAAAGGAAGGAAAAAGAAGCGTCTCCTAAAACAATAAACTACTGCTGCTTGCACTAACACGGCCCTAACGTCCTCGCTCTGCAGACAATCAGTTAGCAAAGCTGTTAGGTAAACGTGCTCCTTCGCTGTTGAAAAAATAAGTATCTGTGCAACTTACAGCCACGTTTGCCTGTGTTTCATTATCTGGTGGGAAGTGGTGGAGGTTTTTAAAGCTAGGGATTTAATCGAGGGGATAAGGATGGAGGAAACCAGGGGGAGCTGGGGTCCTCAGTGGCACTGAGGACCAGCGTAAGTGCTTATGTCACATTTTGCAGCATCATTTCAGTATTAACGTCTTCATTAATGCTGCGTAAGACAGGAGGTGAATGTGAAAAGTGGGGTCGCAACTGGTAAGGAGGAACCATTCAAAGAGAGCAAACATGACTCAAACGCACGGTAAGGGACTGACCCGAGCACAAACAGTATTCACAGCTCCATCCAAAATTTCCACCTAAACAAAGCCTGTTAGGGTTCCTTCTCACAAGTAACTTTAGGGTTTAATACTTAAGGATAGGCAGCGTATGTCTTGTGCTGCCTCTTTGGGGCAAATCCAGCTGAGATCGGGGCAAACGCCTGGGACTGCCGCAGCACTGCTCCATGGAGCAGCATCCCTCCACGCCGGCGAGGCTGCTGCTCTCCCCAAATCCTCCTGCCCGCCGAACGGGAGACAAAACCGAGGAATCAGAGTGGCAAGCTGTGCGCGGTGGGATGGCTCACGGGTACAGCTCCACTCTGCGAGGTCCAACGAGAGCAAAGACTTCTGCCTGACATCGAAGGGACACATTGTGGTGTTTCTCTGAAACCCTCTTCTGAATCTCTTTGCTCAATAGAGGCTACTTGCAAGAACAGGTACGACTTGATAGCAGAGCGAAACGCTAAACCACTGCTCCGCCGTTTTGGTGCATTAAGGTTTAATACTCCCATCTGCCAGAAGAGATTTCCAAGGGGCCGTAAAGTCAGCACAGCTATGTTTGCACTTGCTTTTTTGGTTCCTTGACAGTGCGGCAGGGGCCTCTGCGCAAACACGGCAACGCGGCCGGCGTTTAAAGTGCCAGGCCCTTCGTTATCTAACCGGCTTTGCTGTATTTGAACCCAGAACAGGCACAAACCAAAAGACAGAAAATCACAGGGACGAAACAAGCTCCAACCTGGATGCCGGGAGCGCTCCTACAGTAAGGCAGCAGCTGGCTGAAGCCATCGTCTTGCTTGTTGGACCAGTAGCACTTTGACACTGGGATATCAAAGGGCATCTGCTGTCTTCCAGAGCATCGAGGGTAGACCAAGACCAAGACCAAGCATTTCCCAAAGCTGAACTGGCAGTAGAGCCAATATACTGGAGGCTGCACTGGGCCAGCTGTATCCCAGTGCTGAGCTCGGATTCTTGTTCAACGGCAAGCACAGCTAGTTTGTTATTCTATTCAGGGTCTTCATTTAGCCTTGTTCCTCCCCAGAGGTGGTCTAAAAGCCATTGCTGAAGGTGGAATTGTTTCCCCAGGCTCTGGATGAGGCTGTCAGAGTGGTTTTGGGTTGAACTTGGCCTCATGGAAGTCAGTGGGAATTTTATGCTGAACTTCTTTGGAGAATAACTCATTTGTCTTAAGAAGTTAGCAGCTTTCTGACAACTGTTGTCATCAGCAGTGAAAAATGGCTTTTTTCTTTCTTTCTTTTTTCTCTCCTGGATAAGCATGTGCAAGAGAAATACAAGGGGAAACTGCTTTGCACCAGTCTGGAGGATGTGTGCAAGTCATGTCAACATCAAACATTTGTCCTACAGCTACTACGGAAAGTTAGTTGTGCCTGGATTCCAGCTCATGTACTTCCAGCATTTGAAAGCTTTCATCAAAGAGCATGGATTAGCCTTTACAATGCTGGGAAAAGCTCATGATAAATAATTCACATTTCAGGTATCATTAAATGGAAATGTTACAAGCATGTTAAAATTGTTTAATAAACACTGGTAAGTCCTTCCAGGAGTATCAAGCAATAGATGATAGACAATATTTTGGCAGTGAAGTCAAGTGGCTGCTTCCAACAATTGGATGACCAGAATGTCCAGGAAATAAGTTTGGATTGTTAATCTCGATAGTTTTTCATTGTCGAGATTGTAGCTGGAGGCACTAGTACCAGGAAAAACTCTATCAGATGTGTATTTTTTTGTAACCATTTTATATTAAATTCTGGTTGTTTGGATATTCAGAATGAAATTTAAGGTCACCAAAAAAAGTTCCATTTCCAAAGCCTCCAGTGCTTGCATTATTTTTAAATTTTATTATAAAGATCTATTCTTGATGCTTTTTAATTTTACAGATACCACTGAAGAATGTTGACAGAGATAATATATATTATCGCTCTTTTCAATCACAAAGCTACTGTGAGCCATTTATGACAGTTGCTCTAATATACATGTCACTAATAGTGGATGATATGGAAAACAAGCTTTACTGTTTCCAAGACTAATATTTGAGTTGTCACATGGTTGTATCTATGATATTATGTGTTTGTGTTGTCAGGTTATTCCACAGTATTTCGCGCTCAGAGGCTAGAATTTTATTAAAAATGCAGCATCTTAAATGTTAAGCATTACACACACTTTTTGGTCTTTGTTTCTGGACATGCCTATGCCGTATATAAGGAGGGCTAGCCAATAATTCCCATTTCTCCAAGGGCACTGAAAGCATTCCAAGTCCATTTGTCTGCATGGAAGAGATGGACTGAAAATGGCCTCGTCTAATGCAGGCATGGAAAGAAGAGAGGACGTTACCAGGACCTGTATTTGGAGCACTTTCATGACCCATCATCTGCCATCATCATTAGCCAAGAATCATAAGCATTATAACAAGGAGATATAGTTGAGCAGAGAGGATTACAGTTTTCTCAAGGACTGTTGTCGTAAACCCCACAGTGGGTAGAGCTTAACATAGTTTATGATAATAACTGAGTATCGCATTGCCCATAGCATCAAAAAATGACAGCAAAATTCAGGAGCAGGTGGGCAGCTTTAATTATATAGGCTCCAAAGGGAATGAGCACTGGGATGGTTTTTACTGTCTGTCTAGTATGACTCAGTCCACAATGACACTGCTGGTGCCGATTTGGTGAGAATAAAGCATTTTGCCCATATTTATCCCATCCCAATCATCTTTCTCTCTCTCTCTCTCTCTCTCCCTGTGAGAACAGAGAAAATAGGATTTGTAGGAGGAACTGGGGGGTGTAATACCATCAGTGATTTGCACATATCAGGGATGAAACATCAGACGGAGGAAGTACTGGAACAGCTGGGATTGCAACAGATGTTCTCCAGACAGCTCTGCCGCATGAAGATGTAGTATAGTACATAGGTCATGTTACAGAAACACAAAATTAAAAAGAGTGATTTTACATGCATGAGCACTGGCTCCCTTGGCCTGGCAGTATGAGTGACACTGAACAGGAAAAGGCAGCTGGGACCTTTCTGAAGAGATCATTGTGTCCATTTCCACCCGAACCTGCTTTCCTAACGTATAGACGTCTCTAGCACAAACAGCAGGACTTGCAGTATTGAAACACAGAAGGGTTGAGTGCAAAATCTCCTTGTCATTCCTACAATTTAAGGGTGGATTCTCAATTACTCGGTGCTGATGCTTCAAGGCTTTCAGCCTCTTCCGTTGCACCCCTTCCCCCATGCCGTCAGGCAGGGAGTTTCTTGTGTGCTGACCTAGAAATGAGAATAACTGTAGGGCAGGACTGCTCATAACTCCCAGTGGGGTGACAGTAGGGAGAGAATGGAGCTCTTAACCCTAAGGAGGTGTAAGGACTTGCAGCATCGCAGCCCAAAATTTCCCTAAATGCTGACTTTAGTCCCCAGACATGCGAAGAGGAACCTATTCTGGTAAAAACAGGTAATGGTCTCCCACTTAGCACTCCACCACCATTTCAACCAGTCAGCCACCTCCCAGAGGAGGTCCCGGAGCGTGGTCAGCACAGTGGCTACCTTCAGTCGCTATCAGCTGTTGGTAGTCGTGGCTGTTAGCATGCTACTGCGTTCATCTATGAAGAAGGAGGCTCCAGATGAGTCCAAGGGGCACCAAACCTTCCTTTCCTTTAGTCTAAAGGAGTGCCCCAGCTACCAGCTCAACAGGGCACCTCGAGTCCTCTCCAATCTTTTTCTTGAAGCTGAGCTGTTTTTCAGCCAGCAATGCAATAGTCATGAGGTCAGATGGAGAAGAGAGAGCAGTATCTTTTCTTATTATTACAATATTTTTCCAAACTGGGCATCTATTACTTCTACAATAAACATCTGAAAAAGCAACTGCCCTTCTTGACTCTTTCTCTGTTGATGCATAAATTTGTTACTCTCCTGGCTTGGTCCTCTATTTTAATGTATCCCCACCGTTTTCCTCATTTACTTGTTTTCTTCACAGAACTGAAGCACACTTGTTAAAGGTTTCCCCCTTGCACCCTGAAGATGCACTCCTTTCAATATGCTATCATCACTAATGTTTTTCATTGGTATCTTATGCAGTATTGCCAATATGACACTCTAAAAAATATCCAACAGCAAAAGGAAATGGACTCCTTAGGCTATTAAATATATTTAAGTAAACACATTAAGCAAGCATTAAGAAAAGTGACTACTCTGAACTTGATGAAATGAGACTGCAAAGCATACAAGGGCCCCATAACAGCAGTTTCATTGCAACCAGACTCCTGTACACATATTCACATGTTCCAGACCTCTCTCCTAATATGAGAAAAGTGTGATCTGTCATGTCTTTGCATGATATCACTGCTCTGCTAGCATTTAAATAATTACAGTACATCGTGAGGTGCCTGGGACCAAACACATTGCGGTTACAACTGGAAGGGCTCTCCAAGTACCTCAAGTTGCCATAGCAACCCAAAGCCCATCAAATAATTAAACAACAAGTTCGCAAATACATAGGGCAACTTCCTAGAGCCACTGGGGATTTCTTAGAGTGTTTGCATTTCCTCAGCCACTCATTTCTGACAAGAATAACTTCTCATTCGGATGGCGGCACACCTCATGCTGCAGTACAGTTCAATAGCTTAAGAGGATTTGGTCACCCAGGCAAGAAAAGAAATATTACCAGAACGTGTTAGCTGGCTACTCAGACAATGCATACGATAACGTGGCTATCTATTACTGAAAAATAATATAGTCTAATCTAAGAGAGCAATTCGCCGGCAGCCCGCTTCCTGAAACTTGTTGCTCAAAGTGTTTGATGACTGCTTCTGAATAGCGAACAGGTTTACAAAATTCGGGGAAATGATTTGTGAGAAAAGAGAAAGTGGGATTTTTTTTTTTAACATATTTTCTGCATTGCGTTTGTAATTAGTAATAGTTTCCTCACTTGTGACTTCAGGTTACTATATTCAGCTTCAGTGCGGTGTGTGGCTAGATTGATGATCGTTCTCTGTTTTTCTTATTTCTGAATGGACAGGTCCTGTCCATTCTTATCTGGGAAATTAGGGTAAGGTTTTATATCTGTTCCTTTGCATTCCAAGTCTGCAACTTTTGCCCGGACAAGAATCTCCCACAAAGGAGAAACCTCCAGTTTCCCCATACTTCAGTGCATGTAGTCTCTGCATTTAGTGATTTGAGGCGAATTAACGTATTCTGCCCCACGCAGCTGTGGGGTTCACTTGTGCCTAGGAGTGTCAGCAGTGTGGCTCGTGTTGTAACAGGGGGTTCCTACCAACGCTTCCCAAAGTCACGGAAAGAGAGGACCAGTGAGGAGCTTGCAGCTGCTCATCTTGCTTTTTCCTGTTGAAACCACTGTTTTTTGCAGTGCTGCTGCTGAGGAGCAAGGCAGTACAGTACAGGGAAAAAACTGATAGGAACACACATGCTGCCAAACATACTTACACTAAATTCCTGGATAATTTACTGGCTGCAGAGATGATACGACCCAGAGTCCAAACTGTAAAAAAAAGGTGTGAGGAGAAGGAGGGGAGAGCAGGGGGAAACACTTGAAGCTTCTTTCAGGGAGGTTTTTCTAAAAGATATTCAGTTTGGCATAATCTGGGATGCTTCAGCCAGAAAGTCTGCAGATGAGGGAGACACATGAGGCACTTTCAGGATTTGCGAGGCATTTGAGGGTGAAGTTCAAGGAACAAATGTACAAGACCAGATAGAGAGGGAGAGAGTCAAAAGCAACTACAAGAGTGTAGAAAGCATGAGAAGTTTGGGGTCAATTGTTACAATTTAATAAAAATACACTCTGGTCTCCTACCACTGCAGGATCTGTACCTTGTAGGCTTAATACTAAGCAGGAGACATAGTATAAAACAAGTTAATTTGGGAGAAGAGGAGGAAGCTGTATTGAAAGTGAGGGGAAAGGTTGACGTCTTCAAGAACCTAGTCTAATCTACCTCCATTTGTGACAATACCCTCCATAACCAGTGTATATTTGAGAGGGGAGTATTTTTCTCCATCTATTCATGGAAAGGAGCCTTCACCGGAGCAGGTTTTCTGTGGAAGCAGCTCTGCCTAGAGAATTTGGCCTCCACAAGTGAGTGGGAAACTTATTCTCCATCTTTTGAGAGTTTTCAGAACCTTCTTTTTTTCCCCTCCTGTAATGAAACAAGCAAAACTCTGCCAGCCAAACTCTCCCCCTCCAATTTCAGATTGGTTCCACCGAAATTTTTAATCTGAAGCATGTGGGAACAGTTTGCTTCAATTTTGATATCTAAAGTTAATGAAAAACTTTTGAATCATTTAGTATATAGCAATTTCAAACCAAAAGTACTTTAAAATCAAAAGAAACTTGTCATTAAAAAGAGAGAGAGAGACCGTGAGAGAGCACAATATGACAAGTTAAAAAGTGTATTTTTCAAATATTTAGTTAGAGATTCTTCACTCCCCCAAAGCAGGTTGGCTTTGGAGAAATTGTTTTCCAGAAAATATGTTTTTTCTACTGCCAGTTTCATGCATTGCTTGGGAGATCCTCATCTCTGTAGTCCTGTACCTCAGACACTGCCCTCAGACTTATGCTGAAACAATCCATGCTAAGCTTTCTTGTTTCAAAAACTGGCAATATATGCAGGCTGGACAAGGTAAAACGAACATCAAGAGGGACTTTTTATTTATGCTAGCTGATGAGAAATCACAAGTGAGCTAACGGACAGCTTTTGCAGAGAGAATTTAGAAGGAAGCTGTTTATGCTCTTTTTATCCCTTTTTTTTTGAGGCAGGGAGACTGGAAAAAAAAATTGACATATAAAGGGCAAATACACCCTCTGTCACCAGCTTGGAGCAACAGACAGCCCAGTATATCCAAATTATAAAGCATCAGGTATTCTGGAGACTGGGATAGGATCCAAAACCAAGTTAACAGGGCATTCAGATTAGAATAAAAGGAACCTTATTTGAGGCGTTATAAAATCATTGAAATATGTTCCATGTATAGAAGGAACAAGAGGTCACTGAAGTGGCCAGTTCAGCTTACACAAGGCAGTGAGGGCAACTCATTGGCAGTACATATGCTAGATGATGCCAAAGAAATCAAATGTAGCTTGCTTCAGTTTAGTAAGGCCAAGGGACCAATAACACAAAGAGATTCAATTATAACTTGGTCAGTCCCTTGACGCTAGCATGTGTCTAAGGCTGGAACTGAAGCTTTTCCATCCAAAACAGGCTTCATTGTGTGCGAGTTCAGTGGCTCACCATGTAAAGCTGTCTCCCCCAACTCTGAACTTGGTTTCAGGTTTTCTTCCAGCTAAAGATGGGAAAAGCAAGTCAGAGCTGAAGTGCCTATCTCACTGCCTAGTGCAGAAAGTCTGCTCCCCTCTCTGTACACAACCCACCTCCAGAAAGCTCCATCCCTTCTCCTAGCAGATGTGCAAAAACTCTTAATGCTTACAGCAGAAGACCTGATCTAGCCCTTAAATTTAAGAAAAAGTCTCTAGCTTTTAATCCCACATGACATTTTGCCTGGCCAGCAGTTCTCTGTTTTCACCGAGGGGCTGGTACTAGGCAGAGCCTTGCTCGGGATGCTGGGTTTTGTGAACTGCCATCTTTAGGAATTGCCTAATTAGGATTTAGGAATGGAGACTATTACTGATCCTTAAATCCTTCCTCTGAATCTAGCCCCATATGTATGAGCATTTAGTCTTTGGGAGCACTCAGTGCAGCACTATACAGTTCGGTTTTCCTGTGTCTAAAATGTGTAAGTTGAATAGCAGCACAGGGGAGATCCTGTGAGAGTTAGGCTGTGTATTTGCTTAATCCCTCTGGACTGTTGCTACTAAATATTTATGTTACCTGAGATTTTGTTACAAACCTAATACTCAGGGCTACTATAGACCAGCAAGCAATGAAAATGGACCTCATTGATTTGCATGATGTGAAGGGAAGAACCTTGAGTGTTTGGAAGGCACTTTGCTCATGGTAATACATAAACATGCTGGTGTGGGCTTGTGTGCATGTAGGAGTAAATCACTTTTGTTATCCCTTCTGAAAAGTTAACCTGAAACACAATTTCCTGAGCAAAAATTAACAGGAGTCTTATGACCCACATAGCCATAACTCATAGGCTATCTGACTATAGTATGTGGTTAAGTTAGAGTACATTTTCAGAGAAATGTCTAATTTGATCTTACTATTCTCCCTCTATCTGTCTGCTGTTCTTCCCATTTCCCAGATTACAGTCCCTATTAATGAGTACATCACTGAAGTCAGCACCTGGCAGCTCTAAGTTTACGTTTTTAATTGAAAGAGCCATATATGAGTGCTTGTGTTCAGCTTGAGGCACTACGAGTTGAAGAATATGTACTCGAAACAGAGTAGATTCAGATCACAGAAGAGAAGAGAGATGGAAAAGTCATGGACGAATCATGGTAAGTGGAAAAAAAAAAACCCCAAAAAACAGTTTTGTTAAACATGAGGAAAGCTTTCTAACTCCATGGGTAGGTAAGCACTGGAAAAGATTGTACAGAAGGTTTCCAATAGCAGTTTTTTCAGAGACCTGGGATAGGTCAGTTGAAGGCCTGATTCACCTGCTGTGGACATCCATTTCTGGGCAGTTGTAGTTCCGTTTTCTTTAAGAGCAATTGTCCTCCTGACTTCAAGTTGATTCAGATTAGACCTTAGAAGCTTAGACCTTAGATCCCAATAAGGCATTTAAGGATTGGGGCAAATTAACAGTAAAACTCTTCTGGACCTCTCCTCCAAGTCTTTTCTTTGACTAACAGGTTGTAGAGATGAGGTTTAACACCTCAGTCTGTAACCCGATCAGATGTCTTTTTGCTTAGAGTGTTGACCAGCTGACTAACAACAAAAGCTTCGTCTTAAACATCTGAAACACAAAGCAGATACATTACAGAAGTCCAAGAGAGCAGTATTGGTAGATGTCCTTAATTCAGGACACACGAGCCTGAAAAGAAGAATTTCTATTTCTTCACAAGATATTTCCACAATAACTCTTTTAGGTCTTTTTTGGTTATCACAAGCAAACTAAAGCCAAATATCACTTCTTCTCCCATAACTTCCCAGGCCTCCCCCAACCAGCATTACCTTTTCAGTCTTTCTCTAGAAGACTTTTGTCTTCTAAAGCCACCTATTGCTGAATCCTTTATGTTTTCTCTTAAGTGGGACACTGGCCTACCAGCAGTCTTTCCTGTGCTGCTGATTACCACTTCTCCTTGGCTGTCCTTCTAGGCTCCCCGGCCCAAGGGATTCAGGCCTACAGATTCATTCTGAATCCCTGGCAAGGAAGAATTTGAACTGCCAGAGCACACCTGCACGTTGTCCAGTCCCTCATTCACTTGGTGAAACAGCTCTCGTCTTCTTGACGAGCTCCATGTTGCTGTGAAATGCTCCGGGCCTGCTGACATGTGCTTCTCATCAGCAGCAAAGGAAGTTGGAGCTGATAGGGTCAAACTGGATGAGCTAATCGTTTTAATCAACAAATCCCTAAACATGAGCAAGATGCAGCTGCCTGGCTGATGCCGTAACCCAGCCAGCTCACAGGAGGACAGCAATTAGCTTGCTGAATACCCCTGGAACACTAACGAAGAGGAAAAATTACTGACGCAATATGTGGAGCAGCATTAGCGGTGTAGGGGCACTGGCTCAGGGGAGGCAAGGGGAGGTCGAGGTGGAGCCTGACTCCACGGGAGATACGGCCTGGTGGCTCAGGGCTTGGAGTGGCGAGGGAGCCTGCAACCTCAGGTCAGCATCTCCCAGGAGAAGCAGCAGGACTCCCCTGGAGCAAGCAGCGGGCTCCTGTGGTTGAGTGTAGACCCTGGTGCTGGCCCGTTCAGGTTCCTCACTGCTGGCTATTAACACAGTTCTCACGTATTGGAGTGTTTTGGGTCTGTTAGAGCAGTGAGAGGATGTTTCTTGCTACTAATTAATCTCTCCTCACTTCTCCTTTCGTCTCACTTCACTCTCCTCATTCCCCTGCTGGACCTCAGGGCCTGGAAATCTCATTACCACAAACACCATCTCTTGCTCCCTTCAAAACTCACTTCATTACACTTCCCCAACTGTTCCTGTAAGAAAAACAATGGCTCCATGCGAACCTTCTCCTGGGCCTTCCCAGGCATTTTAAGTTGTTCAATTATTTGTTCATCAATTACATGAATTAGATGTAGCAGTGAAATCAGGACTCCACTGTGTGAGGTGCAAATGAGGCAAATAAACTTCAGGCCTCTCCCCAGAGAGCTGCAATCCACCTGCATGTGCAACGTTGCATGGCCAGGGCCTCTTTTAGGAAAAGGATCCATAAAATGGTATAAAAATTAACCGATCATTGGAGGAAGAGTGAGCCTAAGCAGAACAGAAATACATGTGAAGGAATTAGCTTGGAAGTCTACGAAGAGAGTTTCTGTCACTTGGGTTTGTTTTTTTCTTCATTTCAGCAAGATCTAAGACTTGAGCAGATGACGGTACATTTGAGGAATGCAGCATTACCGAGCATCTGGGTGTTGATCAGAGCACAGGGATCATCCTGCAGTATTCCCCAAACCTCTTTCTGGGAGATGTGCATGCAAGTCTCTGGACAAAGCCTGAGGCAGCGAGCCTCTTCGTACTCAGATAAATCATGTAGCATGTTGAGGCCTTAGTCTAACTTCTCACACCCCGAGGCTTAGGGCAAACTGGGCTGTCCTCTACTCCTGGCAACCTTCTTGGTGCTGGTGAAACCCACCAGGGACAGCAGAGAGATTTTAGAGTGGCCTTTTCCTCTCTCTGTCACTCGTGGGTTCTCCGTATATCTACCCTTTCCCCTCCATCAGGGACTCAATAACTCAGTTCTTGCCCGTCTAACAAGGTGCTGTGTTTGAGTCCTGGTCAAGGTGCTGAACTGATCAAGGCTTCATGATCGTAGTTCTAACTTTTAAAAATAATGATTGTGCACTAACCATCTGAAATTCCTCTCTTCCCATCCTTCCCCTCAGTGTGTCTTGAGGTGTGTGTTCAAAACTGGAAAGATCCAGGCTGAAAAGCCTTGACTGTACTGAATAGCCCCAAGTTCATCCTTGACAAAACTGCTTAACATCACTGGGACTCCAGCAGTGAGGAATTCTGACCTTTACATGAAAGCCAGGGAAGAGCAAGCCTCTGTCTCTGTTTTCTAATTTAAATTTTACACTTGAAGGGGATACATACATTTTAAAACCACCTCTTTAATCCTTGCAGCTGAACCATTCAGCTCTTGTGTTGCCAGCGAGAATTCAGGTGAAATATTTGACAGAGAGCAAGCGAGCTGCTCTACATCATTAAGGGAAGCAGAGGTAGGCGGCGAGAGTGTGTGACCTCCAGAAAAAAACAAACTGCATCGAATGCATCAAACAGTAAAAAGTTGCCAGAAAAGAAGAGGATTAAAACCCTTAAACCACTTGAAATCACATATGCCTAAAAGTAGAGAAATTCCTTCCTTACTTTTTTCTCTCTGTATAATTAGTCTTCAAATATGCTTACTAGGGTGAGTGCATTTGTCCCAATCTGAGGAAACAAATGGAATGATGTAACTGGTTTCTTTCAGTTCCCACTTCAGTGCAACTTCACAATACCCTTGGACTTCAGGGGATTAAGTTCCTGTCTTGGCCGTGGTCCAGTTACTGGTCATTGCTATTTGTCGATTATCCCAGCATTCCAGAAAACATTTTATCCCCTTCATTAACTCACAATTGACCAATCACATAAATCAGGTTAAGGACTAGTGGACATGTCTACAAAGAAAGGAGAGATTCAAAGAAAGGCCAGATTAAAGAACAGGTTGAATTTGATTTTTTTTTTTTTTTGAAGTTCTCTATTCTTGAAATTGCAAATAATGACCCCTGAAAAAAAAGAACATTAATTAAACCTACCACTCTTTTGTTCAGCCTTTCAAAAGATGAAAAAAATCATTGTTTCCCCAAAAGAAACCCCCATCTTCTTAAAGATACACAGCTCATTTCCATCATCATGCTTAAAAACTGATTATTTAGATACGCAGCATCTGTCAAGATGTGAATGTGCAGATGCATAACTGCATGTCTGTTATGGGCTCACTGTACTACCAGCGCACAAATACTGGTTTGTTGCTGCACAGACGACTGAGCATCGCAGACACACACACACACAAGGTTGTACACAGGTCTGCATGAGCCTTTGATTCAGCTGGAGTAAGCAAGACTATTGGCACTGATTTCACTGAGAGCAAGACTGTGTTCTGTATGAAACCAGACTGGTGTCTTTCTGGGTCATGTGCGGGCACCTGAGGACTCTCCTGGTTCAGGGCTGCTGCTTCTCTTGCTTGAACCCAAGGATCCTCAAGCCACTTTTGGGATAATGATCAGGGCCACAGTTCTGCATCCTGCCCTTCCCACGCCTCCGTCTGTGTTTGGCCACACTGTAACCCCAGAGCCATAGTAAAATGATGCAATCCCTTGTGCCTATTGTTGGTATTTTGAATACATATTTTTCTCGGTTTGACTTGGGGAGACTGTTTCCAAGAATGTAACTGGCTGGGTTTTAAATTGTACATTTCTGCCATGGGTTATTCTTCAAGCTCTTGCGTATGTGTGACCAACATGTCTCTATCTGTGGGCAGGACCAGTAAATGCTGCCTGCTGATGGGTGGCTGGTGTGCCCACATCCTCTCCATCCAAGGCTTGGGTTGCTGTGGGCTCCTGGGGTAGAGAAGAAATATGTGGTTCCCTTTCTTTGATGGCCATGGGGTGTGTTTTTTTCTGTAATAAAGTGCATGTGTTGTTTTCATGCACAAAATCTGCTCTACCTAAGTGATTTGGACCCTACAAGAAGACAGACATTTTTGTTGCAATCTTTGCTAAATCAAGGTTATGCTACACAGACAGTGGGGAACCTGTTGTCTTTTCTCCCCAGGGAGATGGGGTTTACCCTGCCTTCTCATCATGCATGTCAATAAGAGGGAAAGCAGAGACAGTATAGAGCTCTTCCTCTTCTGCAGCCTCTAGGCATTAACCTCCATGGAAAGCATCTTCAAAGGCCCAGTAACATTGTCTCTATGCAGGTTTTGTATCACTCAGAAAGCCCAAAACTTGTTGACTCAGGCCTTGGGTCTCAGAGTTAGCAGATGAGAACTGTGGGTTATCTCCTAGGAATTAGATCTGTAACCAGGGATGGGTCTAATACCGTTATATCTGAGACAGATATGCACCTTTCAGTTTTCATCCAAGATGTTACTTTTTCTGGACCTTGTGTGATACCTCAGTGAACTGAAGCAAGTCACAGGCACACTCCCAGCCTTAGAACACCCTCTGTTAACCTGGTGTTATAGCAAAATTGGAAACCCTCGGGGACTGAGGGCTCCAGACATTTCCTAGATGCTCATGATGGTTCTTGCTGGCCTTAAATGCTATGCTTGTACAGGTGAATTAAATGTGCTTGTGGGCTGTGTCTGGCACTGAGACCTGCTTGGTACAGCATGATTCCAGTTTGTACTGTTAAAAACTCTCTCTTAGTCTCCAAAAGGTGGGCCACAAGAAAACTGCTCACTAGAAACATTCCCTGGTGAGTGCTTATTCCTGACCTATGCCCAGAAATTGTTTACAGCAGTGCTAGCCAGCCCCAGACAAAACTTTACCAAGGTAAAGCTGGCTCTGGAGACGTGAGGGGATTACAGTGTCATCGTCCTTGTCCCATGAGAGGCCTATTTAAGGAGAGGGCAGAAAACCAGCAGCCTCACAGTCCCTAGACATATTGCCTCACCTTTGGCTACACTTCAGCCACCTCCCAGATATCTCTGTTGGGATCATAACCCTGCTTTCCCTGGACCTATGGCTCAGGATTGAGGAAATGGAGGAGATGATCCTGCATGATCATCTGCTGCACTCTTGGTTCATAGGGAAGGGTAGTCATTAACCTTGGGTCAACACTTGGGGCTCCTGGGCAGCTGTGGCAACGACCAGGACTGCTGTGGTGTCCCCCGGGGAGAGCCGTGGCAAGCAGCCAGCTTGTCTTGTCCATGCTCTGCCATTGCCCGCAGCCCTGGCCAGTTTCCACAAGACTCTCTCTGGTATGGGATGAAATGGGTGCCTGCGAGGATGCACTCACATCTGCCCTCAGGCCATGGAGACCTCTCTGTGGTGCTGTAGTCTGGCACAATGGGCTGGCAAGAGTGTCTCTCTGACTTCTCAGATGGTGCTGGTACATGTGAAAGTATATCTTTACCACTGACCCACAAGGCCTCCTTGGAAACATATCACAGCCTCTGTTCAGGCTTCAGCCTCCACAGAGTCTGGAGGCACCTCCCAGTTCCCTGCAATCTATGCTTAGGAATTTCCTGAGAAAGAAGTGTGTTTAATAGCCCTTGATGGTTCTTTTCTCCCCATATGCTACCCGTTCTTATCTGTCTTACCTGGCTCTGAAACCTTGCAAACATTTTGCTCCCCACAGCAGTGAGTTCCACAGTTTTGCTCTGCTGTGGGAAAAAAACCCTCTTTCTTCTTTCCTGTTTTTGAACCTGCTGCTTGATAACCTTTAAATCTTGTGTTGGGAGATCCAATGGACATCCATTTTGATTTATTTTCTCCACGTCATTCATGATTTCTATCATGTATTCCTTCACTTGTCTCTTTTTCAGTACAACATCTTTGTTGTTTAGTTGCTCCCTTTATAGTTGTTCCAGCACCTTTTCTAGTTTTACTGCTTGTTTTAGGGTTTGAAAAACATAGTTTTTGCAACATAGGTGCACCATTAATTTTTATTGTGTCATACCAACATCAAAATAACAATATTCATGCTGGTAAAGTGTTTTGAGATGTCCCAGTGAATAAATCATGGAGGCTAGTCAGAGGCCCTGGTATGTCTCAAAGTGAATTTGCTGTAGCTGTCTTGCCATCAGTAGGACCTAAGACTGCAGTCCAACCCCTCAATGTCAGTGGACAAAGCCCAGATTTATGCTCTGTGCTTCCTCATCACATTGGGACAGAAAAAGATGGAAGTAAGCATGAATTTAAGTATGGAGGTGTAAGGAATGGAAACAGTCCCTTGCTTAAGATTCATTGAACATAACGTGTTAAATATAGACTGTGATTTAAAATCCCAGATGCCATTTGGCATCCGTCTGGTACCTAGATGATGCCTAAATAAGAGTACTTTTTGACACATTATTTTAAGCCGTCTTCCTGGCAAAAGGACAACGACATAGTGTGCTGCTATTACATTTGCACCAACTTTTCACTACCTATTGATTTATGTTTATTTAATCACCATTACTGGTTTATATGTTATGCCTCATTTCTTTATACTGCACCATTTTTTCCCAAAAAAAAATTCGAGTAAAGGATTTATGATGGAAAATCCATAAAAGGTTCCTTTTGTTCCACCTAATTGAATTTCGCCTCCCGTAACCATTACCTTATTCCTGTTAGCAGCACTGAGAATGAAAAGCTTTGGCAAGTTTTTGGGTGAGTACGTCCAAGAAGTCAGAAATCTTGGCCTTTCTTCTGGAAGGTATTGTGTAAGGCAGACATCCTGGAAATATCCCTGTGCTTTTCCCCCTTCCCTTCTGTATCATTCCTAGAGTCAGCTTGAAGTTGTGGGGTAGCAAGATTCAGCTCTATAGAACAGAGTTCCTCAAACCTACATTAGCTCACAAAGCTTTTCTAGATCTTTTTGGTATTTAAATCTGTAAGAAAGGGTTCGGACTGAACATTAGTAGTGCCTAGCCCTTGGTCCTGTGAATCCTTGATTCAGGAGTGACTCCAACCCCAGCACTTACCTGGCAGCATCACATTGCAGCTTTGTATTGTGCTTTTCCTGTTTCATGCAATCGTAAGGACCAGCAGCCCAGTGACTTCACTCAGAGCTGAAGCCCACTTCCACAGTTTCCTGCATGGAAAGGGCAAGTTTCCTTTGTGTTTTCATTTTTAACCATGTTCAAGTACTGTCTATTCTTAACAAAGAAGTGATCCTTTGTGTGGTAATGAACTAGCCAGTCTACATACAAACTTTCTTCTGGAAAGAATATGCTGCTTAAAGATGTCAATGGCCCTCAGTTGCCAACAGAAATATAATTTAATGAGTAGGAGGCATTTACTTTTGAAAAAGAAGTATCTGTGTTCTCAGCCTAGCTCCACAAAATGAATAGGATGCCTAACTAGCTCCTTATGAGCCTAAGTCCAAAACTGAGATCCTCAGCTTGGCTCAGCTGCTGTCTGAGTGTGCTACTGAGATCTCTAGGGACATGATTCACCATGGGACTTGGATCTTCTGGTGCTTGGTCCCACAGTGTGAGTGATCTAGGTGTTCACTTAATAGTACAAGTCCCACAGTGGTCCAGACACATGGAAAGGTACTACAACAGGTAAGGAGGAGTGCTTTACATAAACATTTTCCATGTCAAAGGACACTGAAACACCCAAGATGTTGGGCAGGTCTATTGCAAACCACCTGGCAGTACTTGCATACCTGAAAAACATGTTTTGCTGAAAGTCAGGGATAGTTTGCCTGATACCCGAGTATCTGGTTTGTCTCACTAAATTTTTAACATGCTGGACACTGACACATCTCTAAAACCCTGCTGTAATGCATACAAGAGGCATTTCTCCAGCTATTTCACTACCAAGGGACACTTCTAGCTGGTGTTCTCAGGGCATCTTTTAGGATGGTCTTCATGCAAAACAGTCAGCAGACATTAGCCTGAAAGAAGATTTTCTAGGAAGGAGAATTTATGTTGCTAACTACTTAGCACTATTAGGTAACTTAGGCGGCTTCCACCCCATATCAGTCATCCAAATAAATAATGATAAAATCCTTTTGCTGGATTAAAAGCATGAGTTTGTAAGGCATAAATGAGGTTAGCTACTCTCTGCAGACATTATTCTTAGCAAGAGTCTGTCTCATCTCAGGAATAAGGACATTCTTATGGATCCAATTAGAGAAAACACACTGTCTGGCAAGAAAGAACAAAACCTATAATACTTCTGATTATACAATGGCAGCTGGAGTAAAATTTTCTCATATGGGAGTATGTGAGCTCAGTGTGAAAGGAGAAACTCAGCTTGTCAGACTTAATTAGAGTTATGAATAGCTTATGGTCAGCAACCGAATACATTGTCCACTCCGGGGTTCTGGGGCAGAGGTGAAATCGGATGTCCGTGAGATGACACCCTCACTGTGTTCCTGGGGAGACGGGAGTCCAGTGCTTCTCATCAGTTGTGCTGAGAAAACTGTGGACTTTCCCTTTCATTAAAATGTTATCTCTACGTGGCGACTGAACAAAAGAGGTTTCACCAGAGAGTCTAAAAGCACTCTCTAAATATCAGCAAGCGAAAGACGCTCTATTAGAGACGGGATGTGGGCCAACATCTTACAACAAAACACACACGTAATGGAGGCTGGTTTGGACAGTAGAAAGGCCATAGCGGGTAATACATCGAATCATCCACCTGAAGTACATAAAAGACTAATTACATTAGCATCTAAGTGCCTCATAGCACTCTTCTAAGCTAGAGATTTCCTGTTATTCTCAATTTATATGGAGAGCTGAGGAGCAAGCAGAATATAGGATATCAGTGGGATCTAGTCATTCAGATACCCTTGCGAGCCCTACCCCGGGGACATATACATCAGCATGCAAGAATGGCCTCTGAAGGGCTGCCAATTGCCTGTCCATGAGATGGTGGACAGTGAGTGCACCTGGGTTTGGTCCACTGACTCGCTGCTCTTATTTGGGCACCAGGGCCCCTACATGGCCTGAAAGCTGCTTTGCAGATGGTGTAGAGATAGGTGCAGATTTACTAGGAGGGTAGGGTAGAGTAAGAGAGCTGTAGTATCCACATTGGTGCCAGCCACTGAATCAAGTGTGCTCCAGCTCTTGTGAGTTAGGATCTTGGATCCTGGAGGATATTTCTCTGGGAAAAGCTGACCTATCGACAATTGTCATGTCAAGTGCCAGTATATCCCTGCATCGCGGGCATCAGCTTCCAAGGTGGCATCAAAGCAATTTTGTTTTCCTTAAGCTTCTGCTGATCTAAATAAATGAACTTGAAGCAGAACTGTGAGGTAGTGGAAAAGTCTTGGAGAGAAAGGCAGCAAAAGAGTCACTGTAACCAACCAACACCAGTGCAAATGCAGTTGAGGCAACTCTAACATAGGGGGACTCATCTCATAGATCATGTGTGAACAGGATTTTTATAGGAGCTTTGTTAGAATAAGTTTCCTCTGCGACCTTGGGTAAGTCACTTATTCCAGTTCTCAGTATTCAGCTGCAGGGTAATGCTTCATTTTTGCCTTTCTCTAAGTTGCATTTTATGCTTCCTAGAAGAGAAGCTGTCCTGAACAGTGACTGGGGCTTCAATCCCAGCTGAGGTCTCTAGTGTTACTGCAAATTTAAAGGCAGGTCAGTGCATGCCATCTTCTACATCAAAACGAATATAGCTTATCCTACAGACTCAAGATCTTTGCTTCTGACAGCAAAAACCTTTGGGGAGGGGGAAAAGAGAGGCCCATAGAGTTCTTTTCACTTTGAGAGGATTCTCCTTCCAGACGCAGTGAGGTGCGTCTGGAAAGTGAAATGCACATTTCTCAAAAGAACATAAGAAAATCCTTGCTTTTCCACCTAACATAGTTATTTGTGTCATCATGCTTCCATGTGAAAGGGCATCATGTACCCTGCTAAAGACTAGGGAGGGTTATGTCCCTTGGCTCTCTTCTTGAGGCTAATGTACAAGTGGTATCTTGGGCTCAGATGTATGCAATCCTTTGAAATTTGATTTGTCCCCTGGTCCTGTTGCCTGTTATGCAGAGTGGCTGTGGGCGGAACTGGCGTGTTGATGTCCCCATTGGTGACCGCATGTATTTCGGGAATGCTCTGTAATACAACCTGGCTCATTGTTGACAGCCAGAACTTTCCATGAAGGCCACAGGCTCCTTTTCTTCTCTTTGGCTTTCTCACTTATTAGGGGGGCAGTGATAAAACAGGTGTGCCTGGAGCATAAGGAGGCATCACCGCACCAAACGGCAAGGTTCAGACAGAGCAGGAGAAGGCACTTCCTGTGGAAGGGATCTCTTGCCACTCTCTGCAGGCTGTCCTTATATATCCATCATTGCCTAGTATATACCCAAGGGCAAAGATCTGACCAACTTCTAAGCAGGCACTGTGCCATCGTAACAGATGGGCATAAATGGGGCAGCCAAGAAGCCATGTATGTGCATCTAGTGTGTTTAAGGGTTGGATTCCCAGCCAGGAACGTCGGAGCAGCTGTCCACCCTCAGTTTACATGCCTATAGTTTAGGGGGATCTGCCATTACTAATCCAGCTTCAGAGCTGGTTTAACTTTCAAAAATTAAAAATAGCATGCGCTGCCCCATAAGGAGAGCTGAGTCTTGACCCATTTGCATTGAAGGGTTGAGTGGGTGAATGGGGAGGGGGGACCTAGCATCAAAGAATGGCAGGGTAGTAAAGTGTGTTGACCTCTGTCTTTTTGTGGGGGGTCCGCTCTGGAATTGTGTTAGGAATGCCTCCGCACAGCAGCCAGCTACGGACGGGGTGGCCAAGGCAGGGTTTGGGCTCTGCTGGGAGCTTTCCCTTCTACTTTGTCAGAGAGGACCAAATTCAACCATCCTGCTCATCTCAGCCCTATGGGTGGATGCTGCCTCATGTCTGAAACCAAGAGGTGCTTGAATTCAGTGGTTCAAAATCTAGATTTTGAAGGTCTAAATGCCTTTTATTTAAAATCAGATTCTTCTGGCAAAAGCCTAAGATCTGAGTTTCAAATTCCACCAGAGACTGATGGACACCTCAGCCAAGCACTTAATCTCTCAAAGAAAGATGCCCTGGTGTTGCAGAGATGTGGATGCGCTTCTTTACACAGAAGAGGTAAGATTTTCCCTGAGTTTAATTATCACAGTTTAGGGGTATTTGGAAGCTCAGAGGTAGAACTAATAGAGGATTTAGTTTGAAAAAGGTCAAGCACTGAAGCACCTGCCTTGGATGTTTAGCTGCTAGAGTGGAATCCATATCATCAGGTTGAGTGCCTCAGCTTATGTAACTCATGGGCTGCTCAAGAAAGGGCCTGGACCAGTCAACACACAGGGAGACACCCTAATTAAGCCCTAGAAAAGGCTAAGTACAGGTCTGTATTTGCAGTCTCACCACCTCCTGGAACTTGGGCATGTGCTCAGGGTTAGAGGGAGGTCCCTTCTGCAGGGACACCAACCCAAAATCTTCCTTCATGGCTCACAGCATTTCTTTCAAAGAAATGAGCAGCTCTCTCTCTTTTCCCTGTGCTACAACCAAAGGCAGCTGGGCCAGTGATTTCCCTTTACTGTGACAGTCCAGCAATGGCTGGATCATCTAGATGCAATTCCCATCCCAAGCATGGTGAACCCTGCACCTCGATCTATGCAACATACACAAACAGAAAATGCTATCAGAGCCCAGGGTTTATCTGCTTTCCTCCTCTCATTACTAGTTATTCTGCAGCCACTGGGATATTAGGGAAGGCTGGTTGCACCATTTTATTCTGACTGGTCTGAGGGAGAGCCTTTGCTGAAAGCTCTGCTGAAAGTGGTGGTTGTCCTGTGCCAGGTTTCAGTGTGAATTAGGTGCCTGGCAGAAAGTCTGGTTTTGGAAATACAGTCAGCAGTATGTGCCAAAATACTTAGGTGGAAGCTTTGAGGTATAGCTGAAAGGCTCAGTGGACCCAAATTTTGCACTGGCACTTCAGACACCTGGTCTCATTTGGAGTCTGGATGCTCAAAGATGCTGTGATCCTAATAGGACTTTGACTTTGAAATCTTACTGGGTATCTTAAGTTCCCCAAACATTTTGGAAATTTGACAATAAACAACTCAAGCTCTGACTTCTCCAAAGACTTGCGCTTTGAGATTTAGGGCATGGCTGCACACACGAGTCATTGCGGGGTGAGTCAGGGGGTGGATTTACCTCACCTTGCTGACTGTGGTAAATGCACGTTCTTACCTGTGGTGGGGTGTTAGGCAGATCAAAGCCAGTGGGGTAAGCTGTCGTACCGGAGCATTCCCACAGACAGACAGCGGCAACGACATAGCCCATGGTCTGTACTTCCACTCTTCTCCTATGCATGGCCTTGCCCATGGGATCTGGTATAGACATGGCTTTCTACTCTGGCATCACACAGATAGACGCAGCTGGGTTTTTTTCCCATCATCTGAAACATCTTTTCTTTCTCACCTTTCTCCTTCTCTGGTGTTACTTATTTTTCATTTCTTCAACGTTGTGATTTAAGTCCTGTCAAGCCTCTGAATTTGGAGCTCATCTGAGAGATATGCAGCAAAACTTTGAACTGTGTTGTAGCATTTTCCAGAGGCCTCTGTGCACACCGCAGCATTAGGCAGTATTTGCAGCCTGCAAGCGACCTGTTGGGATATGCCCATCACAGTGTGGTTATCACAGCCGTGAAAACTAGCGCACCTAGTTGTGGTATGTGAGTTCTTCTGTATCACTAGGTTTCTACATGTAGTCTGTGGATAGAGTGTGTCTATATAAGTGTTTTGCCTGTTTTCTGAGAGGAGAAAACATATTAAAATATGTTGATTCTATGACAAACAGACCTACAGAACACCACTCTTAACTTTCTCAGGGTGCTCTAGTGATTATTATTTTCCCAGTTTATCTTAGTTGGTGACTCTTCTTCCCAATCCCCCTCCAACAATCTCAGCAAATTCTACCTTTCTGAGACTAGTATTACTCACCATTTGCAAACACTATGTACTGCTGTCTGCACAGCAATATAAACCAGGGAGAATAATTTCTGGAAATGCACAGCTGGAAATGGCATTATTAGTGCACACCAAAACAATAATCAGAACAGAAAGAAAATGGGCATAACATGGATGAAAGTTAATTTTGCAGCTATTGGAATATATTGAGAGTAATTGTTAAACCTCTATGTTGTTACCAAAGCTGTGATACTGTAGGTATTCAGTATTTCTATTCAGATGGTGCCAACGCATCCTGAAGATGGACAAGGGCAGCACTTTGGTAGATGGCTGATAATCCAGAAATGCAGGGAGCTGTTACAGTCTAGGATTTACCCAGTGTCCAGTGGCTGCCTGAATAAAAGTGTGATGCAATTTTGTGATATTTATTATGAATCTCATGTCCTGCGAAGTTATGCTTAAAGTCACAGCTCATAGAGTCAAAAATGAGCCTGTTCTCATTTTTAAAAAGTATTAGTGGGATCTGCATAGTAAGTGAAACGCATCATACATATTCATTGACTGTTGAAGATAAAGTATGAACATTACTTGAAGCAGGGTGTGGTATCCTCCTCTTCCTCATCTTCAGCTTTAACCACTGGTTTGTCCTTCCTCTCTTGCTGGCTTAGTGGATTTCTACCTCTTTAAATGAAAACGGAGCACGTTGAACAGAAATGGCTGCAAAATTCTCATTTAGGCCTGGTGGTTCGGCGTATCTGTGGGTGCAGTATCATTACACACCTGGGCTGGAGAAGGACATGGCCCTTTCTCGCAGCAAGTCTGGCTCAGCGCATTAAAACCGAGCAGAGCAATGACAGCAGAATGGGATATGCCAGTACTGACAGATGCAGACAAGCACACCCTGCCAGCACTGGCCTTGGTCCTCAACGTGCAGAGGAGCTCCAGTCAGAAACGCTAAGAGGACACAGGACCTCGGCTCCTCTTTCAATACAGCCATGGCAGCCTGGCTGGGAAACTTCGCCAGGAAGCTGTGTCAGGAATTAAGACTTGCTAAACTGGAAGCAGCATGGAGAAAGGCAGAGCTGTTCTCCACCCAGACCGGAGCAGGGGTGCACGCTGCACCGCGCGAGTGTACCAGCCTGTCCTGCACCCTCCGGCTCATCCCGGAGAGGTGGCCACAATGGTGTTGCTATTCCCCATCATCCACTGGCCTGGGTGCAATGAATCCTAAAGCATTCGGATTCAGCGTATGAAGAAAAGGCCTCTGTTATAATGAAACAGAATAAGGCTTTGCTTTCAGAAACTTTCTGGACTTGCCCTATTCCCCAGTCACTATAGCGCTCCAGCAAATACTTTGCAAGCCAGCTTTTACACTGCTTCTAGGAACACAGAGAATATTCAACCAAAATATCATGTGTCGTGGATTTGACCTCTTGGCATTTGTTGACATAAAGTTTACCTCATAGCTACTATTTTCCTAATAAATTATGTTTAGGGTTTGTTTTTCAAGCTTAAATGGAAAATCCCAAATTGTGTCATGACAAGAGTAAACACTCCTACATGTTAAACATGTTCTGTTTTCCATTGCTCTGCTGCCAATGTCTGGGGTGAAAAATGGCCCAAACAGGCTGAGTGTCAAGAGTATAGTAGAAGTGAGTTGCAGCCAACTTCAAGTCTGGAGCTGTGCTGTTGCTGCAGCAGCTGAGTAGCTATTGCCCCTGATCCATACACAAAGAATCAATAATCAAAGCTTCTCTTTAATTGACAGATGCTGCTACCCTCACCCTGATAAGCTGTTGGAAGGGCTGTTTGTCAGAGATGGAAATATAAGAAACTTGTACAGTGCCAGGTAAACCACAAGCAGTTTAAGAGAGGCGTGCATCCTGCACACCTGCATGCCGAACACCTCTGGACCACTGTGTTTGAGGGAGTGGTGGTTAGGCAGAATTCCCTGCTTTCCTACCACCTGAACTGAGCTCTGCCTCCCCGTGAGCCTGAACTCAGAGCAGTTCAGGGAAAGCAAAGGATTAAATTCCAGAGAAGACTTGGGAACCCAGCCGCGTGATGAGGTGCCGAAATTCAACACAGAGTCTCTGCCGAGATGAGCCGAACTTCATGTTCCGCTGCCACCTGACCCAGCAGGTGCCTAAATTCCTGCCAGAAAATATAGGCGAAACTGCCAAGTCCTGGCAGAGTAAGATACCTGGAGATGTGCATAAATCTCAAGGGATTCTGTGCTAGGCATTCCTCTCTCTCCCGCCCACGGACCAAAGTATGGAGGTATTTGGATAGCGCTCATGAGGAAACACAGGCAGCAGCATGGCCTTTTGAGGTCGGCGCAGTAACATGTGGACACGCCGAGGATTTCCCCTGCATCTTGTCTGAAGTTGGGCTATGAGGTCAGGCTCCTCGTTTGCAAGGTCAGCTAGCCTCCAAGCTACTGGACTGCTGAAGCTTTCTCTCTTTCTGTAGAGAGTTAACTAGCCACCAAGTCAGGTGGAGACTGGGAGACTAGGTAGGCTGGAGGAGGGAATATTTTGTTTCCAAATCTCAGAGCTGGTCTCCTACCTTTTAGCAGTGTGTCTTTACCCCTTAAGAGAGTTGTAAGAAAGTCAGACCAGTCTTGAAGACCTTACAGGAGGAGAGGATTCACTACTGGGTTAGGTACCTAACTGCATTGTAATATTTAATTTGCTTTGTCAATTTGTCCCCCATACTACTAGAATATGCTTTGTCGTTTCAGCACAAGTTTTTGTCTGAGATGCACTCCAGATCCAAGCAAGTTTACATAAAATCAGAATACAGCCTTAGAAGGCTGATTCTCTGAGACAGGCTCCCCCTCCTGTAGTACTATTTTTACCCCACTGGTTTCAGCAGGGAAGTCCTTTGTGCTATAGGGGAGGGAAAATTGTTCTCTTTTTGAGGTCTCCCCAATGAACTCGAATTCAGACATAGTGTGTCCTCCCTGTGCCTCTGATCTACCAGGCCTTTCTGAAGTGATGGGCTAACATCTGAGCTCTTAAAGAGAGAAATCTCAGTGTAATTGAAATAAGTGACAAAGCTTCCATTGACTTTCCATTAGGAGTGATTTTGCTGAAAGCAATTAGACCTCAAAAACAGCAGTGCAAAAACAAAAAAAAATCCCATACACTACTGTGGTCCAAACATTCATGGAGAAATGAGAATCCTCTCACACAGATGTCTTACGGAGAGGAAAATGAGGCAGCTTCAAGAAGGATCCACCCAAGGCTTGCAAAGGTGAGCAGCTGCTGGGTATGAGGGACCGAGTGTCCTCCCTTCAGCTCTCTGAAGGTGCCTGCCTTTTCACAAAATGAGTTTTCAAATGCCTCTTTCTCTAGCTGGGCACAGCACAAGCAAATTTCCCAAAACTGCTAGTCACTTCAGAAGTGTTTGGCTCTGGGATCCGTCTTGAAAGCTTTTCTTGACACGTCCAAAGATAATCTCCAGTCTGCCAGAAGGACCTTGGAGCCAAAACGTTAACCTTTCCTTTTGCATTTCTGTCTCCAGCGAGTGTAGCTGTGCTCTTAGGTAAAAAGTGGCTGACTTCTGCTGGAAGCTGGGCTGGTGAAGTCGTGCACAACACACGCCCAAGTGCTGTTGCAAGGAGAGAAAAACCAGCTCCCCACCAGGCTGGCTGCTTGAGGAAAGCGGGAAGGGGGATGGCGGCTAAAGAGCTTTTTTACACTCCTAGACTTCTGTCTGTTCTTTCTCTTCGGTGACTGCGCTGATTGGCATCCAAAGCACATTCAATCATGCTTGGTAAAAAGTGAATATTTTAACAACTAAATAGCTTGTTCGCCCAAGAGAACTCACATTTTCCAAGAAAAAAGCCAAGCTGGGTTTGAAAATACATGTGCAAATGGATCATGGGATATGTGTGTTAATTTCATGACTTTCTATGACACTTTCTGTGAGGATAACAACGTACTTCTGTGTATTAATTCAATGACTCATCCACTTTCCAGAAGTCTTTACCTTATAGTAGATAAGACATGTAAACCACAGGGTTTACTTCACCCACACACACATCCAGCTGTTCCTGCATGGAAAGCTGCCATAGTTTCACAGTTCATAACAACAGTGTGTAAAATTTTAGAGCTGAAATTGTATTTCTCCCACATACTGATACTGACTGCTGTAGATGCTGTCACAAGCTGCATGAAGTTCACAGCTGTGTGGTTGGGTGAGTGAAGGGATGTTGACTTCCGCTCTTGGTGCAAGATGACCAGCCAGACACTGAGTATTCAAAGCAATCTTACAGCCGTGGCTTGGCTGCCCTGCACTTTGTCCAGCTAGTCTCAGATAAGAAGAGCTGTAATGGTTGAGTCCCACAGGCTGGATACTCCATAAATGTATTAAGGAAAAGAGCACTTAGTAAAGATCTTCCTTAGAAAAGAAAAGGAAGAGTTCATCAGGTAGCACTGGGTTGGTCAGGGTATTCAATGAAATGGAAAAACAAGCATTAGGAAGAGCACACAGTGCACAAATTAACCATACAACACAACTAATTAAGCACAAATACTGCAACAAAGTCAGAGAAGACATGGAGTGAGGGATCAGGTGAGAAGAAAGCAACACTTCAGTAGAATTTCGTAAATAGCTTGTTTAACAGGGCAGATGTTGGATGATAAAAGAACTAATGAAGAAGAAACAAGGGAGCAATTGTAAACATTGGGATTAAGGAGGTGTGAGCAGGGAGGAGGAGGCAGCTCAGTGAAGAGCAATGTTAAGAAAAATGGGAGCAGAGTCATAGAAATGCAAAGTGGAAAAGCTAAGATCATAACAGGAGGAATAATAAAATTTGGGGCAAAAACCCAACCTGCGGGGAAGTCATGCCCCGCTTTATGGCACGAAGGTCAGTTTGAAAGGGCTGTTCTGTGAATAATGTATTCTAGGAGACCTAAAATAGCAGCAATTTAGGATGGCATTGGGCCATGTGGTCCATCTACCAACTGTATCTCTCTACCACGCGATGCGTTTGCCCTCCAAATGCCGGGCTGACTCACGCTTTAATGTGTTTGCAGTTGCACAACTGCTTTTGGATTTCCGTGAAGCATGCAGACCTCTTTTAACCTCCCGCCTCGGTCTCTGTTTATGAGCTTTTGCTTGTGTTGTGCCGCATGTTTGAGTAAGTGAGAGTCAGACCCCATGACCCCATGGCGTGGGGAGGACCAGTCTCCTGGCTCACCCAGGGACTGTTAGCTCCATTTAACAACATAAATGTCCAAGGGCCAAATTCAGTGCCACTGGAGTCAGTGGGAAGGTTGCCACCAGTTCAAATGGATCCAGGACTCAGAGCCAAAAGTCTCTCCGCACCGAGAGAGGGAGACACTGGCAGTCTTTCCAGCTCAAGGAAGCTTATGTTTTGTGATTTATTCCCCTTTTTCAGTGCATTGTGCAAGAAGGATGGCCTCTGAATATGAACATCTACTAGATATATATATAAAGTTAGCATCAAGGTTTGAATAACTTCAGGCTTACGCTCTTTACAGATTATATGCACTTTAGAACTGAAGTCATTTAAAGTCAGACAAATTCCTCTTAAAATGGCAGATCCTCAGCAAAGGGCTCTTGAAGTTCACATCTGAACTCGCTCTTTTTTGAAGAGGAAGAGCTAGAAGCAGAGGGCAATGGCCTCCAGCAGAGTCTCCACTTCCAAGGGAAAAGCAAGACAGAAAAATTGAATGACTTTCCAGCACAGTGAGCAGGGGGTGGATCTGACGTGTCCCCAACCCTGCTGAGACACGGCCTGATCAGACCGCTCTGCAACATCTTCACCCAGCTCTGCCCACAGTCCTCCTCATCCAGTAGCCCAGGGGAAGGCATGGCAAGGGGCCAGGGCAGAACTCCCAAAACCGCTTCTTCTGAGGGAACATAGGAAATGGCAGCCGCTTGTGACACAGTGGGAAGATCAGTCAAGGGAGTTTGTGCCTGCAACAGGTTTGCCTCCCTGGAAGCTATGAAAAATGATTCAACTCGAGCAAAAAAAAAAAAAAAAAAAAAAAAAAAAGAAAAAGAAAGAAAAAAAAAGGCATCAAAAAAAAAAATCCAGAAATGAAAAGAGAAAATAAGCCAAAATACCATTTACAAGAAGGAATTTTATTTGACTTCCAGCTTGAA
Organism: Dromaius novaehollandiae; assembly: GCF_036370855.1. Lineage (NCBI taxonomy): Eukaryota > Metazoa > Chordata > Aves > Casuariiformes > Dromaiidae > Dromaius > Dromaius novaehollandiae. The sequence continues at coordinate 81,063,732 of NC_088101.1, read as the reverse complement.
TGCTTTTTTTTTTGCATTGGCTACTTTTTTCTTTGAACACTCGGAGCATCATTAAAAGCACATTTGTTTCATTAGGTTTTGCATCAGTCTAATTATATCCTGTGCAGAGCACGCTTGGACTTGACTACCCAAAAGGGACAGCTAGAACTGGATTCTTTAAAAAGAGCTTTTCATTTTATAGAGCTATAAAAAAATAGTGATACTATTCAGTCCCAAACTCACAATAACCAAAACTGTATGGCACAAACTCCTTTCCCTCAAATTTGGACTTCCTAATCCACTCTTCAAATATTTTCTTGTTTGTGCTTTTTCTCTATCTCCACCAGTCTTAGAGGACATCAGGTCACTGCTTCATCTAAAGGTGTCCTGAATGAATTAGCCAGTAAAATTGAGTTATTCTTATTCTATCAACAGTGACGTCTGGGACTGGCCAAAAGTGCTTAACTGATTTAGGAACACATTGATTTAAGAATAACATTTAATTCTGGTATAATATGGCTCTGAGGCCCCATTCGGTGAGATATGCTAAAACCATAAATGTAGGCAGTGCTGGCCTCAAAAGAATTTATGTGCTGGAGGCCCTGATCCTACTGATACAAATCCGTGCCCAGATGGAGCCCTTTTTATCTTGCAGAAAGTTTAGTACTGCTAATGATTATTTAGCCAGAAATGACCCCATGTAAGTGGGGCTCCATGGCTGAATTTGCTAGCCTGACAACTCCCTTGGTTTGCAAACAGAGCGAAGGACGTTGTTAATGAAGAGACACTGAACGAGAGATCCACTTCTACAGCCATTTTTCTGATTGCAGCTGTACTATAAATAACCCAAGATAGCTCTCTTTACTAATTGTTTAAGAACTGGAAGCATAACTAACGATTGCCAAGTAACAGGACTTTCACTTCTAACAGGATGGAAGAACATAAGAATTCGGGGCGTGACTGAGAAATGTCATCCCACAACTGTGTACCCTGGCAGTTTTCCAAAACACCCTTCGTTGGCCCAGCATCGCTCCATTTATGTTCATGTACCACTCAAATATCTCCATGGGAGCAGATTTCGCCTAATACTGAACTGTTTTGGAAATGCTGGCCATAATGGTATTCAACATATTGGTTGGACTGATTAAGTGGCAGAGTGAGCTGTCTCCTCTGTTCAGGGTTGCCCTGAGCACAAGCTGCCCAAAGCCATCAGGCCCTTGATATGTGAAGGACTTTTGGCCTGTGGGATCGGGTACCCGAAGCCAGCAAAATAACAGACCGCTCTACATTTGCCTATAAATATGCTTGAACCTCCCTGGAGGTCCCTCTCTGCAGCAGGGAGTGGGCCACTTTCTGGGTCCCTGGTTATTCAGCCACTGAACAGTGAGGTGCAACCAAACTGTCCTGGAGGGAACGTAGACCGACAGAGTGCCCAGGGCTTTAGCGTTTAAGTAAAAATGTATTAACGGCACCTTCCCTCCTCGCTTTTCACCAGTTCACTGACACAAAATCATTGCTTCTTCTGGGTAGGCCTAGCAGCACCACTCATTTCTGTCCCAAAGATTTTCTGGGATGACCTCTCCATTTCAGGGGGAAAAAAAAAGAGGTTTTTAACGAATTAATTAATATTAACTTTAGTGTTTTCCTGTCAACAGCAAGCCTGTCTTACAAAGGGTAAGCTTTCTGACCCTATGATAAGAAGACATGTTACTTAATCAATATATTTTCCAGTGTATGTGTTCTTTGGCAGAGATTTGAAGTTGTCTCTTCTGAGTGTGTGTGTGTGTGTGTGTGTGTGTCTGCGCCTAGATATATGTGTATGCGTAAGCGTTCCTTTTTCAAAAAACACAGTTGTTGGACATGGATAGGAATGTATCTGGCATCTTTAGAAGCAAGAATCAGAAGGAAATCAGTATTTGAGCGAGTTTTGCAAGAAATCCAGCTCTGACTATTTTGCGGTTAACTTTCCATTCCAAAATTGCTGATGGTGAGCTGTCCAGACCATGTCTCTTACCAAAGAATTTTGGAATCGTGAGAAAACAATGAGTTAGCCGTTAGGAAAGATTAACCTTCCAATCTTAATCCTTCCAACTATCGCTTTACATAAAAAGGGCATTCATGTCTAAATCACTGTTAAAGACTCTTGGATAAATTTCTCCCTCGCCTAATTCCACTGAAACTGTCACTGTTACATCAAATATACGGTGATTTAATGTGAGTTGGCTACAGTTATTGTTACAACAGTGCTAGAATCGCCATCTAATATTGGAGCCCTGTTATACTGCCACACGCTGTATTTACCCAGAGAAAGCTAGACCAGCTAAACAGACAGGACAGACAAAGGACTGCAGAGCAAGAAAATATTTATATAGTTTGTAGGTAGGCAATAAAGACTCAAAGTAATAAGATGATTTGGCCACAAATATATAAAGAATTTGGGAACATATGTGAAGTAAATCCAGCTCTGCTAAAGCCACACCATTCTTCCGCTTGCTTTCCAAAGCACATTAGTGTTTAATTTATTGTGGAAAAGGTGGGCTGTCCCTTCAGATTTCACCAGTGGTTCCACAACCAGAACAAAATGTTACTATTTAGCATAACTGAATGAATCGATTCCCAGAACAAATCTGCTGGCAATCCCTGGTACAAATAATATTTTAGACGTAGGAGTACAAAGGTACTCAGTGCCTGTCACTTACTTAGGCATTTTAATCCCTGCTAATTTCCTAAACAGGACCTAGACTCCTCAATACATTTGTAGTTCTTGGGCTCCAGGTTTTAAAAGTCAGAAATAAAAGCATTTATCAAGCCTTTTTTTTAATCATAAAGAAAATGTACCCTGTTTTGTTTAGGAATTTATCTGGTAAATACACGGCCAATTACCATCAGTACTAAATTACCTGACCGGTGACATTCAGGAGGCACTTATGGGCTTAATTTCTTGGCATCCTCTATCCGCATGGTTGCATACCAAGCATACACACTTTAACAAGTAACTCTGCAAACTGAGTGACAGCTCTTGAATGCTCAGGCCAGCACAGCTGCAGTTTGGTGGCTCCAGGACTGGTGGCAGGATGAAAGCCCAGCACAGCTGCAGTTTGGTGGCTCCAGGACTGGTGGCAGGATGAAAGCCCAGCCGTACTACTCTACCACCTCTGGATGCGGCCATCCCATGCAATTTTCCTGTTGATTGTCTGACTGCAGATTTCAATTTTGCACATTTTGGAGAGGAAAAAAAAATGGCAAAAAGGTCTATCTCACCCAGGTTGGGATTCTAGGCTGTTGGTGGTGATTTGGAGCCCCAAAATGCCAGGAACTAACAGTGGCTGCATTAAAACTCCCCCGAAATGGGGTGCGGGAGATAAGTGCCATATCCCCCTGACTCTGCAAAGTGGCATTCGTGACATGAGGCCTCAGCAGCTGTGACTAGTCAGGTTGCAAGTCCGCCTCTTGCACCAAGCACTGTGGGTCTTTAGCCAGCACTAATGGTCAGCACTGTCTTTGAGAAGAAAAATAAGCTAAGAGATTGGGCCTGACAGCTTGCAGGCATTACTGGCAGCGATGTTTCTCATGTTTTAGAGTTCCCTGCTGGGGGAGGTCCCTTCTGCCTTCCCATCATTGCACTGCTCGTAAGGAAATCTCACAGAAAGAACGAAAAGCAAGGACCACCTTGCTCTTACAGCTGAGTTATCTTAACAAGCTGTTTAAAATCTCTTTGGCTCTGTTCTTTTTCCCATGTTTTCACCTTGTAGAGTCTCCAGTGCTACTTTCCGCCTCCTCGCCATGGTCATGACTAGCAGGATTGGATGCAGCCCCACAGAGAGGGAGACAAGGTTCCTCACTGTCCTTAGTCCATCTGGCTGCATGACATGTCTGGTGCCTACATCGCACAATGGGGCAGAGCAGAACAACCTTCCAGGCAATTCTGAGCAGGCCAAAACATCTGCACACTTGAACGGTCAAATATGAGGAAGATTTGCAGTTTTGAGTGCTGCCTTAGGAAAAAATGCCTGTGTTCTGAAATTTGGAGTGCTAATGAAGGCAGCTAATGGGTATTGGCTATGTAGGGGATTCTCACATAGTTTTACTGCTGCCAGACGCTCTGGGTTAGTACACTGGTCGTATGGAGGTGCCTGAAGTCTCTTAATCCTTGAGGATAAAGGATATCCTTTTTTCCTTTAATATTTTGAGAAATTTAGACAGCAGCTGGGCTTGCTCCATCTCCTTAACATAATAAGAAGCGCTTCACCCACAATACTGCTTTCCATCTTCTGCCTCACACCAGTAAGGGGTGTTTGAGCAATGTCCTTCCCAGGTCTGGAAGTCATCTCCATGATATGATGTTTGCTGTCAGCCTGCTCTTGCCTTCCCAAGAGGTGGAGGCCAAACAGCACTTACTTTTTTTCAGCATGTGCTGTGTTTTCCAGGTCCTTCTTGCTATAAGTGTCCCTGCTTTGGGCCGCTATGCTCAACTCATGGTGTCTCTGGCTTCAGAAATATCTACTGTGGCAGTAGGACAAAGAACTTGTCAGGAACCACAGGAGATGAATGGCATGGCAGCCATGCCAAGGCCCTGAATGATAGTATCGCTGGAGAGCTAAGGCCAGCTCAGCTCATTGTGGGATGAAACAAATCTAAAAAGGCAGTTTCTCTAGGCAATGTACACTACTGTGTCAATAAAAATTATCCAGATGGGAGGTTATTTTGCCACATCACTTGATGTTTTTTAAAGGAATTGGAAAAAATGATTAATATTTTGACTGCTTTGTTGGATTTCTTATTACTATTTGGATGCAGTGAGCAGCACTGCCTGGCCACATATGCTTTTTAAGATGGTTACTGTCTGTTGAAAAAAAAGGAAGAAACCAGAAAAAAGCAAATTTAATTTGAATTACACCTGTAAGCTCCCTTACCACGCAATGCCTAGGCGTCCGAGAGACAGTCCTCACTCCCGTAACAGGGAAGAGGCACTAAATAGGTCCAGGAGAATGCGACTACACCAAAAAATGGGGAGAGGACTGCTACAGAATCAAAACCAGATCTTAGTCCAAAGCCTTAACACCAGTAGCACGCTTAAGGTTGGGGAGCTAGTAAATGTTACAGGTTTAGTACAGATAGATATGGAGCTATATGCACAGACAGACTTTAAATATAGATGACCCACTTTGGCAAACTGGAATGACAACCATTTTGTACGCCAGCAGTGGCCGGGTGGAAGTGCTATCATTCACTGCAGGATAGATGACCTCAAGTCTGCAACCACCGCATAACACACCTCTTCAAAGCCCTAATGCTTGGAAGAGTGACACTCATGCCTTGCATCGAGCATGAATGGTTTTACTGAAAGCACTGAGGCTAATTATCTGCCCAAAGCCAGCTCTAAAAGCCTGGAGCATTAGTTAGCAGAGATAACATTTCTGTATATAGCTTGATAGCTGATTTATTTTATTATTCTAAATGAATCACACAGGCAGAGGAGATTAATCAGTTGTCTAGCCAGTCCTCTGCGCATAGCCTGGACTACTGATTCCCTCCAGCAGTTCCTGCAGCCCAACAACAATAGACAAGGAAGTGTCAGTTATCAAATGGGGCAAAAACACTTTTCATTGCTAAGTAAAGGATTTCCTTATGATTTCCCATGCCAAATAATAAATTATTAGTTATATTGTGTACGCCATGACAGTCCAGGACTACTGTGAAGAGGATTAAGACTAAAGATTAAATGATGTCTTGACCATGTCTTGTCCTGGCCAAATCAGGACTATCCCCCCTAGCTGCAATGCTGTGTTTAATCCTTCCACTTCCCCATGCCCCTTCTCCAACTGCAAGAGATGTGGTGGGTGAAGGGAAGGAGGAATAACTGCATTGCACATCAGGATGTGATGGCCTACACAAGAGGCAGCTCTGCTTTTGCCGATGAGCCAGGCTCGCTCCCCTGCTTGCGGAGCTGTGGCACGGCCTGTTGGGAGAAGGCTGAGACCTTTTCCATTTCGCTGGAAGCAAAGAATGCAAACTCATTCACTCCTTAATAAATACAGTAACTCTTATTTTTTATGAGCTTTTTCCCTTTTTCTCCTGCAACGGTTAGAAATGGCAAGTGCTCAGGAAAACAAGCAGGGTTGTAGGGGAACCCAATTCCCTTGGGCGAGCCGTCGTACACATGTACAGGAAATTGAATGCAGAAATTATTGCATGCAAGGCTGTTAAAGAAGTGACAGGGTTATAAAACAGCTCTTTCAACTGCCACCCATTATGGACATTCCAATTGGAAAGGGTCACATTTTAATACAAATCTGCTGTCCCAAATTACATTTGTCTTTTCCCATAAACTACAAGTTGGCAAAGATTTACAGGAAGATAGGTTTCTCCTTGATAGTTTTACGTATTTATCTCCTTTCTGAATTTCTAAAGAAGAAGAAAAAGAAAAAAATAAAACATTGGTTTGGTAGAATTGGTCAGGTTGCAGTGTTATAAAGGCTGGTTTCCTTGGGCTGCTGAAATGGTCATGGAAACTGTTTGGGTCTTTCTAAATGCACCCTGGACTTCAAGAAATGGATAATGTGGTGCTGCAGAAATAGAACACAAAATCTTGTTATGCTTGATGTGATTAATTTATTATATAAATTTTGCACTCCTGATCTGATATTCCACCATTTGCCATGTGAGATCACAGCACACCCTGAAAGTGAAATGGCTTGTTTCTAAATAATTGTGACAACGAAGCAGTTTGATATTCAGATCTTTAGTTACTACCAGGAATTTTGATTATGGTTTCCTTTCTCTGTCTCTGCTTTTCTTCCTATTTTCAAGGTATCAGATGAAAAGATGTCTCAAGGCCATCTGCAAATTAGATTTGAGATTACAGGGTAAATAGGTAGACGTGGTACCAGTTAATTTAATTAGTTTTGAAATAGGTAAAAGCAAAACAAGCTCACAGCCCCATCAATGAAACCATATTTCAGAGGCGTGCTAGTCCGTGCTATCATTTTTTCCTGAAACTCATCTGACTTTTGCTATCGGCAAATCAAAAGCTGATCTTCCAACCTTAACATCATTTCTGATCTAAATCCTTTTTTTACTGGAAGCCAGACATAGAATATATTTTTAAACACTGTGCTCAATTTATGCCCTGGCAATCAATGTTTCATCTGACTGTTCCACTTCTGTTCATTATTCTTTGAGACCCTGTAAATATACAGGGCAAATACCCTGAGTTTTGCTTTTAAGTCAGCAAATTCAATTTTGGTGGTTCTATACAAACTTTCAAGCTCTGTTGGAGCCAGCCACTAGGAATTGCAGTTCAGACTTTGCAGAGGCTTAGTCTTGATTTTGCAAAGTGCTTTTGTGTAATCAGTCAATTAGAGCTGTGACCAGTGATCCATATCAGCAATTGATAGCAAACTGCGAGATTGGTACGCTTGGAATTCAGGTTTCGGTCTTTCTGGTTAGGTAGCAATTCTTGAACAGCACCAGCTTCAAAAATGTTATGTTGATTTCTTGACTACAAACACTTGTAGTCAACTGTATATTAATTAGAGAACATCAGCATAGGGAATTGCTTTAATCTTTCTACCTATATTTCCACTACGAAGAAATTCTTCCCCCCTAGTTCAATATTCTGTAACATAGAAACTATAATCTGGAAGTAGAAACAAATGCATTGATATATTGATATAATTAATCAGTTCACAAATCATGCCACTACTGCTCCAAATATATTTGTTCAGACTCTAAAATGGTGTGGTCAGATTGTTTTATGTCTCTTTGTGCAAGACTGAGTTTTAAAGAGTATTAGGACACAGTAAATTGTTGAGTTAGCAAGCACTTACTTAAAAGACATATTTAACAAGACACTGTAATAGCTGCAGTCCTATAAGAAAGATTAAGGGAAAAACTTCCGATTGCCCGTGTGGGAGAAAATTTTTTTTTTCCACTGGGAATTAGTTCCTACCACCTAATCCATTTACACAGCTCACCACTCCACTCCCAGGTAATAGCCATCAGAGCTATCTTTGAACATCCACCTGGCAATGAAGGTCTCTGGGAAGGATGCGCCCAGGTCTGCCAGTGACAGCAGGGGCCTAAAGGCATGCATTGCACTCCTGCTCCTTCCCACCAGCATCACGTGGTGCTGAATATGCTCTATGTTGCCTTAAAAGAGGCAGCTGTGCCACAGCGGTGCTCTGTGTATCTGATAACCAGGGTCACATCGGCCTATCTTACTGCCTGTGGACCAGAACTGGCTGGTGCATCGCCAGCTTGGTGCACTTTGGGCCTCCCCATGCCACTGGGCACTTTAAGGCCAAAGTATCTGGGCATCTGAAACCAAAATGGAGCTGGAAACTCAGGGTTAGGCCCCTTCCCTGCGTGGGGACAATGAGACGGAGGCCACATGCAAACTACTTGAGCCTATTTTATCTGGTACATTAAGTCACCCCTTCTCCTGAACACTGCTGCCCAGTTGAGGGAGCAGCTAGGTTCCTCAGGAATCAAGTGCTCCTGTGGGCTGGAGCATGCCAACATTTTTTTCAGAGACTGGTGACAGAGGGAAAGACACACACTCTTTTTCAGGTGTGGCTGTGGGAGAGAAGGGTGCTGGTTTTCCATTGCCTTCTCTCTTCCAAAAATGTCACAGAGATAGTCCTGGCAGGGAAGACCAGCGGTCCTCTCCTGGAGAAGTGCTTTCACCCATAGGAGATCATTTTGACTTGCTTGCTCTCCTGCCCCTGGGAATCTTGTATTCCTCTGCGCGTGGTGGCTCGGCTTCAGCAGGGAGGACACTGGCGTGCTGGGCCCCTTCTCCTGCATCCACATCCATCATCTCTTGCTCTTTAGGGAGACGAGAAATTTGAACCCATGACCCACTTCTGAACAAACGATCTGATCACTTGGCTCTTAGACAGAAAAATGGCACCCTCCTGTGGCAGTAATTAAAAAAAAAAAAAAAGCCCGTGACTGCATCAAGTGACGGGTCTAATCCTGCCAGCACGCCTCACCCCCACGTAGGGGTTTCGCAAGGGATGAAGGTGCCCTCTGCTTCGGAAAAAACGAACACTCAAGCGCGGCATTGGGGCAATGAAGGCAGGGCGCTGAAGCCGAGCCGCGGGCACACAAGTGCTCTCCGGGATGGGGCCGGAAGGCTGGCGGTAACGGCTCTGCCGCACGGAGGAACCCGGGAACCCAACGTCCGCGCCCGGCCGGCTTCGGAAGCCTACATCCTTTTTTTGGACTTGGCTCTTTGTCAAAACTATAGGGTACGGTGCCTCCGTGGACTTCAAAGGAAGGACACCAAATGTGATTTGGCCCAGACAGTTATGACCATCTACTGCTAGCATCTTTCTCAGATACTGCTGCCAAGGGTTAAAATGTTTACATGCCCCCTGATTTTAAAAGGACTGGGTTGCATGTCAAATGCCAATGAGAGAGACAGCTGGGGTATCTAAAGCAAGAGCTTTGATCTTAGTATCTGTAAAAAGAGGTCATTTGGTCTCCCCAGGAAGCACAGACATTTAGAAGGTCCCCGTACAACTCATGCAAGTATTTTATTAACAACAATCTCTATTCACATTTGGGTAGGTTATATTACTTCTTACTAAATTCATCCTATATATACACGTATATGTGTACATATATATGTGTGTGAATATGTGCATGTGTGTGTATATGTGTGTATATATATGTATACATTCATATATAGGCATAAGTGTGCACTTGTGTGATTATGTGTGCTTTCTAATATCCTGCATTTGTCCATGTATATAGATATATTCATCTATTTCAATTATTTGCAAAAAAAATTACAATGGATGTAAGCATTATGTCTACTCCTAATTAAGTGTTTGCAGTGAGTCTGCTGACTGCAGTCCTCTGCTGTGCGTACATGAATCTTTAAGTAACACTATTAATGCAGTAGTGGGTATGTGGCATTTTCAAGAAGATATAAGCATGAAAACACAGACTTCATTGTACTGTAATCACGTCTGACATTGATTCAGAAGAGAGGAATTCTAAAATACGATATTGCACAGGGGAAATATTTCTATTCTTTTAGTGGAGGATTTTGTGGTTAGTTCACAATGCAATTAAAATAGCCACCAGATGTTTATGACTTCAGGCAGCAGTTAACTTTAGTGTCCCTGATCGCTGTCCTTTGCTCCTTTGTCAGAATAAATAAGTATTTTTCTGTGCTGGAGAAAAAAAAAACAATTTTATTTTTAAACATACCAGGGAGGGTGGTATCTATCTCCAAGCAAACATTTGCCAGTGCTCATGTTGTTTTATGACTGGCTTATAAGACACTATAATTTTAAAATTAAAATAATGACTTGCTCCAGGATGAAATAAACATATATTTAATAAAATGTGAGATGAAGTGTACAGTATCTTGTCATTAAGCTAATGTGATTTGTCTGAAGTAACATTATAAAAGAATGTGGCTTCTACAGAGAATTTCATAAATATGAAATTCTTTTTTTTTTTTTCACGGAATAATAGGATTATTAATATGCAATTTATTTTTAAGGACACATTTAAAGAAAGCCCACTGTGTTCCTATTTTAGTAATTTTCCTTAGAGTCTATTATTCTTATTTGTTTCAGGGCTATTAATTTTGAGGCCACATTATATTCAAATTATCTTTGATTACCAGCCTCAATGAGTGATAATAGTTTGTGTTTCATCATCCAAAAGGAAGCTAATGAATTTGGTTGTGTGCTAACATTGCAAGAAAGACATTATTTGAGCTTTGCAAAACAGATGGAAAAAGGAGGTGCAAAAAAGTTATAATGAGCTGCCCAGTGCCATATAAAAAGCAGCAGCAAAGCTCAAAGGAAAGAAAAAGCACTCAGGTCTCCTCATTTTGAAATGTTGTATTTCAGCCACATGGGCATGTCTGAGGTTGTGTGTTGACTAAAGAGTTGATTATTTAAGAGCAAGATTATGAAGTGTCTCAGCCAACATGGAAATACATGTCAGAAATTTGTATGTTTAGTTTCACGGAAGTTTTAAATAGCTAAAGGACAGTATGATCTTCAGAAACAAAGTCCTGGCAATTAAAAAAAAAATCACACTGTGAAAAGATAAGAAGAGACAGCCAGAGATTGCCAGTATTTGGATGTGTGGGTTCAGCCTACGGAGAACTAAGTTAATGCACAGAAACTCGCACTCTCTTACCTAAAACTGGTACTAGCCTGCGTCCATGCAAATGGGAAGTTCTCCGAGCACTTTAGAAACAAATAAGCAAAAGGATTTGAATTTCGCGTCACCTAAATTGAGGTGCTCCAGGCTGAGATCCGCGGCTAACTGTGTTACAAGCAACGGAGGTGTTTCCAGGGGGCATTTCAGTGGCTCTTGCAGCCGGACTTTGCAAAATGTGAGATTTTTGCACGCCGCACTTGAGCCCCCGGAGGCAATGATGCCAGGAGAGACGCGCGGCACCTTGTGAGCACCGGAGCCCCTTCGGGCACCGCGGCCCCAATCCCCGGAGGGTGCAGCCGCGGTACCAGCCCTCTTGGAAAAACTTGCAAAATTTGCACTCAGTCTATTCCGGCCATTGTTTGCAAGCACATCAGTACCTCTTTGCTTGCAGAAGAGAGGTGAAATGGCTGGGTTTGTTGCTTCTTTTGCTCGCTTCTGCAAAGCATTCCAGTTTGGACAAACCAGCTTTTTCTCCCACCAAAAGCCTCCCGCTTTGTATATTCCCACCTCGCTCTGCTGCAGCAAATTTGCAGTTTGTCCCTGCTGCCGCGCCATAAGCAGCGGGGTTAGTGGAAAGCATGACAGCAGGGCAAATAGTTAATGTTAATCACCAGACAACTGGGAAACTGCATTTTCATAGAATATTAGTGAGTCACATTTACTCAAATTGGGGCACAAAGCCAAAACCGAGCCCAGCAGGTCATGAACGAGTCACGCTCGTGTCCCGCGGAGGACTGTCCGAGCTCATGCAAGGGCTTATTTTGCTGTGTGTCTAATCCTGGTAACTCAGTTTAAACCCTGAGTAAGCAACAGCAGCCCTGAGCATGCAGGTCTCCAACAGCAATATCTACAAAAAATTGGTATATTTTTTAACCAGCCTTTTCTGGCTTTATACTTCCAGGTAATAGGGTACAGGGGTACTATAGAAATATGCCATGATGCAAATCCCTGTCCCAAACTACTTTTCTGCCTAACTTGTGTATGTATACGTCTTTGTCCCAGCTGTCGGCTCTACCCTGTCCAACAGCCAAACCTTGTGATATTCCATTTTTAATTTGTGGCGTGTATCAGCCGCTGTCTAAAAACAGCGTAAATCAATTTAGCAACGTTTTCCAATTTGTGCCGAGGAATTGTCCTGTTATTGTTGCTATATTTTTTTATTGCGTAATTGCCCAATCCATGTACCATTCTTCCATAGCTAGGAAGAGGTACAATAGATCTCTTGTTGCATTTTTGATTAACTTCCAGCAAGAATTACATTCTGTGGTCAGCACTGCCGCAGCAGAATTATGTTACTTGATTAAAAGCTAGCATTTTCTTCTGTCATTTTTAAATTTGTTATTTTACCTGTGCTACAAGAATTTCCTTGCTGTTTTATTATGAGAAGTTAAATAGCAACACCTGAATTCACAGCCTGAGGTTATTCACTACTTAGTGTATTTTTACCCCGTCCTGCCTTCTCTCTGACCTCTTTGGCCTATGCTTTTCAGCCTCTCTTCAGATTTAGGGCCTGGGTCTTGCAGACACTTTACCCACTCAGATACTCCCACCGGGTCAATGGGGCTGTTGAGATGTGCAAAGTAACCCAAGCACTTGAGTGCTGGGAGGACCAGGGCATGAAGCAACGATGATTCGCATGTATGACAACCAGGCAGGCTCCAGAAAAGCTTTTTTTGAGGCACAATGATTTCAACGTGCTAAAATTCACAAAATGCAAGGCAGATGTGCACCGATTAAGAAATCGTGTTGGCTACAAGATAAGAAAGCTCTGATAGCTCCTGAACCTCCCTTTGATGTTCACCATGCAAAGCTGCGCTGGTAACAGGGTCACCTCGTGCGAAATAATAAATAAGCAGGGAGGCAGAATGCAATTAGGCACCATTTAGAAAGCGTTTGCATAAAGCGCAGATCCAGCCTGCTGGAGTTGTGGAAGGCTATTTGTGTAACAGCCTCCCTGTTGCCCAGAAACAGCATATGAGACTACTGAGCGTCTGCAGAAACTCAGATCCGGTTTGTTTGACTTGGACTCGCAGTAAAACTGACTTTTAAACGTTACTTCAGCTTTGAGTCAGTGATTGCCCTTGCACTTTTACAGGCCATGCCTGGAAATGGGACATTAATTGTTGTTAATGAGTCTGTCCACCTGAGTAAGCTTGGTAGAGCAAAACTCTGAGAACTTAATTGCTGCATGTTCCCTCCAGCTTCCCCCCTGCTAACGCCGTTGTCTCTTGCATTTAACAGCACTGAATCTGCTCCTTCAGATCTCAGAGCTTTCCTCTCGACCCAGTTACAGAAGCCAATCTCTGTTCCCCTCTCAGCTCTGCTTCCACGCAGTTTGGGAGTGGAGTACTGCCAGGGTTCAGCTCTCGCTGACGTCTTTGGCACAGGGAGAGGACATCGGTGGGTACAGAACAGCGTTACGGGGTATCAATCAGGGAAAGAGAAGTTTCCACACTCAGCTGGAGCTCTATATGCCTGTGCAGTTTAATTGGTTGTTTTTCTGAGAGTGACGGTGCCCATGCTGCTTTATCTTCATGGCATTTTTTGTGCATTGGCAATTTCTGTTGTTTTTTTCAGATTAAATTCTCACTGACCCCCCTTCTGCCATCATAGCTTAAGATTGGTTGTCATTGCAGTTCTTTGCAATCCATCCGTCTTTCTCTCCTGTGAGGGGAGGTTTCGTGGTAGCTCACCATGGGCCCCACAAGGAAATATTCAAAAGGAAGGCTATTCCTATTTGAGGCAGAAGCAAGAGAAAGTCTTAGAAGTTTGAAAAACAGGGAAGTTTTGGATTTTGCTTTCGTGGATGAGACCGTACTGAACACTTGCTCTGATGTTATTCGTACAGGAAGAAATGATCTCAGGGTCTGAGTCTTTCTGTTGGTGCCGTGTTTGACTACCCCGCTAATCTACACCTAGATCATCAGGCTTCTGTGCAAGAAATAGCATAAAGGATGTCAGCCTTAATATGCATGGCATTACTCCCCCAAATCAGTCCAACTTGGCAACCCAAGGACAACGCACGGCTACGTTATGCAATGAGTTCATTAAGCTCATCCTTCACTAAAAGAGCCAAATAATGGATGGGTCTTTCAGCAAGCAGCAAATGTCACTGGGGCTTGGCTGCTTTGGGCCAAGAAGGGCTAACGAGCTCAGAAGGGCTAATGAGCTCAGAGACAAGGACCCTCTTGGAAAATTCCCCATGAGCAGCTGTTCAGCCGGGGGCTCTCGCTCCGGAGATCAGAGCTGCCAGGGTATCACATGAAGAGGTGGGCAGTGTTTCAGCTAACCAGCCAACCTCAACAGAAGACCTCTGCCCATGCTGCCTGCACCCTGGGAAACGACTTGGTCTGACTACGTTGCATTCCCTGCCCTGAGATATTCTTTTAATGTTATTTTAGATCAAAGTTTTCAACATGGGCACAGCTGCCATACGCCTGTGCGGTTCCAAACACTTATTTCTGTGAAAAGTCAAACCTTGTCTGATGGACAGTCAGGTCTGCCCATGCTCCTGTTTTAGGTCCAACGTCTTCATCTCCCTGGTGGAACAGTTAACTCCACTTGGTGGCTGGAGTGGTCCTCCAGGGCCAAGGACTGAGGTCACCGACCCTCTGTGTCACCTTCAGCGTGCCTCCCTGTCCCCTGCCACTTCTCACCGTTTGGGGTGGGGTTCCTCTCCTTTATCTTTAGCCTTTTCTACCTGGTCTGAGATCTTCATCCGTGCCCGATGCCGGGGCCTCCCTGTAGGCTAAGGGAGATCTGCAGCCAGGCCAGGGCACCGCGGTTTGTGCAGGGATGGGTAGATGCTGCTCCTACCAGCCACACTGAAATGGACCTGAAATAAAAAAAAGGCAGAAAAAAAAAAAAAGAAAGCATGATTTAAAGCAAGGCAAGATCATGTTGCATGTTATTAATGCTCCTAGTTAAAACTGTTTGTTGCTCTTTATGCAGGTAACTGTGTTGCTCAGAATTTGTTACCTCAGTGCCCAGGAATAATGACCTCAGACACATAAATGGTTATTGTCAATTGGCCTCTTTTTGGTTCATTTGGCAAGGTCTTGGCAAAAAAGACAGTTAATAGGCCACTTTTTCTAATGTCACTATTGCTATAAAAGCACATGTTCTGTACAGTCTCATGTTTTAAAGCTTTTTAAATGTTCTTTCTCATTACTATATTATACTACTGTTGGGTTCAAAGCAAATTCAGCTGAAGTAGGATTCACGTATCCAATTGACAGAACTCATTTTGTAAAGAAATACTTTATTACCCAGTACAGCTAAAAAGTGAAAGTAGCTTTAAAAAAAATGTACTTGCTGTACAAAAATGTACAGAAATAGTGCATATATGCTTGCATACCAGAATCTGGGTAGTGGTTACTCATATTATTATAATAATGAATATATTATTATTATTATAAATATATTATTTGCACTGAAATTAATAATTACCTACCAGGTGATTTCCATTTCAATATTAAAGAAATTGTGAGTCATATGTCTGAACACTCTTATGTAAAATCTGATTATGAGGAATTTTGTTATTGACTTTGAAAGAAGAAATCTTGAAAGGTAAAGACTGTTCTCCAGTACAACAAAATACGACTATTCTGATGCCTGCTTATGGACAAACTTTATTTCAAGAGTCATCAGAATTTCTCTTCTCCTCTTCAGGACCGAAATCTAAAGCAATCCTAAAATTACAGTATCTGCTGCCATGAATAAAAATTACTTCCCTTCCACTATAGAAGTTTTGCATATCGGACTGGAATACTTTTTGTATCAATTTTTGTCAATCAATTTTTGTCAATTTTTTAATCAATCAACTTTTGTTTGTTTTGTTTTCTTGGAATTAGGATATAGCATTTAAAGACACACTGATGGCTAAAATACATATTTTTACATTTATATTATATATTATGTATATAAATAATAGAGGCAATATTTGGAACAAGCAATGTCAAATCCATGTTCGGTGGTAGAGATTCACGGAAATGTTGAATGTAATAATTGATCTCTGTCTTACTTGTGGGCTAACTTCATTCTTTAGGAAGATAAAAAATATTTCAAGATTCTTATATGAGAATTCTTATATGTGAATTCTTATATGAGAATTCTTATATGTGAGCCTGCTCTAAGTGAAAAGTTAAACAGGTAATTCACAAAATTGCTGATAGAATAAATCTGATTTTGAAGACTTTTATGTTCATATGCCTTCTATTACACAGGAAAAAAGATTGAAACACAACAAAGAAGTCCAGTCTTTTGTTAATTCCCCAAAAGTGGCACTGCAATCTGTAAATAGTTCATTTCTAAATATTATATAAAAAATATGGCATTATATAGTGTGAACAGTTATATAATATAATTATACTATGTAAAAACATTATTATTATGGTACTATATACTAATAATAAACATGTGAAAATTATTATTTTATATTTGTTTCAATAGTTATTTCAATAATACATTGTTGAAATATACTTATAATATTAAAATAAGATATAATATTATAATTATAATTATTCAAATATAATTATATTATTCAACATTTGTTTTAGCTTATAATGTTCATATTAATAACTGCACAACATATCAATACTGCACAAAAGGTTAAATGTATTTAATGGCCTATATTTACTATACATTTCTATATGTCTAGGTCGTATTGACTTTTCTTTTTTCTTAAAATTTTATAGTTCCAGGAAGGAACTTTTCTTTCTTTTGTGATATAATGTTACCTTTATTGAATATATATAGTGCTCCACATGGGCTGACATAGTCTCACTGTGTGCCGTACGGACGCCTCCTGGAATTTCTGTAGCACATAAATACATCCTTCACAGCTCTTGTCTTTTTCAGAGGAATTTTTTTTTCTTTCTGTTTCAAATTCTTTCCATATTCTGTGTTAAATCTACTGGAAACATGCACACACACACTTTTCTGCTCTTCCACACTGACACAGACAAGCAGACTTTTAAAAGAAGACATAATAAATCAAGAAAAGCTCATTTAAAAATCAGCAGCATGGTAAAACAGCTATTTTGTTTTACACTGTCTATGAAACTTAAAAAAAAATAATCACAGATTATTTTAATGATTGTGATAAACGGTGTTCCCTCGCTCTGGACAAATCAAAACAAATACATCCAGAGCTTTACTTTCAGGGCTTTTTCTCTAGTTTGTTTTCATTTTAAATGTTGGCAGAGAACTGCATCAACAAATTCAGTAACAGAGCAGTCTTTCCTTTCTGAATGCCCCCCATCCTTCATACTGGATACATTATATAAGATCCACTGTTTTCCATTCATCTTTTCTAAGGGGTTTTATAAACACAGTATGCCTAGCTATTAACAATTAAAAAAAAAAATCTTTGAGTCCTCTTTTGTGAGCCCAAATGCCAGCAAGTACCTTAAAACAAACTAAAAATTAAAACTTTCATTAAAAACAAGTGTGAGTTCTTGATTAATAAAGATTTGGGGTGTATCAAGAAAAAGAAATACTTGGCTTTGTTCTCTCTCTTTAAAATCAGCTATAATCATGGAAGTATTCATGATTTTGTATTATTTCCATTTCCAGCGCTCTGGACCACTCTGCCCGGATTTTGTCCCATGCCATTTTAAGCCTGACCAGTAAAAGGTGAAGATCAATGTAAATAAATTCAAGGGCAAAAGTATGGGGTAGTGACATGTCCGCAAAACAAAAAATAAGACTCTACAACAGCTGTGTGGTATCAGTTTTGCTCGATGCTGCAAAGACCTGGGGCATTACGCAAGCTGACAAGAAAAGATTTGATGCATTTGATAGCAGGTGTTTAGGAGGGATCAGTAATGTCAAATGGCATCACTATGTAGGGAACAGGGAGGTTCAGGAGAGAACAAGAAAGGAGAAGATTATGCACTTCCTAACAAGGACGTGACTCTGCCGGTGGGACCACCTGGTGATGGTGCAAGGCTGCACAAGCAGGAGATCTGCTGGACTGGATTTACTTCTCCTGGCTCCCCAGTCCACCCTGAGACTGACCTAAAGGCTGTGGCCGCCAGCAGAAATCTCCTCTAGGCTTTGACCATTTTACCTGTCTTCTATGGATGGAAATGTCTTGGGGCAAGGACCATGGCTTTACTTTTTCTACAGTGCAGCGGACGCAGTTGGTGCTCACCCACCCGGGGGAACCCTGAGAGACGGGGGGGAAAGAGGTCAACGGGAAAACAGTCTTGCAAGACGCTGCTCTCCAACAGGAATTTTCATGTAAATAAAGAATTTCAGAGCCAGGCCTCTAGAGTTTTGTAATATGAACTTAGGCTGTGCAGAAAGAGAGGTCTAACAGACTATGCAGAGCCAAAATCTACATCAGTAGGCTCCACCGACTTCAATGAACCTTGCACAGATGTGAGTGTAAAGGTCCCCTGTTGTTCACATTGAAATTTTTTTCTCTCAGAAACAGCTTTTGTGCGTGTAGTTCAAGAACATCTCTCAGAAAAATGTAGCCTGAAGAGTTCAGCGTAGAAGATAACTTAAAACAGATGGGAACGAAACATAATAAAGCCAGGCCATATGGGCAGAGAGGACCTGTTCGGAGCAAGTGCTAGCCAACTGTATTATTATGTAGTAATGTGTGAAAGAGGCTGTACTAATGTATGGACTATCTGTACGTGGAATTTTTTCATGATTGAATCAAGAAAAGGAAATGTACTCTATCCAAATGGTAATTAGGACCATATTTCAAAAAGATCCATGTTGAGTTCTTATATCAAATAATGTCGAAAATAGCTCACCATCCAACCTAGGATTTTGCCTTTTTATTTATTTTTAAAGCTATTACTTAGATTTTAAAATGTTCCCCTCAAATCTGCAGCTGGTAGAGTACATTAGGGTTTTTTTCGTTTAAAAATCTATTCAGGCTGTAGCAAAAGCACACAGTAACTGCAATCAGTCATTTAAGTCAAACAATCAAATCTCTGTTAGCAAGAGACATGTATCATTATTTTTGAGCTAGAATTTTTCCCTTAGTTTTCCATGAACGGTTTAGGATAGTCTTTCAAAAATAGACATGTCTAAAATGTAACGCTTCTGGTAGCAAAATTGTTATTTCTCTGCGGTATTTCATGGTGTGCTTTACGAGTCAGCATAAGCGTGCTAATCAATGATTCCATAAACAGAATGTATTATAAAATTGATTAAAAAATAACAATACTTACCCCAAGCTATTTTCAGTTGAAATTTTGGCGTTAGCAAGCGAAAATATTTATTCAGGCAGCTAACTGGCCTATCAAACATCCAGTGTTCAGAAGATCTCATGACAGAGCAAACACTCACATGAGTGCAGGGGAAAAGACATGCTGCATTTCAGGAGGACCACAGCGTGCCAGGGCTCTGCAGAGTGAGACCTGGGTAGGAGCAGTGACATTTAGTGAATTACCACAGAAAACTGATAAGGGCATGATCCTTTTTTACGTCAAAGATCACGCATAATGCTTGTGTGCCGTGTCTCAGTACCTATTCATAAATACAGGCTGGAAGCTCAAGGCAAGATGCTGACAGATGCCACAGAGCAAGTAATAACCCCCCCCGCCCCCGGCAACCTCGTTCACGCAGCTGGGTTATACCTTCCAGCCTCACATGATGGTAATACGGCTGATCACCCACCTCGCAAGGCTCAGCCGATGAAGCAGCGGGTGGGTAGGCCAGAAAGCTGGATGAAGAGACAGGTTTTTGAACAGCAAGTTTCACTCTTAGTGTGATATGGTTGGGCTCGGCCAAAAAAATCAGCTTCTGCTCAGATAATACATGATCATATTCTATATATAAATATATGTGTTTATGTACACACGTATAGCTAAAGAGGTACTATATTCTGGCTGAAAAGATGCTTTAGAGAAATTTATAAAGCAGTTCATGAGTCTAAAGAGAATTACTATTAAAATTTATCTACAATGTGTGTTGAGTAGGCATCCATGTCTGAAGCAAGAAGAATCTAGACAGGCTCTCTTCTTTCATAGCCAGACCTGACCCTGACACATTAAAGTAATTTGGGGCTTTACCACCAGAGGCCCTGGAGTGGTTGCTAGTTGGTGGCCTGTGGTTGATGCAAGGGTGGACACAAGCATGTGGATAATCTTGAAGAGAAAAGCCAAGATCTATTGAAAGATGGGAAGGGAAGTGCACCGTCTTCCTATTGTACATCAGCCCCAGAGGGTTTGAGAGCATCAAGATCTGGCGGATAAAGGTCTAAAGGATGCTCCATCTTGTCCATCTCGCTTTCAGCAACTCCATGCTCTGGTCACATTCATGCCATGTCTTTGGCAGTTTGGCTAAGTGATAGTGGATGGAGCTGGAACATGATTACCATCAGTTTGCACCCACTGGAAATCCTCATGTGGCAGGGGACACATAGCATGGCAGACAGGTAGCAGTTCACCACCCCTCCACCCACAGCTTTTTCAGCAGGAAGAGCTCATACATGGACTTCAGCAAGCTTCAAAAACTTAGCCAGTGGCTACTGTACAAAGATATCTTCCTATTATTAATATTTATATATGAAGTCACTGTGACAGTACTTTTTGCCTTCTTTAGCTCTTTCTGTAGTGTTTGCACCCAAGATTTTATGTATGAAGGTTAAATAAACTTCAGTAGAGATGGCACTTATCTAATATTTACCCCGAATATTCTGGAGGAAGTTCATGTTTATGGTTGATAGATTCTTCCCTAAATATCCCTTGCTTAGAAAAGATGAAGACAGACAGTCTGCCTAGAGGGTTTATTTGATTGTTTTTCCTTTGACGTGGCTCAGGCCTGCTCTCTCAATTCTAGTGGCAATAGGGCCAAATCGTTGCCTTCATGTGAAGTACTTGTGTGAGTATTTGAGATGTACATGCGGGGGTCTGGGACGCAAATAAAAAAGATAAGCATGATTGTTCGCAGTTCTGTGATTTCAGCATGTTCTTCAAGTCATTTGTATATTATTACAAGTAGATTATCGGTGTGGTAGTTTTGTGCAATTGTCTCATGCCATAGCCTCTATTTTTCATGACCACTTTTCTCCTCCAAACGTTTTAATAAGTGCAAGAGCACCTCCGGGACAAAAAGGCCTGGCTGTGCTTTTCACACAATGGTAACAACCCCTTCCGAGAAATGCCTCTAATTACACAGCACTTCTCGCAGAAGAAGCAATACTGCATTTTGTTTAGGTTTCCGTGGTATTCCAAATCTTAGGGTGAACACAGCCCAGCAGACTAAGTGCTGTGTTAAGGGCTAGCATTTCCAATGAAGGTGCAATTCCATAGCCGAGCAAGTCTGAGCATCTCAGCCACAACCAGCCATTTCCCAGCCTATAAAATCCCTCTGACTGGGAATGGCTTTCTACAAATTCTCTTGTTTCCAATGCAGAGAGTGTTGGAGTCTCTAATCAGTGAATGGACTCATCCATGGCACAAGATTTTTTGTGGCAAAAGGTTTTGCTGTGGCAAAAAGAGCTTTAGAAAAGGAGGGTCGATCTTCTAAGTGTTTCTGAGAATTTAGCAGAAATCAAGGAAGGAAAAGACTAGAGCTAGCTTAAAGCTTCTGGCTAAATGCTTCTATTATTTTGGTCTGAAAAACACTGCTTTGTGAAAACAAAGTGTTCCATGGGGATATGTCAACTTTGATTAACTTTTTTAAAGGTGATTATAGAAAACTTTTAAAAGTATCTTCTACCTGCTATGATAGAAAGAGGAAAAAACAGTGTGGCAAAAACATTTCAGGTATATTTAAAAGCGGATGGCTCAGGTGATGCGTAGTAGCACTTTTTTGTTTTAATTGGCATTTCTAAACTTTTTCTTTCAGTTCTGACAGAGAATGGGGATAGACTCTGAAATAAAAAAAAAAAGAAATAAAGATAAAAATCTTATCCAAGTTATAACAAAGCAGAATATGAACATTTGGATGAGCTAAATCCAGGCACTTCTGGGCCTCAAGCAATTTCTAGGTGCAGGGGAAATTTGCTCCTGCAGTGACTGGCTCTGTTGCTGTCTCAGGAGGACCATGGTGCCTCGTGCCACCACTGTGTCTGCAGGGAGCATCTGTGGGCACAAAGCAAGTTCACAGCACCTGGAAGAGGACTGAAAGTATCGGTCTTCACACATGCACACAAAATGTGCTTGCTTAAAACAGGACTGTTCCGTTGTAGCTGGTGGCATTTCAATGGTGAAGAAGTAGAATTGGGTGTATAAGTCATCCAAACAATACCTGGCTTACCATCAAGGCAGGTGAAGAGCAGAAGGAAGGGCAGAGGTTGGCACCGTTAGAGGCTAGTCTAACTTTTGAAGGTCTGAACAGAAGCGTTTCCTTTGTTTCAAAGAAAAACCTCTGGTCCATCATTACAGCCCACACAAATTGGAGCACGTGGATGTTCACCACTCTCCTGCTCCAAGACTGTTTTTGTACAGGCCGATAGAGAGAAAAAGCATGGTTATTCCCTGACACCGGCGGTTGCACTGCCAGCCTCACTGTGCTGGGGCAATGGCCAGTTGGTGTGTTTGGTAATTCACCCATATGACAAAGAAAGCAATGTGGATGGACAGGCTCCACCTCAGGGTTCCTTGTTCCCTGGGGCTAACTGTCACTCTTTGTCCTTTGTCCCGGATGCTGGAAGCTGTCCCAGAGGAACCTGCAGGTCGAGCTTAAAGTTCTTCTCAAACGTACACGTACAGGTGTTTGGACAAGGCTAGGTCTGCTCCCTCTATACTGATGGGAATTTTACCATGTGCTTCAGGCCATATGCTAAGCTGTGCTGAAAAATCCTGCTCTGCTAACGCAACATCCTGTGACAGATGATACTTGTTTTATTCGAGTGTTCTCAGCTATATGTTATGCTCCTTCGGCAAGACTGGATGAGGGGGATGCTGGTGCGTGAGAGGGAAATCACTGCTTCCCTAAGGCAGCTTCTGGTAGATGGGACTGCTGGGCACAAAACCCCCTGTGGAGTGGGATCCTGCCACTCGTGCAGAGACTGCGGTGAGGACCAGTAGGACACCGCAAACGTCCGAGGCTCAGAGGGGATGGAGACAGCTTCCTAGGGAGCAGAGGGACTGGCCAACACCTGGAACCACTCAGAAAGTATCTCTACAACCCAAGCGGACACAAGGATGCTGTGGGCAGAGGACGGAGCCGTGGGTAGACCTTGCTATTTCTTTGCTGTCCTCCCAGCCACTCTGAGTTCTCTCTGCTTAGAAGTTAACCAGTGTAATCTATGCTCAAACAAAACCTGGCCTTTTCAACTTCAAAAGCTTTTCAGTCTTCTTTAGGAAGCTCAGCACAGGAGAGGGTGTAGGCTCCTCTACTTCCAATCCGCTGCCAGCCTGAGGTCCTTCTCACATATATTTGGACCTTCTCACATTGAATAATTCTGCTTTTCTCTTCTGGGACATTTTTATTACAGGCATCACTCTCTTTACCTTCAAGGCAAAGCTCAAGGGAAGCCAATGTTTCCAGATCAGTCTGTACAAAGAGAGACGGGGTATAAGTTATTTTTTCACATTCATGTTGTTTTTCACTGAAACACTGTGGGTGGGTTTCATTCTCTTCGCTGTAATCGCTGGCTCCAGGAGTGGACTCACCATTTACGGTAGGAGCAACTTGCATGGCACACGGCTTCGTTTCCTCTACGCACATTCCTTCTTGGAAAAATCTTCCAGTGTCCAAACTTGAACCCAAGTTGGGAGCTTAGCTGTCCCTGTCTCAGAAGAAGTCTAGACGTAGCCAGCAAGGTGGAGGACCAGAATTTAAAAGGTGTTTAGATGTCTATGTGGCAGGAAATGTGTGACACAGCCAGAACTAATATCTAACCTTCTGTAAGTATTTAGCCAGCTTCCATGACTGCTGAACCTTCCTTCCTATCTTAATGCCACGTGAACTCACACCAGAAATGTCTTTAAACTTCTCTCTGCTACAGAGCCAAAAATGCAGTCAGTACAGCATAAGGCTCAAAATAAAGGTTACCCGTCCTGAGGATTCGCAGTCTAAAGAATTCGGCGGTTGTACAGGAGGGGTGTCGCTTTTAACGAAATCCAAGGTGGCAGCATCCTTGGAACGTGGCTCTTGTTTGTACAACGGAGCTTTTACACCAACATTTGTACGGCCCGGCTTCTGCTGTTAAGCTTTTAAGACCTCAGCTTGCTTTACAGTGATCGAAAGGGCATCAGTGGTTTTCCTCATCAAGCGTCTTCTGCTGCGTGAAGCTCCTGCATGCCTGTCGGTGGTGCGTGCACAAGTGCAGGGCAGTGGGGGAAGAGGCTTTCATCGGCGTGGGTTTGGGCTGGGCATGTAACACGCGGTGTGAAAGAGTAATGCAGACAGCTAAAGGAGTGCCGTGAAAACCCTGCACCGCCCCGTCGCGCATTCTGCCTATGCCCCTTCCGTTACAGAAACTGCTATTTTAGGAATGTTTAGGAGAGTGCTAAAATATTTAATTAGGACTATTTTTTTTACCTTTCTGCTAATGAAGTAAGGGGCCTAAATAGCTTTGGTCCATCACCGGCCTTCATTCTGACCAAAAATAGTCTTCTCTCTTCATAAGAATGTTGCAACTTTAAATTCTGATAACTTGAGAGCTAGGAATGAGCACTGAGTATCTAAAAATGTCCCTTTTCTACAGCACTGAGAGACAAGGGCTAAATCTGGATATGAAGCTATGGCATTTTTAACTATAAACAAATGCTGTCAATGACTGAGTACTTTGATCTACTGGACCACGAGCCAGAGTAGATTTGTAGGGAAATATTCCAATACCAAAACACTGTGGAGAGGAGAAGAGGGAGGGCTTAACTGGTACTGTATAGATTGCCAGATCAAGAAATTAGTGGATCGACTGAAGATGAAGCTATGAAGGAATGTCTGCTGAAGTTGCTTGGCACTGTTCCCCTAGGACGTATGGGTTTTTATATTTATACCCCCCCCCACAAACACACAAAATAAATATATATTTATACATATATATCCACGCAAACATGTGGCTGCCCTCCTGCTTGCATTGCCAGGGCTGCCATACAAACATCACTTGTCGGAGATTTATAAATAACAGTATCCGATTGCCTTTTATCTGCTAGATTTCAGAGCTTACAAACTAAAACCATGCCCGCCGACATTTGCACAATCAGCACAATGGCACCCTCTGTTGCCCTGCGTGCCTCCTCCGGTGGCTGTGCCGACGTGGAGACAGTCGCTCCCGAAAGCATCTCTGCCCCATCTTCTCCAAATCCGACCACTGCCTGCCTAGCTTCCTCGTTTGCTTGGAGTTACCCCTTGTTATTTCCCTTCGTAATAAATTCGTTTTAATCTGCAAGCTGGTATTGGGTGGAGAAGGAAAGCTGTAGTTTAACGAGCAAGAAGAAATGTTCGGAGCTTGGAACACCATACTCATTTCAAGACTAGTGGCTTTCTGTCCCCATTTTGACCTCCCTAATTCAGCTAATGACATCTTCTTGCAATAGTTTTATTAAACACTGAGCTCAGTCCTGCAAAATGCTGATGATTTCTGGTAGAAGCTGTGTGAGACAGAGCACTCAGCATTTCCTGGCAGGCAATTAGCTCTTATGAGATCGGGTTGTCCAACCCTTATGCCACTAATTAAATCACAACTTTTCTTTCTTTCATTTAGACAAAAGCACGATTCATGAATTAAAATACATAGTGAATCTGATTTTGACTCCGATCCTCCGTGTGTTCATAATCAACCAACCAGCTCCTTTTCTGAACTGAAACAAAATTCCTTCTGGGGCATGGCAGGTTTTCATTCCCAACCATGTTCAGTTACATCCTTGTGACTACACTTTAATTCCCCATTAATAAAGACAAACTTAACGGGATGACACACAACTACCTTCTTCTTGTCAGATTTCTCTAACAATGACTTTTTATCCATAAGGAAACCAGACATTTTTCAGAGTCAATCAAATTTTTCTGTGCTTTACTCTCATGCCATGCTGTTAAGGATAGTAAGATTATATTGCTGTAATGCCATCATTAAGGAGTGATTTTACTGTGATGGCATAAGAAGAACTGGATACATTATTTCCATTACTACTGATATGACTCTCTATTTTCCCTATGTGCAGTCTGAAAAATTTATCGCATGCTTTCCTTATGCTTAGAAGCCATCAAAATGTTGTCAAGATAAGCAGATTTTCATGAAAAAATGTTTTCTCCAGTATTTTTTATTTTAGGATAGAACTATTTAAACTGAGAAAGTCTTCAAGTCTTTAGATAAAAGGGATAGCTGAGAAGAAATTCAGGGAGAATGCAAAAAGCCGATGTCAGAATCAGTGTAAAAAAGCATTTCAGTATATCTGTTCAGGAAATACAACTATTCCCTGAGTGTATTTGAATAAAATAAAAACTGAGTGGGGATCTTTGACAGAATATCTATCCATACTGTTAGCAGCATCACCTATTGCATCCATGTCTTACTAAGAGTCAGGTTTCGAATTTGGACGTACATCATCAGTTTTCAGAATTTATGCCACGTTTACTTGCTTTGATATCAAAAAGATGTTATCAAGATTTTGAACTGAATTTTATCCCAGGCTTCATAAAAACAAGGATGTTTGACAGTTGTGGGAAAGAAGGGGACTCAAGCTGTAACTATTGTTTGTGCAGAAATATCTCATTTCAGATGTGAAATTACTCATAATGATTCCATATTAATTTGTTATTTGAATCCCCTGCAAGCCTGCTTTCCCCAGATGGAGCTGGATGATGGGAGATAGTAGGGATATTGCCTAAGCTTTTTGGCTTTGTGTAGATCTCTGGTGAAACAAATATTCTGATTGCTGCTGATCAAGATACATATTTTCATTTCTTTTAAAATTAAACTTGCAAGCTTCAGAATTCAACACAGATGACCAATGCTGTTCTGATTTTTAATTTGATTTTGTTAGAAAAAACAGCTCATAATTAAAATGCCAAAGAAAAGTTTCTCTGAAATGAACACAAAACCAAAATAGCAGTATTTTTAAAAAAGCACATTTCAACGGGACCAAAATTCTTCCTTCCTCCTGTTTTCTCAAAGCAAAGTGCTGACAAAATCAATATGTTTTCTGAAGTGTTTCATTTTGACCAGATTTGTGTGTTCTGGTGGAATATGGTTCCACTAAAGTGATCCTCACTGGCTGAGGCCGAACACTTTGCTTTCCTTTGCTTTGCTTCTTTTGGGCTGAGGCTCCTGTGGGCCTACCAAAACTGGCTTAGTCTGTCTTGAGCAGAGTAATTCTTCCAAAAGGATGAAAAAAAACCTGCTAAACTGTTGTTAATCTCACCTAGAAAAATGGGCATTCTGGTCCAGGATGGGAAGGAGACAGACCAGCACAGGACAATAAATGAGAGAGAAACAGGTGTCAGATGAGAATATGTTACAAAGCCAGAAATTAATGTGGACAGTCCACCTTGAGGGGGGGGGGGGGGGGGTTGGCTGTTTCCAAAGCATCATTCAAAGGAAAGGGATGAAGGAAAAGGTAGATTGTCTTGAGACATGTTGCATAGTGCATGTGATGAGTGAATCATGCCTGGAAAAAGTGTATATCTTCTACAGTACATTTCAGCTGCCTTGCTCATGTGTATTAGTGCTAGCTTTGCCTCATTCAAATGCCTTCCACAATGTGGATTCCAGCAGCCCTCCTGGACCAGGGTTTCCCTACCTGATCATGGCTGTTTGTTGTACTGGAAAGCCACCAAAAGTAGTAGTCTTTCAAAGAGAAGTTGGGAATAAGGAACACATAAACAGGAGGTTTCTTTCTCAGGAAAGAAGGAAATGAGAGAAACTTGAGTTGCTGGTTAAAAGGGGTATCACCATGGACAACCTTGTCTCAGAGCATGAGGGGAAGGAAGAGTGACTCTCCTACACTGTCTTGGAGGGGAGAACGGTCCTGTTTGGGGAAGCTGGAATTTCTGGGAGGGTTTTATTCTGGAAGAGGGAAAAAGGAGAGCTGGAGGGAGAAATGGGTTCAGCAGCAAGGGGAAAGTCTAAGGTAGGTTGGAGCATGCATATATGCTTATTCCTGGTGAAGTCTCTCATCTTTTGACTTTGGAGAGTATCAGCCCTCAACCAAGGACATTCTCTTTCCCCTTCCTTCTCCCTCCCATTTCCCTCTACACATGTTGTTGACTTGGTACGTAAAAAATGCAAATTTACACTAGCTATGAGTTTCTTCTGTGGCCTCTACTGCCTGGTTTGTCACTGTGTGATTAACAGCTGAACGGAGAGGCTGACTCTGTCCTCCCTTTAAAATGAAGTGATAAAACAAAAGGTCTCAAAGCAGATTGTGTATGTGTGCATCTCCAGCTGAGGGAGAGGCAACAGGAAAAGAAAATGTATACACACCATCTCTGCACAAAAGCCAGGTACGATACATCAGGAAGTCATAAGAGGCCTCAGAGTGCTGTCAGCCCTTGAAGACAGATTCATTGTGGGTGACTCCTGTTTTTCCACTAGTTCACAAATATTTTGTTTAGCTACGCAAATTCCCTGGGAGTGACGGCCGTGCTGGCAGGTCAGAGGACCTGCTGTTGGGTTATATCATTGTTATGAGAGTCACGCTGCTCCGGAACTTCGAGTTGTACCCCATACTGAGAACAGTCTAAATAATCTGTGACTCAAAGCATCTCTCATCAGGGATCACTGTGAACACAGGCAATTTCAGCTGACCCGACAGGCTAAACACAAACATGTCAAGATCTCAATAGCACCAGAACATTTGTTTTAAATAACCAGAGTGTGAAATAAGGGCCAATGGGCAGCATCTATTTGGTAATCGTGTTGTTTGCCAGATGTTTCTTTCTTTTGTTTTACTGCAGAGCACACACAAGTATGGTCTGGATTTAAAATGATGATTGTGCAGAACGCAGTAGCCAACTCCTGTTTTTTTGCTAGAGTAACTCCCAAGAAGGAAGCCATTAATCCAGATTTGCATGGGTGTGAGATCTGAATCCAGGCTGTTCTCTCATGGGAGATGTCTGTCTCTTGCAAACAAATAATCTATGAGCCCTTTACAATGAAGGTTTGAGCGCAGTAGGCAGAGAGAGAGTGCAGACTGTCTAGCTCTGCTCTCTCACAGGCTGGAAGTTGTGTCTTGCAGAGGAAAAAGCGGAGTGCCCATCACAGCCGCCTCAGCACTGACTGCCCCAGGTGTCAAAGCTAACTACATTTCTTCTTCTCAAACCCAGGATCCCAGAGAGAACCATGGTCTGCAGCAGACACCCAAAACAAGGAACACAAATAGATGAAACTGCAGCAGAAACAAAGCGTGGAACTGCATAAAATAGATCTGCTTGGGACCTCAGCAAGACTTTTCTATACTCCATTGCCAACTGTACCAATAACGTACTGTGGGAATTCATTCCTTAATGCAAATCACTCTTTCAAATGGTGAGTTCTTGTTATTTTGATGAAAGTAATTTTCAAGTGTACAACTGATGGGCACACCAAAGGTGTGTGGAAGGTAGGCAATGGTGGGACCAGAGAGAGTTCTCTGGCTTGAAATGAGCGGCACTCTCAAATACCTGTGTCCAATGCAGAGATTTTTTGCAGAGAAATAAAGCCAAAATGCTCTTCCTGTGGTACAAATGTAGAAAATGACACATTTTTCATGGTATTGTTGCTGTAATGTATTCTGGAATGGAACTCAATGAGAAATACTCAGACACAGCTCGAAACATATCTTTCCCTCTGAAACTTCAGCAGATTCAGAGCACAAACAATGCCATATTAAAGCAGAGAAAATATTTGCAGTACAGTATTTTATTCACAAGAAAAAAACTCAAGTTTTTGTACAAATCATTTTGGCTGAAACAGCACTTCTTTAGCTGCAAAGTTTCACTTGAGTGTTTTCAGAAGCTCTACCAAATATGTGTTCAGGAGGACAGACTGAGACTCATTTAAAAAAAAAAAAAAAACACCCGGATACGAACACAGCATGCATTTTTCTATACATTTCCATAAGTCTTTGTAAGAGGGGAAGTTTAGTTAGTCAGCTGTTAGAGGGATTGTATATGCAGGGATATTTAAGTCACAGGGATTTCCTCAACCCAAAATCTCAGATATCAGAGTTTTTTATACAGCTCCCTCTTTTTTCAGATCATTGCCCATAACCCAGGAAGCACAATTCCCCAAATGCTGTAGGAAGTCTGGGTCTGCATTTGAAACGAAAGCAAGGTCCATCCATTGAATATAGGCTTTTATTTATCACACAAAGCCAAATTCAAACCCCATTGTGTTGAACTTTAGCTATATATTCTACAAAATAGGACTTCAAATGCAGCAAGGTCTGTCTTCTTAAGGAAATCCATCTTTCTCCACCTTTTTGAGCAATTTTTCTTTGTTTTTTTATAATTTGCCCTTGCCACTACTCAAACAGCAGGTAGTCAGTTGACAAATGGGAGCTCTTTTCTTCTGGATACAGTCCAGTCACTCTATTAAAAAATGTGAATACAGTTTGGAAGGGAATCCAAGAGTTTCTAGGAATGATTAAGCTTTTCAGGAGTGTTAAATTCTTCTGACCAAACCAGATTTGACCAGGTTGCTTACTTGAGAATATGAATGCTGATGTCACCAAAAGGAAACCAAAACAGAATTCAAGAAGAATTATTAGCAAATCCCATACACTGAGCTATCCTTATTAATACCTAATAAATAGTAATTAGTGTAAATACTAATTTATAGGTTGCCTCAGAATGTGAAAAGGGGACTGCACTGATTTTTCCATAGAAGGTTAAAAGAAAAAATATTCCTCTTTATAAGGAGGCTTATTCCATCCTTTGTGCTTCTGTACAAATGGTCTCACTAGCAGAGACCATCAACAGAGTAACTTGGCCTAAGGGCCTAACTCTGGGATTTAGCAATGCTTTGAGACAACAATCATAAATGCTTCACTAACATTTAATATTTAAGATGGGCCATTGATGTGGCCATGCTATTTAATACATGTAACCTCATATTAAAAATGGACCTGTAATAAGCTAGCTAGTTGCAAAGGATCCTATATGACCCCTTAAAGAACAGTAGCATGAAAACCCAATCAGAACGAGCTTGTTTCTGTTCATTCATGTTGTTATTTCACAGCGAAGCTGGTCAAATATTTAAACAATTCATTTACAGCCTTTTTTAGCCTTCATGCACAAAAGCTAGCACTTGGTTCTATGTCTTTCTAGGGCTCCCCGAAGCATGTGCTCCTGTCTGACTGCTCCTCTGGGCTACGGCTTCACTCTTTTGTTGCCAGTAGTGGAGGCTGAAACAACGCAGGCTTCAGATAAGTCCTCTGGAACATAGCAGATGGCAGAACAGCCTAATTTGGTAGTTCACAGCTTGCTGCGCAAATATCTTGTTTTCTATTTTAAAAGTCTATGTGGCTATGCAACAGGGAAAGAAGCTACCTCTTTACCATATTGAATTACTGTAGCAGAAGTTACTGTGGATTGACTTTTCTGGGATAGGAAGAACAACTGCATCTTTCCTGAGAGCAAGAGTGCCCGCTTACGCAGGGAACCCAACGGGAGGCTCTCGTTGGCAGCTCCGTCACCCGTGGCAGAGGGAGAACAAAACCGGTGGGGAGGGCAAACAGAAACTTGCGGGCAGTCTGCAGTACCTGAGCTGACAGAAAGATCCTAGCAGAGACATGAACTAGATACTTGCAAAAATCTCCCAGATCTGAGTTCCCAGAATTACTGCACAAATGTCTTCCTTGATTTTCATTGCCAAGATTCTCAAACTAAGGCTTTTCCCTCTGGCTTCCAGGTAAAAGCAATACAGTGGAACAGCCGACCAGAACTGCACCCTACAAGCAATCCATTTGTGCAGACTCTCCTGGATGGCTGAATTCAAGTTGGCTCTGTGAGAGTAACAGCTTTCCTCATAAAAATGTCTGAAAACCCTTCAGTTAATGTTCTCATAGCCAACATCAGCTCTTCCATGTAAACCACTGAATCAAAATTGCTTGCCCAATGTTGTGAATACTTATAAATACTCACTTTAGTGGAGTTGTTCCATACATAAAGACTTTCTACCTAATGAACAGTATCAGGATTGCGCCCTTTGCTAATGTCTGCTGCAGCTATCTGGATGTGCGCTGATAAGAGCGGTTCCTCACGGTACACCTGCGCAGAGCAAAGAGAGGCCACAACCTTCCAACACAGCTCATGGCCAAAGAGAGATGCTTGTTGATGGTTGTCCCTCACTGCATGATAGCCAACACAGCACAGGCTGCCTTTAGAAAATCAGCACATGACAACCAGATCTGCTCACAGCCTTTCTGAAGCAGGGGAGTATTAAGTGAGAGGTGGCTAAGTCAGTGCAGAGCTAGGGCTAGGGCGTCACAGATGCACCAAAATTTGAGAAACACCTGAGTTAAGCTTTTCACAGCCCTTAAACTTGTCCCCCAGATAAGTCCTACTCCAGGTTTTTTCCACATAATCATACCTTCATGGAGTCCTGTCGCTGTCCTGCCATTATACTCCATTATAGCGATGCACAGCACAGAAAAGTTAGCAAAGCTGTCAAAATCCTAACTCTGGTATTTACTGACTTTCATGCTTCTGCTAGACAATGCTACAATTACAGTAATGTCATTTTTGTTATTTAATACTGTTGCTCTCTCTCATAATTGTTAAGGGACTACCCAGTGCAATTTAGCGTAATTAAGACAATTATACAGTTAAGCACCATAAGCAAACAGTCAGTAGCCAAAGATTTTGCCCTATATAAAGAAACTTTAATATGAGAAGGCTCCATGTACTGTGACATAGCTCTCAGGCACGCTCAGGGTTTTGGTTGTAGGTGAACACAAGGTCTCCTGCACTGTCAGACCACAGCAGATCCTCTGCCTTTTTACCGTGTGGATGCTGCTGCCAAAGCGACAGAGGAATCTGAGCCTATTTCCATTGCTCCATAGGTAACCACATGGGAACTTAACCTCCAGGGTTGTTATCTGGGCCATTCTGGAGATCTCAAGGAGGGAAGATACTTAACACATTTCCTCTGCATTTTATACATCCATCTGAAACATATTTAGTTAACTTTTGAGGTACCTTGCATGTAAAACCTTGAACCGCAATTGTAACCTCTCCAGTTTCCCTTGCTCATACAATATTTGATTTGGATGACATATTTTTACAATATTTATTTTCTGGCCCATTTTGAGACTCTTGTGCTAATGCCACAAGAACTTCAGTCTCCTGTATAATATTTCAGACTTGGAGAAAAAAATAAAGTAAAAAGAAAAAGAAAACCAACTGTCTGCATCCACTTAAACTACATTACAATAAAGCTCAGTAAAGATCTGATCAGCAGTTTTTTTAGCCTGCTCTGATTTAATATGAAAGAAATTAGTGGAAAACCTAAAAGCTGAAAGGAAATTTTTGCCACCGTTCAAAACAGGACATGAAACCTTTAACATAATATTTACACACATTATGTTAAATACTTTCTCCAGAGTTAAAATTTAGCACTGCCAGCTTCAGACAGACCAGGAAGGAGATTTGTTTACACTTAATAAATCTGACCTTAAGAAGAAAAAGTTTTATTCTTTTTTTTTTCTTCTTATGTATACATTAGCATTGACAGAACAATTCTGATTTAAAAGTATATAAACATGTTCATTAAAAATGTCTAAACGCTTAAAACAGAAGAGGACACAATTTCTATTCTATGGGACAGTGTTTTCTTCTTGGCCTTCACAATTGTTATGATTTATTATCTTTCGTGGCCTGCAAAGCATCTGAGATACTAAAAGTGTCACAGCATGACCTATCTGATAGTGTGGAGGTTTCCATGGCCATTACTAATAGATCTGGGAGGAATTTTCTGACAAAATATTTTACTTTGTGTCTGTGTGTGGGTGGTGGTGGCGGGGTTTGCCAAGAAATACCAAATTTTCAAAAGTGACATTTTCATCAGAAAGTATTGACCATTTTCACCAGGGAAGGTTTCCACTTCCAAGATGGAGTTTCTATTCAAAACTAGAATGAGATGGACTTTCACTGGAGAACAGTCCTCAGCCCCGGGCCCAATTCATTCAGCAAGATTTGAGAGACAAAAGATCAGTCTCCTGCTCTGTCTGACCCAGAGCAAGGACATGACATTATACTCCCAGAGCCCTAAAGCCTGGGCTGTTGGCTAGAACGGGGTGAAGAGCCTGTGTGATTTCTTGCTCCATGAACCATGAGGCCATTTTGAAAAATCCAGAGAGTTTCATAAAATGGGAAAATGGCTTCCTGCTGAGCTGTAACTAAAATCATGCCCAATCCCATAAACACACCTACTGTTAAATAAGGAGTTACTAAGAAGTGCCATAGCTCCTAGGCAGAGGTGAGAAAAAGTATTAACTCACCATCTAGCTCTTTCATCTGAGATTTATCATCTAACCAGGTGACTCTGATCATTAGCACATCAAAGACCTTAAAACATCTCTGACGAGAAAAGCAAATTTTTTTTAAGACCCCAGCATTTGAAAGATCAGCCATTTATTTGTAGATTTTAAGATCATACGGAAACTTTGCAGTCACCTACTCTGACATCTGCATAGCCTAGCAGATGCTGCCCAGCAATTCCTAAATCAATTCCAATAAGTTGCGGTTGACTCAGGGCACCTTTCTCGGAAAGACATTCACGCTGATTTAAAGACTATAAGCAACAGAGAATCCGCCACATTCCTTGGCAAGCTGCTGTTATAGTTAGCTGCAAAAAAAGGGCAAAATCTCACCAGCAGAAATGAGAGTTTTGGCATTTGGAATTTCAGCTGCACTCACATATAACCTGCACATCATTCACAAAAGAAGAGGGTTAAACTTCACTTCTCCCATAAATCATAAATATCTAATGATAAGTCATGCAAGGAATTAAGTAAACTATTTCCAGTTTTTACATTTTGTGAAGTTAGGGTAGAGTGCACAAATGCCCTTGCAGGGAGCATGAGATGGTTCATACAAGATATGTTCATTCTTTTTGAAGCCTAAAATCTTAAAGCTCAGAGGTAGCCTCTATTTAAAATATTAGAGCAAATCAAGGCATAAGAAGTCTGCTCCTTTATCTTTGTTGCCCATATAGGGTTTCTTCTGAGGCCAGCAAGGGTCTTAGAAGAAACAAGACTTAAACTGACTCCATTGCTCAGAAATTGCTTGTGTGGCAGGACTTCCAACAGAAAACAGAAGACTTTTTTTGTGCCATGGCTCCAGTTTTGGCCAATTACTTTGCTATACTTACAGGAAAAAGCAGAAGTCCTTAGTTAGCCCTGTGAAAAGCAGACACACCAAAATGTAAACAAAGTTTCTGTTTATTCTGAAGTCAGAAAAATCATTCCAAGAGAATAATAAATGTGGTATCACATGTATTATTTACTTATCTTTAAGAACATTGGTGTTCCCGAAACAGGCTGGGTACTTCTCACTTCTCTTGGTCAACTCTCGTTGCAAATCCATCTCATCAGCTTCAGTTAATTTATCACCAGAGTTTGACAATAATCCCTTTATTTCTGAAGATAATCCATGTTTAAAGGCTCTGTTATATAATATGCAATAAGCCAAGAATATCTTGCAACATTTGGAAAGGTGGGGTAGTAATGTTCTGCCAGATTTCTCTCAGCGCTTAGACACCATTTTTTACATGCCAAAAGTTCCTTCAATTACTAATAACTTGTAAGTTTTAAGACACATAATTTATATCTGAGAACAATTAGGAAAGACAGATTAGAAAAACTTGTCTGTATTTTGGGAGATGTTACCATGAGAAACGTCACTGAAAGAAAAAAATGGATTGAAATTCAAACATGTCCTGGCCCTTTGGGAAAAAGTCAGTGTCAGATCAGAGCCAACTTCCTTCTGAAGATAATTCTGGGAGAGAAAGAAAGATGTTTTAGACCCATCCCCCAAAACAGATGGAGGAGTGAGTGCTTGTGGATTTGAAGAAGCAAAGGAGGATTGTGAAGGCAAAAAAGGGGGTTTACAGTTCAGTGGAACAGCATATCCCAGACAAAGGGAAAAGACATATAGCCCAAAATACCAAAAGAAGAGATAGGAGGAGATCTGAAACGTTCACAGGAGAGCAGAAAAGAGTTCAAGAAGTTGTTTAGAGATTTGAGCAGGGTATTAAGGATGAAACCAGAGCTATCAGTGAGCTGGACACAAAACATCATCTTCCACCTTTCATCTGGGGCTGTTAAACATGGTTTTCCACAGCTGAAAGTGGGGAGGAAAAGCCAGAGTAGCTAGAGCTCTGAGGTGTCTCAGGGCAGCAGTTTGTCAGCTTTCTCCTTTGTGTCAGCAGACAGAAGGCAGAAACGAAACACAAAGCTGAGCAAGAAATGTCTAGTTGGACCTCATGAGCAGAGAGCAAGGGTCACGAGAAGAGAATCACCAAGAGAAGGGCCTGCCAGGTAAAAGCAGAAAAAAAATCTGCTCTAGTGACAAAAGACCTGTTGGGGGCTGTGGCAGGGATGGCTGGGAGCTGGGTTCCCACCGCAGTCCAGGTCAGGCTGACCCCAGGAGCTAGCACAGAGAGAAGTGTGCAGGTTGGTGCCAACAGACAAATGGGTCAGCAGCCAGTCTTTGGCTATGTGACCAAAATAAGCATTGACCAGTTGGGAAGTGACATCATTTCTTTCGGCAAAATTTCTCAGTGCAAAGGACTAGCATTCAGCAGTCTTAACCCTCAGGTCAGCATAGAGGTGATAAGTTTAATAGAATTCCTGTTTCTATTAGAAAAAAATCCATAAATTAGTTTCTTTTTATTTGTGTTGATACATGAGAAAACACAGCCAAGGGAACACCTTCCTCGTCTTCCCACCTCCCAAACACAAACTCACATTTTCACAAAAATAAAGGTATTACTCCAAATTTCTATTCTCTTCCAACTATGTATTTAATTACATTGTTGTTCACTGGTTGCCAATAGCTATAGCTTTATGATTAATGAATAATTTAACATTGTTATCTCAGTACCTCAGAACGGGAAAATAAGGCACATTTAGAGTAAGACACTATCACTCACACAGTAGGTCTGGATGAAGGCTTGGGACAGAGCCCAAGTCTCTCCTGTTATTCTGCTGCAAGATGCATGGCATCAAAGGGTAGTGTCTTTGAAATATGGACATTGCCAAACCTCTCTGAAGCCAATGGACCTGACAGCAGTGTTTTATTCAGGATAAATGGGGAAATAGTGTCTTGTTTAACAATTGGCAAAACAACAGAAATTACAGTCCACATCACTAATCTACTTGACAAGGCTGATCTATCAGTTATGTTGTCTTTGGTGTTTTTGCTGGGAACTGAGTACAGCAGTAAACACTGCTCATGGCTTGGTAGAGCTGTATGTGCCTGCACAAGTGACAGAAGGAACTAGTGGCAGGTAGAAAACAATGAGAAAAACACCTATAGAATGAAAACACCAAAGAGGGTAGAATTACTGGAGAAGAAACTTGGCATTGTGAGCAAGGACACTGACTCCTGGTTGATTACTGCAGGTCTCTGAGAGTATTTTGCATAAGCAAACATGATTGCACTTCAAGAAATACCTGTCATCAGTTTCTCTTTCCAATGAAAACAATCCTGCACACCAGAAATATTGACTACGTGGCAAGCAACCACTAATGTCAGCAGAGGAATCGAGTTTCCCAGGAGAGAAAGGACGAGCTGATATCTCTGCAATCAAACTGGAACAAATAATGGAGGTACTCACAGACCTCAACAATGGCCAAAAAATAATTAAAACAAGATTGAAGCTATTGTTGGAGCCTTCTAGAAAGGAACTGAGTCAAAATCTTATAGCTTCCCAGAAAAGATAGACATATGACCAGCAGTTAGAGAGAAAGGTCTTTTGGGTCAGGAAGAAGTGTGTGTCTGAGCAGACTGAAAAGCTCTGCTAAAACAAATGCAGTCTGGACTGGCACATAAAAAGAACATAAGAACAGCTGTGCTAAGACAAACTAAAGATTCATCTAACACAGTATCCTGTCTCTAACAATGGCCAGTATTGGATGCTTAGTGAAAAAGTGTAAAAAAGAAACCATAAAATGATTCTTCTTCTCCTGCTCTTCCCTCATAGATTCTGGCACTCAGCTCTTCACAGACTTCCAGGTTGCACCCAGTAATGGATCAACATAATGACCAGCAGCTGGGTATCATGGATCAGAAAGTTTCTCATAAAAAGGGGAGACCAAGTAATGTCTTTTTCAGTCGGAATTCACTAATAAAATTGAACTGCAGCAAGGGTTTAAGAAGCTGAAATGAAGAAAAAAAGCAAAACTCAGCTTGCTAAATAAATCAAATGTGGGCTCAGGTCATCTAAAGAACTTTCGTAGCCAGGGCAGTTCTTTATACTTGAGCTGACCAAAGAAGAGAGAAAGTACATCTCTGCTCAAGGGAAAGCTCTTGTGAAGGCATACATAGCTCAGCCAACCTCATACCTGGCCAGGACGATAAACAGAATCACCTGAAGTATCCAGCTAAGAAAGTGGCACGCTGCATACCCACTGTAAAGACACAGGTTCATCTAAATCTCTTTGAAACCTGTCACCAATGTGAGCTAGCCAAAGAAAGGTTAAAGCTGGATGACAAGCAAGAGAGAAGACCCTACATAACAGGGAGACAGCCCAAGGAGACTTGTGCTATCTCATCTTCCATGGGTAAGAGAAAGACATGTGGGTAAGGCTCAGAGAAAGACTTTCAAGGCAAAGAAAGTGGTAATAGACAACATAGGGGTGCTCATCTGAACTCTGACTTGCCTCTTAAATCAAAGAAGAGAGGTCCAAGACACCTCACAACATGGAAAACATTGCCGCGGTGCTCCAATTTTTCAGTCCACAGACTCTCAGCAGCAGATGGACCTGTTGTAGCAAGGGGGCTGGAAGCTGGTATCTATGAGCCCAATAGACTGCTCTGTCCCTGTCGTGTCTGAAGCAAAGAGATTCCAATTTGGCTCATGGCATTTCTGAGCTAACAGGGAAACAATGAAACTCAACTATTAAAAAAAAAAAGAGAGAGGGAAAATTGGCAATAACGAAAAAATTAGGGAAACAGACCAGATAGAAGCTATTGTTATAAAATTTCTCTGTTTCATGGCCAACACTGTTATATATCTCAGGCTGGCCAGAGAGAGCATCATGTGTCTTCAATGGAAGCTTCTCTTCTACTCAGGAAATTGGAAAGAAGGAAATGAAACTTCAGGAAGAAGCTAAATTGAACAAATGGCAGCAGTCAGTTCATCATGAAGCATAGAAACCTTATTCTAGGGAACATTAAAGTATGCCTATTCATGTTTAGGAATGGAGGACACCTGCTTGTTATATCATGTTGGAGCTTAACAGTGGACAATGGCCAAAACAAGGGAAAGATACACCAGAGAAAGCAATTTAAAGTGACAGGATTTTACTCTGGGGAAAGAACCCATCATATTTGGGAGGCATATGGGGCAAGTATTTGATGGTTAGGCCTGTCATGGTCAGCCTGTTTTTCTGTAGCCAGGTAATTCCATGGAGCTCACTACGACCTTTGAGCAGAACTTGCTATTTTCACTATCGCTTTCTGAGGAGAAAGCAAACGGGCTGTCAATAGGAAACTGAACATAAAGAAATGTGACTCAGTTTAAAAAGCTATTTTCCAGGAAACCCAGAGGGAGGAGAAATCTCGTACAAAAAAAAAAAAAAAATGGAGGCTCACTGGAAGAGTCAGCTCTACAAACATTTTGGACACACAGTTTTCTGTGACATTCTCGGCTTATGTGGGGTCTTTAACACAAGTCATGAAGAGCATGTTATACAGACTTTAGCCCTGCCAGGAGCTTCTTTCAGGTTAGGTAACAAGCTTTCCTCGGACAATTTACTTCCATGCAGTAAATCAAATTCTGCTCCAAGTCCTTTCTGTTCATATATTAACACTGTCCTCACACGGTAAGTGCTGGCATGTGTGCTCCCTGAAAGAAACTCTGAAAACAGGTACACCAATGCTCGAGGTGCCCCTTGAGCCTTTTAAACTTTGAATTCAAAGTGATTTATCAGGTTTATAAGATTCTGTGGATCAGAAATCCCACTCTCACCTCTGCACCAACAATCTGATCATGCAGTAAGATTCAATAGCAGTCCATCTGGTTACATGCATTGAACAAAATGAGGTGTGGATCAGAGCAGTGGGAGCTAAAATACCCAGTAGACAAAAAGCAGCAAGGCAAATTGTAAATAATTAAACTTCTGTCTTCTCTAAACTATTTATTTATTTCTATTAAGGAAGTGTGAGCCAGGAACACTGGCAAGAGAGGGAAGCCAGGGCAAGTGCTGTGTAGAAAGCTGTAGGGATCTCAGAAATAGTCTTTGACAGACCAACTGTCACAGACTTCCGAGAATTTAGGCCAAATGAGGAATCAGTTACACACCTCTGTTTAACAGCCCCCGAAACTGTAGAAGCCGTAGGATGCAGGCACTCTTTAATGGGCCTACAGGTGACTGATGGGTTTGATGGCGCAGGAACTTTGGCTGCAATATTTTGGAGGGATATTTCTTGCTGGGACATTTCTTTAAAAGGGGCCAGTTTGTAGACACAGTTTGTAGCACAGTCTCACAAAGAGGCATACCTAGAGCGTGCATGAGCAAACTTATGCCTGTGCATGAGCAAACAGCCAGGAACAGCCACACTGTGGTCTCCAATAAACCAGAGTGAGTGAGAAATACCCACCTGCAAAAAGCACCAAAAAGGCAGTAGGTAACCAAAGCACTTGCAGCACACTTGGAAGAAGTCGAGGAGGCAATCTGTGAGGGGACCAGTCTGCAAAGGACTTGGAACTACCTGCAAGGAAACAGTCTCCAGTTTTGTTAACAGTGCATCCAGAATAACGCTTTCTGCCAAAGAACTATTAGATTGCCATTTATTTTTCCTAATGAAAATAACCTTCATGGCCCTCAACTTGGGCTACCTGTATAGACCAGAAAGCAGGAACACCCACTGGTATGACAGTTACCCGAAGGCTTCAGCCTGCTGTCAGCACTACACAGACAGACAGTAAGGCAAAACTACTCTTGGTGCCCAAAACTGTCTATAATATAAACAGGCATGGGAGATTTGTAGGGAAGGGTCCAAAGGGCTGAGTTAAGCCCACAGATAGAGAGGGGAGCAAAACCAGAATCCACTTCTCAGCCCAGGCTGTGTTTGATCCTGCCACTCCAGCTCTTCTGAAGAGCATCCTTCTACAGCCACCCCGCAGAAAATTTGTAGCTGACTGTTCAAAATAAACACACTGTTTTCAAAAGCCTTGGCATTTCACACATTGGATTGAGTGCAAACAGATCATCACTGAGAAAGTCAAAAACACAAGCATGTTTGAACATTTAGCTCTGCACTCACTCATGTTTCACTCTTTATATTGCTTCATTAGAGACTTCTGCTTAACTTTGTTTTAAACTGATGAAATCAAATCTTCACGATGGGAAGACTTTGCACTGAAATGCAGCCTGAGCCCATGAACTATGTCTCTAAGCTGCAGACAATCTGACAGATTGTGCACTGACCACACAGGCAGGTTCAAAAGGAATCAGTTCAGAGTTCTGGAGAATTTTGAAAGTATTTTTGATCAATGGTGTTTGGAAGTCTCAAGAACATTTAATCCATATCCACCATCGCCAAAATGCCTACCTTAGACACAATTTATGAGCATATGTGTTAAGATATATTTAAAATTCTTTGTGAATTCCAAGTACATGAATAACACACATATCATTACTACCTTTTTTCAACATAGCATCATATAAATGAAGTGAGAGAGCCAGGCACTCTTAACTAAGGAAAACCACTGCACTTAAAATAACAAAGGTAGTACTTATTTATCAATGCACAATGTCTAAAATTCCTATTAAATTCTGTAAAGCACAGTTTAATGTGGCTCACTATCAGGAATTGAAATTAACACACAGTTAGTTGGAGGTTAAAGCTACCACTCTGCTGTATCTGTATTTTTCATTTGTAAGCTGAAGGTTAGGAAGCCCCTGGCTTCTTTTCTGAAAAAGTGTGAAAATACAGAAAAAAAAAAAGTAGAAACATGATCTGAATTTACCAGCTGTCTTTTTATTTGGTCATTTATCAGATCTCTTGCATCAGTGTACCACAACATATATTTAAGGACTGTAATTTATGAGAAACATTCCCTTATGGTTTCTGAAATGGTGATTGTGAATCAGAAAGTTTTGCACTTTCCTGTTAGCCAGTTCATGCTATCTGATGGGGAGCGTTGTCAGTAGTCTAAAATGTTACTCGCACCAGATGAGGGATAATGGTAGTTGAAAATACAGTGTTGAAAAAGATTGGCAAGATTTGCAAAACTGGCAAGACTGGCAAGAGTTACATGGGTGAAGGCCTGAGATGAGCCATTGTATTGTGAACCTCCCAGAGCACCTATTTTGAGGGCATATCTAAGCCTGCTGAGACTCTGTCCAGAATGGACACAATTAAAGCATGTTAGCACTGTCTTTTTTTTTTTTTTTTTTTTTTTTAACAGCTATCTTATAAAGTTGCCAGGAGTATTTTTGTACTTATTGAGTCTTAGAAGGAAAGAGGAATCTTAACTGTTGTTTCTTAGACTATCACCCAACCAACACAATCATAACCTCAGTGTTTTGGGGGTTTTTTAATAAGAAAAGAAACTAAAAGGGCCTGTAATTTCCTTCACAGAATGATAAGCAGCAGTGTGTCGCTCTATAAAAGCATAAGCTCACTCAAATTGGTTTCCTTGAGACTGACTCACTGCCATCTCCCTAAACAATTGCAGCTGGATCCGAGTGCAATTCTTCAAAGTAATAATTGCATTTATTCTTGCTGTCAAGGAGACTTTCATAACTTTTTTTGGAAGATCCCCCCGTTACCTTTGGCATCATGCAAAAGTCAATTCTCTTGAAGATAATCGTTCATAGTTCTTTCTTTCTTAAAGGGCACAGCCTTACATTTTTCACTCTGTAGCAGGTATTTTTTCTTCTTAGCCTCCAGAATACACTGTTTAGAGAGTGTTTTTCAGAAAGAACCACTCCATCTACATGACAAACTGCTTAACTAAGAAAATGGTGGACAAGAAGCAAGAATACCGAGATGCTACTGTTCTCCCCTTCTCTCTTCCCTTGCAATGCAGGGCACCCAAAATAGGCCTGGGGAAAGCAGATCTATAGCTCTGCCTTCTTGTGAATCAGCAGCTTGGTGAAAGTGAGAGAATTTTGCTCACCATAACAGTCCTCCGAGAGATGCACTTCAGCTGTGATGGGATGGCTCCACATTGTCCTTTAATGAGTAGGAATTCTGCTGGCACACAACAGGCCTTCTCATTTGCTTTGATGCAGCAGCCTTTGGCTTCCCCAGGGCTTTGTCTGCTTAGAGTGCTCATAGACGGACAGCTCTTCCCAAACCTCCACGCAAAACTATCCACATCCAGCTTTCCCCTAGCATTGGACACGTTTCCCCTTACTGCTTCCCACTCAGTCTCTTTAGTTTCCCTTCCAAGTGCAAAACTCTCAGGTTTTGAACTCCTCCCCATAGCCTCCGTCTGCACTCTTGTCTCTCAGACACCTGCTTTCCACATCCTGCCTTTTGCTCAGCCTCTTGTATATCCCACGGTGTTCAGCTCCCTTACTCTCCTCATTTTCTGCATCACTTAGTACCTCAAACCCTTAATTAAGCGTGAAAATCTCATTGCACAATTGTGGCGGATGGATTCCAAAGGACAGTGCAGCTCAAGGACACATTGGGATGTTTGTTAGCAGAGTGGGTAAAGATGTGAGCACACTGGCAGCTCATCCAAACTTTCTACTCCCTGCACTTACAAAAAAGTGTCTTGAGCATTCCTAAGAGATGAATTGCAGATGTCCGAGTAAGAGAAAAACAGTGGCAATAATGCCAAGGTGCCTTCCATGGAGGCCATAAAGGGCCTCTGGACAAAATGCAATCTGAATAAAGTTAGCCTTTTTGCTAAATTACTTCTGCACAGTTTTAAGTTGAGTCTCCCTTCAGCACTTTCTGACTTAAAGTCTAACTCATATTTAGTATCACAATGAGTTTGCGGAACTCAAAGC
Source organism: Dromaius novaehollandiae (assembly GCF_036370855.1). Taxonomy (NCBI): domain Eukaryota; kingdom Metazoa; phylum Chordata; class Aves; order Casuariiformes; family Dromaiidae; genus Dromaius; species Dromaius novaehollandiae. Next base: position 81,019,513 of record NC_088101.1, on the reverse strand, counting down.
ATCATATTCAAGTGGGTCCTTGGGATCTCTGACATCTTGGAACAAGAATTCAAGCAAGAGAAACACCACAAGCAAGACCAGGCTACCCCAAAAAATCTTTGGAGCATCAGGTGAGGCATATTTACTGGCGTATTTACTTTTGACTTAAGCTTTAACCGATATCACAGAACTGTCCAGACTTTAAAAGACTGTCCATACCAAAGGGAAAGTTCCAAAAGTGCCACCCTGTGCATGTCAAACAATGAAAAGACTGAGAGACTTATCTTTTATATCCTTATTGAGAAGGCAGCTAAGGAAATTTTCAATAAAGAAGATTGCGCACGACTTCTCAGTCTGGTTTGTAAGAGAAATTTGTCTTGGCAAGTCTGAGAAGCAGAGATTGTACTGTCTGAATTGGGGGTTAGTTTCAGCTTATGGAAAACTTTATTTTTGAAAGAACAAAAATATATTAATAAACTGTAAGTCAGTAAAGACAGCTCAGGACTGAGAACTGGCGACAGCCAAAGTTTTTCTCCTCTAAAATGTTGCCTGGGGGAATTTAAAATAATTTAAAATTATATACCTCTTTCATACCTTATTTCATCTTAAAAGAAAAAGAAATTACATCCACATATAAATGCTTCTTCCCTAGTGTTGGTGTAATCAAAAACCATTTGTATTCTTTTTTAGAGATACTATATAGAAAACGATTACGGAAAATACCAAGACAGAGAGTTTTAGCTGTCTCAGAGTAGGCCATTTTAAAGAAAGTTTCCTGCTTCTCCCAAATATTTAAGGCCTGTCAGCAGAAAGCAAATGGAAAGAAAGGTGGCAGTAAGAATTTCCAGTTAAGTTTCCTACCAAGTTGTCTTCCAGGGGGCACAGGCATTTAGGTCTTTGTAAGGCAGGGCTTTGCTTGGAGCTGACCATCGTGAAATATTGCAGAGGGGCACGGCGGTTCCTGTCTCCTCTCACTGGCTTTATGATCATGTCATCAATGGTGCTAGAGACTTTCCAGGCCATGCAGGAGGACATGCCTTGGCTCACAAGCACAAATATTCCAGTCGCCTTTCGGCTGGCTGTTTCCATGACAGTCACATTCAAACTTCCAGCAGAAGCAAGATGGTTGGGGCTAAGCCAGGGTGACCTATGAGGAAACCTGACCGCTGGATTATTCTCTTCTCTGAAGATGGAGGGTAATGCAAGCAAGGTGATTAACAGCCACTGTCTTCAGCCCTGTTCCTGTGTCCCCTTAACATGTAGAAAGAAGAATGACACTGTACCATCAGGGAGGGCATAGGAGAGTAGCACTGGAGATGCCAGACTCCTGAGTGGACATCCTTGCAATCACAGGTTCCTTTTCTCCAGACTCCAGGGCCTCTGCTAGGACTGACCAAGCTGTCAAAAAGTCTGTAAGCTTCCCCTGGGGTACTCTTTGCTCCTGTTTCTCCCTTTGCACACCTCCCACAGTGGGGAATGCTGCAGCCATCCATCTGACATGGAGATTTAACAACAAATCTGTTGGCTGCTCTAAGGAGACTTTCTCCATAGCCTTTCCTACAGCTATCAACCAGCATCCAGGCAAAGTGGCTTTCAGATTTTCATGTGTCTGTCTTTCTGAAGTGACTTCAGAGCTCTAATCCACTACAAACCATACTTTAATGCGTGTTTAGCTTGGTTTTCAGTATTTTAAGAGCATTGCTCTAATATATTAATTATGGTTATGTTTGCAAAGGAGCAGCAACAGATGTTGTTGCATCGCACTGCTGCTGCAAACAGGCAAACCCTCTGAATGTAGCTTCAGTAGAAACTAGTACCAGGAAAAGCTTGCCTAGAAATTCAGCATTAAATTCTATACAGGAAGTAGAAAGTACAGACAGCCGATCAAATATACTGGAAACTGAAGGGAAATGTGGGGGTGGAAGAAAAGTGGAGGTATTTTGCTATTCTGTAACTGCTGCCCTCAAGAAAGTCATTCTATCCAGAATTTTACTGATGCCATATCCTTTATAAGGTCTCAAAACCAACATTTTAAACATCTTTTTAAGGATAACCATGTCTGAAAATTAAAGCCCTTTGGGGAAAAATAAAGAAAGGACTTCAAAGTAACAAAATGCTAAATCTAGCAATTTGTTTTTAATGGAAGTAAAAACCTGCACGGTTTTATACTTTAAAGTGTAATAAGAAGAGAAATGTCATGAGTAGAGTTCAATTTTTACCCATGGAATTGTGCCCCTGATTTAAGAAATTCCAGCTTAAATGCTTCCACCAGCACTGAAAAATGTTTTACTGACCTCCAGCTCATTGTATAGAAGAGGTCCAACAGCCTTGCTAGGACTGGGATCAAAGAAGTATTCAAGGTTTTCACAGCAGCTAGCTAGCTTGAGGCGAGCAATATCCAGCTGGCTAATGTCTGGTAATCCAGCAAGTGCCGAAACCCCTTTTTTGTGGGCTTTTGTTCCGGATGGGCTTCTACATATTGCATCAAAATCAATTTTAACTTCAGAGAAATGTCTGATCTCTCCCTCAGTAAAGAGCATTGCTGCACCTGGACATGATTCCTCTTAGATCAGTCTTCAGCCTCACAGACTGACCAGCCTGAATCCTGAAGTTCAGATACACTTACCCAAAGAGACTTCTGGTGTTACCGTGAAAAGGGTCCTGGCTTTTCATGAACCAAATCTTTTCTATGTGTAACACTGCATGAAACAAAAGGCTTTTAATGAGTTAAATCAAGAGCAAAATCTAGCCTATCCGTATGGTTTTAAAATGTATTTCTTTATTATTTTATTTTTCTCACCAGTTCAGTTTTCAGGTACTTGGGCCTCTGGTTTTAATATTTTGGGTATGACATAGAATTCTGAGTGCCGCCACCAAACTGCTGCTTATCCTGAAACACTCGTCAGGATCTGCCTCATAAGATAACATGGATGCAACAAATGTCATCATTTATATGCTCAGTCATTTTCAATTGTACATAGTGGGAAACTGCTCTCTTGGATAACAGAATGTCTGTAAGTTATTAAATTTTGACCGTTGAACCTACTGGTACTTAGCAGGGATGTTAAGATTAATGTTTATGATGTGTTTTGGAGATGAAAGTCATACCGAAACATGATTTATGATTTTGACTGTTCAGCCAGCAGGGCTAACTGGTGAGAGCAGCCTTAAACTGCAGTCAGATGCAAAGACTGATCTACTATGCCCAGTCTCTGGCTGCAGCCTGGTGTGGCATTAGTTCTCCTTAACAGGCAATAGCAGAAGGGTGCCAGGAAACAGGGTCTTAGCAGCTAAACTGGGTGGCAGGATGGTGGAGCTGTATGTTTTCAGTCTGTTTTGGCTGGCATAAATATCAGCTAAAACGTGATGCTCCGGTGAAGGTAGAGCACATTGCACTGACAAAAGCACTTACATGCTCTCTATAGCCCAGAGTACTTCTACGAGTAGCCAAGGAAAGGAGGCATAGCCACGCGGCCTTCCACAACTCAGTCTGGATAAACGGGCACTAATCACTTGAACTCAGGCTTGGATCATGGAAATCCCATTAATGAAGAGCGGGGCTTTGTAGAACAATTCAGAATAAAATGGTCTCTTTCTCCCTGTGTGTTGATAATCTACATGATCTCTGTTCACTTGGGAGCCAAAGCCATGTGCACAACCCAGGGTAAGCACCAAATTGAGCATCTCTAAGAAAAAAAATAGCACCCAGCCCATGGCAGAGCCTATCCTTAAGGGAGCACGAGGCCAGGAAATAGAAGACCATCATTTAGTTTTCTCACCAAACTCCAGCCAACATCTTCCTCTTGGTTGTCAAGGTACAGCTTAGCCTGGCTGAAAGGGAAAAGGAGGTCATGCTCTACTGGTCCTACTGAAAATGTGCCACAATAAAGCCTATCAGGTAAGAGTTATATGGCCAAGAAGAAAGTAAGATCTGAACCCCACACCATCCCCTTCCCATCTGAGTGCCCTTATCTGGAGGCTACAGTCCACCTTCCTTAGTCATTCTCCCAGGCATAGCTCAACCAACTAATAGCTTTGGCTAAAGTAGTCATTTGAGACATGGTTTATTAGCTACAGAATTGTTCGGACATCCTAAAGCAAAGACAAAAACCTCTTTTGATGACACAACACACTGCTAACACAGTGTTAACAATCCAACACATTTGGAAAAAAAAATAAAAGGAGACTAAGTTTGGATCCCATCAAGTTTTCTTTGTCCAGGTCTCCTGGAATCATGAGCACAAAATTCATATAACTACAGCATCTTTTCCCCAAGAAACAGTATATTGAGGCTTTATTTGAGGAGAGGACTATTTCTTATTTCAGGAGAGAAATAGAGGCAGGGTTGGGCAAACTCCCAGCCATCCTTTAGAGACATCCCCATTTTCTTGGTGCTCAAGACAATTAGCACACCTATGCTAATGGTGATTTGCTAGTTTATGTTTGCGCTCACTTTGGCTGTGTCTGAGCTGCTGGCAGGTGAGCTCCATGGCATTTTGACATGCTGGGTTGACTAATTATCCAGATCACCCTCAAGTGGAAACACGGACAGACACTCAGAGAATGTGCACACAGGTCTCTCTCTAATACATTGTCAGGATGTAATAAATGCACTCTAAGACTCAGCAGCTGGGAGTTATTTCACACCTTTTGGGTGTATCCATTCAGTTTCTGGAGGATTTTGGTTGGAAGTTTGGCATAAAGTTTGTTAGCACAACATGGCAACACCACATACATGAGCGATGTAGATTATGACATCTCTCAAGATGTTTTCCTCTCTTCTGCAGCATCTCAGATCTCTTAGCCAAGCAGATGTTCACTGTTATTTTGAGCCATGGAAAAACACATGATCCACACTAATAGAAACAATACAGAACATGGAAGATGTCTAAACTATTTTCTATTTGCTTTGTCTTGCAAGTAATCAGGAATCTGATGTTTCAGATTCTGATGTGGAGCTAGAATAAGGACATCTCATGTTTTGGAGGGACACCACTATCCAATATCTCCAGACACTAGACAAGATGAAGCCTGCCTGCCTCCTGCAAAACACTTTCCTGTTTTTATTAAAAAAGCAACATTTTTCTGTGAAACATTCAGATGAAGAAAGAAGATATCTTTCTGATGATATCCACTCAGTTTCTTGCTCTAGCACATTACTGTGTCTAGTAGGAGTGTCTGTAGGAGGAAAGATCTAACAGCTCTCAAGATGCAATGGCTGCCAGATCTATTGTCATTCTGGCGGTAATATTTGTTCTGTAATTATATCACAGGTTCACTTTCAGACATGAAACTTTCTATTTCTATGAAATTTCAGAACTCGCTTCTATCTAGTATGAAATACATCCCTTGAAGTTTTCCAGGAAAATGATCAGAGATAAAAATCCACCTATTGTCCATTGTTGGCACCGAATGAAAGCTGCTGGAACATTGTGCGTAGCCATTCAGTCCCCCACCTTTCCTTCCCAGGATTGTCCAGTATTAGCAGAGTCATCATTGACCCAAATAAATGCATTGTTCCCAGAATCAGTCGGAATAAAGTTATTCTGAACTGATATGGCTCCTCCCTGACTATTCCCCGCTTGGACTCCACTACCACAAAGATGGTCCCCATCTGACTTGGCTGGTCTTCTTGGAATAACCCCAGATCTTCTCTTTACTCTGAGCAATTTGATCTGTTTCCTTCTTTCAGCAACAGATTTACTCATAAAGCACCAGAGAATGAAAAGTTTACCAGAGAGGGAAGGTCCAAGCAACCTTTTACTCTCCAAGGGCTCACCACTCTTCTCCCCCATCAGGAGATGTAGTAATTAGGTAGAGTTTTATTCAGCAGCAAACTAGACTGTTTATAACACATTTAAATGAAAACACAGCAGCTGCAACCGCAGCCATTTCACACTCTCTTATGAAAGGCAGGGGTTATCACGTGGAGCTCCTCCTTCTACTTCAAGCCAAGCAAAGCATTAATGCGTAGCTTGTGCTGTTCCTCCTGGTAAAGACGGGATCAGGTAACCAGTGACCTGGCTACTCATCAGCTTCTCACGGGGACCCAGGGATGCTGCGACTGCTGTGGAGAAGCCAACTTTGAGGCCAGTGGCAACGTCTGTCTCCTTCCCACTCTGCCAGGCCCACTAACACTGCTGGTCGGCACATTTTGTGCAGCTTCAGGAAATGGCAGCTCTGCTGAGGGTCAGGCTTTGTGGAACAGCAGCTTTTTTCCTTTTCTGGGGATGTTTTTCACACCCTCCTCTCTCCTAACCCCACACTTCGCCTGGGCCCCTTCCAAGAACAACCCGCCTGCCATTCTCCCACCAAAGGCACAAAGAGCTTCTTTTACCAACCCACAGGCTGCTCAGGATACAAAGAAGTTAAACTAACAATGCGGCGATGGAACAGCCCATTAGAGGCAGGTCTGGGTGAGTCACAGAAGAAAAAAGAGTAGGACAGGATTTAAGAGGCCACCTACCCCTCTCCCCCAAGGCAACACAAGTATTTTCTCCTACTGCATTTTCTTATGCCTCTGCTATTTCTGCTCCTTTGGAGCAGAGCAAGCTCTCGGTTTCTCCCCAGGAATGACATCAGTTGTCAGGATTTATCACTCCCCGAAAGAAGTTTGCCCAGCCCTTGTGCTTGTTAAGAGAATACAACACCTTTAATTCTGAAGTTTAACCCCAGAAAAATATCATCTGAAAATAGCATTTAGGGTGCACATTCAATCATTCCCTCTTGTAAAGAGGCTACTGATTCTTCTCTGAAAGTGCTTCTGTTTATAAGATGTTGTTTGCCTACTGGGTGAGCTCAGGGCAGATTCAGACTGAGTGAATGCCAGCTGTACTATATGGCAAGTGGCATCATTTTTGGGTACCTGCTGTATGTAGAGGTTTAGAATATCTAGATTTCTAGATTTGAAGATCTAGAAAGAGATCTGAAATTACAGCATTCAACTGCTTAAAAATGTGCGTGCTAGCTCCCCACCGGGGTTTGCATTCAGCCAGGTAGAAGTGACATTCATCTCGGCACTACTAACCTGACATCACCCATCACTTCTGCCCCTTCAGCCAGTCATAATAGAAGTATCCACCTGGTAATCCTCATTTTGCTGTACAAGTACAATTTTACTGTGTCACAGCAGACATTGCTGAAACTTACCTCCAGCTCCTATCTTTTGGTAAGGCTGTTTCTTAGCTTTACATTCCTTGGAACGTGGCCCCATACGTGTTTTATCCACCTAAGGGAGATAGAGCCCCGCTTCACTCAAAGGATCAGCTCATCCTGAGACACTGACATAGCAAGTCAAAGTCTACCAACAACTGTTCCATCTTCTCCTCAAACTGAGGATGTGGCATGTTCTGGACTGTTAAGGCAGCCAAGATTCATGCTTTCAGTTCCAAAAACTCTGCAGCCCAGGATTTGGGCACAGGCAGTGACTGGGAAGAGGAGGTAGGGAAGCGGAATGGAAGAGGCATGAGGGAGCAGGGACCATGCCACTGTTGCTACAGAAAGGAGTGGCAGCAGTACCTGCACTCCTTAAAACCTGGTATTTAGGAGTGTGAGACCACAGAAATGCAAGGGAACTCCTCTGCTGAGTCTGGTCCTCTCCTGTCACTGGCCCAAGTCACAGATAATTTCTTCCGCTATCTCTTTGTGCTTCATTTGCAGACTGTTTTGGCCTTTTGTCCATATTAGTCTAATTAGAAGGCTGTTCTCATTGCTGTAATGATTAGGAACTGTCTTCTACTGTCTTTTCAAACTAGTCCATCCTACTAGCCCTTCACACATCTCAGAGTACCTACAGCATCTGCAGCATTTACTGACCTCCAAACAACCTTACCTACAGCCACGTTGTATAAACAGCCCCAGGACCAGGACAATGTGGAGCGTGGCAGCCCTGATGTGTGGGGAGGACAGTCCACCGCTGCTCCAGGGCATGGAGGTATGGTGGGGCCAGGACCACCTTCCCCGCCCCGGGCACTGCAGAAGTGCCTGGCTGTGATGTCCTTGCTGTCTTACTACACATGCACAAAGCCTGGGGAGTTCTGCTTTTTATGTGAAAGCGAGGCACTTCCAAAGGTAATAAAACAACCTGTAAGAACACAGAACACATATTAAAATGCCAAAAGCAGTTTTTCTCCTGTATCTGAAACAGAGACCACTGGGGACCAACGTGGAGTTTTCTCTGGTGTGGTGTCACACGGAGGCCAGCTGAGTAAAGAGCCTAATAGCAGGTTTTCTCACTAATGGACAAATAACATTCCTCAAAAGAGTCTGTTAAATTAAAGCCCAGTACTGCTTAAGAAGATCTTAACTGGTTTGCAGCCTGCAGCTGCTCAGATCTCGTTGCGCATTCACCTGCACACGCCGACAGCAACCTCCTCAGCCCTCTTGGCAGCGCTTGATGCTAACCAGAGCACGCTGGACATGATGGGGCTTACGTAGCCTTGCTGCTTAGCGGCCAGGCAGGGCTGAAGCAGAGGGCACCTGTGTTCCGTCCCTGTGCCAATATCATTAAAAATGTCACAGCCATTATTCTCAACGGGATCAAAACAATTTTCACATCAAGGTCTCGGGAACAAAGGAAACCTGTCATCTACAGGGTAAATATTAACGACCCTTGAACAATTTGTAACCTAATTAAATGCTTATATGGAATATTTCCTGTGCATGTAAAACCTAGGCATTATTTCAACTGAATACAAACCTCTCGGTATATTAACTACCGTAAGCGAAAACAAAAGAAGAAAACAAACCTGAAGCAACCTTTAATATTTTCGTATTATGGATATAGTTTCAATGCTAAATAGATTAAAACCAGGCTAGATGGGCTTAGTTCATCCTAAACTACAGTTGCATAACACTACCTGCAGATCATTGTTGGCTGGTAGCTCTGAAATTATTACTGGATTCTTTTTATTTTGGGGGGAGAGGACTTAAACCTGAACCAAAACTAGTCTGAATCTTTTTCTTTTTAGTTTTTCTTTCTTTTTTATTCTCTTGAACAAATACCATTATTCTGAAGTTTCATTAAACTTGACCTGGAACAGCTTCAGTCATGGCTGAATTCAAATGGAAACTAAACTGAAAAATGTACTGATTCCTCTCTCTCTGGGTTTTAATAATTTATTTTGTAATAAAGCTGCATGGAAGAGGAAGCTGCAGTTCCACTTTGTGAGGGAGTCTGAGAATTCCAGACATGAGAGCAAAAATATGAGCAAAACCCAAATATTTCAAGATTCTACATGAAGGAGAATTATCACAAATATGGCCTTTTTAGTTCACTGAAATATTTTATTTTTTTAAAAAAAATCCCTTTGATTTAATTTCTTCTTAAAAAGACAAGCATGCAAAGTAAACAAAAATTCAAAATAAAAACATGTTTCAAAATAAAAACTTAGTGAATTCCATTTCTAAAATATCCAGATCGAGTATTTCAATATTTTTGTAACATTTTAATGATTTTTCCTGCTATGCATGTAATTTACTTCATCTGCAAAATACTTTAATTTGGGGATCTACTTCAACAGAATTTCATTCCATCAAAATTTCTCTGGCCAGTTCTTTTATAATAAAAGGTATGTTACTTATGTGCATATGGAAACTGGTTTTTGTGGAAAGTGCAATGTGGGAGAGTCACAGGATAAAACTAATTAACAATGTACTTGAAGACTTACTTCCATGAGATATTTAAGCATGGAATTAGCCTCATGAAATTAATGAGGATAACAGGATTCCTTTCCATCATAAAACTAAGCAAAACATGCTAACTGCTTTATTGAGTTGGAACATAAAGCAGTGGATGCAGAAGATCCGGGCGGTGCTTCGACTTCTGACACAAATGTGACAAGTGACTCTTTGGCCATACAGGTATTATAAAGATGCACAGCATTTTGGAACAAACCAAGCTTAAATGCATGAATATCTGAAATTCATAGGAGTTCTTAAGGAAAGGGGTCTGTGCACACCTATGTAAATGTCACAAGTAGCTCACTCAATAGAGCATAACCTCCAAGTTAGTATCCATATATAAAGAACATTAACACCTTGATTCAGATTTATGCTAGTTAAAGCTGCTTGCTGCCCTGTTAATCAAAAGAGAACATTATCCAGGAAATTATAGACCCAAATAATGATGCTGTTCTGAGCCTCCATCAGTTCAGAATATATTTTTACAATAAGCTCCTGATTTTAACTTGTAATAAAAACATCTGCAAACTTCCAAAGGGTTTAGTCAGCTCAGACTGATACAACACAAGCAGTGGAAGTGAAATCCTAGTATGATCTATATAGGACTCTTTTTAATATACATTTTCCGCACACAGGCTTATATTACAGAACAGCTAATCAACGGAAATATTGTGCCGGCTTCTGTGGGTAAAATCTAGACCTTGATGTTAACACCTTTCAAATATTTATAGTGGTTATTGTATCAATGCCTTAGTGATCTTCCAGCCAAGTTATACACACGTCCACATTTTCAAAAAGTGGTCTCTCACACTAACAGCATACTTTTTGCTGTGGGCTGCAGTACATATCAGATTTGTAATAAGAATGTATTTGTGCAACTGCCCACCTCAACTTTAGAATTGACATTTGCCCGTGAAAAAAACTGATGTGCAAAACGTTCAGTTGCAAACGTGGAAGGCACAGGTCCTAATTCCACCTAAATATTTCAAATGACAATGACAGAACTTTTAAGGATGGCTTAGGTCTTGGTGCACCCTAATTTGATGCTTTCCCTCCTCTGCTCAATGTCAGAGCAAACACAGGCTGGGTCTGGACCACAAAGCAACACCTCCAAGCTAGCCCTGGTCCAGGAAATCTCTCTGCAGCAATAGTATATCTCATCTCTACCACTTTGCAGGCTCACATTAACACAGCTGTGCAAAGCATGGTAAGTCCCACCTTCTCCTGGCTCCTCTCACCTGCTCTGGACGTCTCCCAACATATGGCAGCACATCATCTGCATGCAGAGATTTGGGGACCAGCGAGTGCTAAACATAACCACGATGCTGGGTGGGATTTGTCTTAGGCATTTACAAACGTGGTGTCTAGGTGAGCTGCCCATCTCCAGCTGGTGGGGAAGGAGGGGTGTGGAGAGAGGGTGACTGTCCCACAGGAGCAGAAGGACTCATTGCCTGGAGCCCTCCCTCATGTTCTGCGCTGTACAGTGGACCTGGATAACACATTTGAGCTGAAGATTGAACCTGTAGATAGCCAAGGTTACAGTCCCACCTGGCCCACACTGCAGGCACCTGGCTCTGATTTTTATTTGAAGCCCAGACTGGCTGCATACTTCTGGTATCACCTTGGACAAACCACTCTCTGCCCTGATTCTCATCCTTAAAATACAAAGGTAATACTCCTGCCAGCTTGTCTTGTCTGTTTAACTTGAAAATCCTTCTACTGACTGTGTATTGCAGTCTTTCCCTGGTGTCCATGTGCTACAAGCCATGCTTTACTCCAAAGTCAGGAAGCTTCCCTTGATAACAAACTGGAACATGGAAAAAGAGATATAATCCCCTTGACAAGACCTCATTTGTCTTTTAAAAGTCCCCTTTCAAGGATTCCCCCCTCCCCTTCCCAGCAGACAGGAAAGTGAAAAAGGATCCAATTTTCAGCATTCCTTGCTTGTTGTGTAAAAATGTAAAGTCCAGAAATGTTCCAGGCAGACACATGGAAAACTGCTTGTATGACACTGGTCCAACACTTTTCACAGTGCTGTGAATACTTAATTAGAATGGGCATTTGCAAAGTGCAGATGCTTTCATGGATATTTTTCTTACGTGCTATAGTTTCTCACTATTCACATGCAGAAATCAGATCAGTATCTCATTCATTGCCCTGCCAATTTTTCTGGTTAGATCTCATAGACAAAATAACCACCTTATTTAGGAGCTGCATCAGTGTTTTAACAGACCTAGACAAGGCTGCCCTGTGTCCCATCTCTAAATATTGGCACTCAAGCTGCACTGGTTGGAAGCAGTGGCTTTGTATACATGTATACGCACAAAGATTTTCTGTTTCTGTTGCTGAAAGAATGAAAATACTGTTCGTCTACTGAGTAAGCAGTGTGGATTTTTTTTCTTCCTTTGCTTCAGCCACTGCAGAGGTCCTTATATCTGGAACTAAGACATATACTTTTTTGGGGGGTGGGGGGTGTTGTTCAGTAAAACGTTGACAACTGAAATCTAGCAGGCTTTACTCTATGTTGCAGTTAACCTGTAAATGCATGAAGAAGTGGGGAGGGGGTGCTTAAGGCTTGTGCCTCAGAAAAATTCTCTTGACTTTTATTTGCTTGCTGTATTAATATGCTAGACCTGCTTGCAATGGTTCACAGACACCTGCAATCCCCCCAGAAAGAGTATGGACGTACAACCTAAGTTTGATTTGGCCACCGTATTGGAGACACCAGCATGACTTAAAACTGTTGCATCTGTGCAGAGGAGGTAAAAGTTCCCATTTGCTTTTTGTCTGTGGATTTTGCCAACAAAACTCCCTTTGTATCGGGGTGTCCCTAAAACACAGGCCGCTCTTCTCTTGTCCCAGAAGTGAGCCCATTAACTTGCATTTGCCCGTTGCAGGTCTTCTACGAGGCACTGGCATAAGACATTTCCCAGGAATAGCAGGAGGTGGAGAATCTGTCATCACTCCACATGGAAATTTTTCCCAAAGTTTAATCATTCTTCTTTAAAAAAGAAAAAGTGTTTGGCTTCAATGTGGTTGTGCGTCTGTCCAAAGAATGAAGGAACCATTGGTCCCAGCGCTTTCTCTGTGTGAAAGAACGTACAGACTGAAATTAATTCATCTCTTGACCTTTTTTTCAGTCTTCTTCTGATAACCTAAGAACTTGCTTCATAAATCCTACATTACAAATTATTTTCTTTGGCCCTGAAATAAATTTTGCTGCAATATAATCTATTTTTCTGACCTCTCTCCCATCTCATGACATCTTTACTAAAATGTGGATACTAGAAACAGATGCAGTATTCCATCATCTGTGTTATTAAAGCTTTTAACTGAGGTAAAGTCACATGTCCTGCTCATCCTCACTGCTCCTCTGTTTGCCAGGAAGAATCATGTCTTTTATAGCGGTGTTCAGAGATCATCTTGGTGGAGCACTTAGTAGGGGTAACATTTTACACACAGCAGAGTGTTCCTATGTGCAGTATTGGAGAGATTCCTCACATCATGAGGAATTATTAGAAGCAGAAGGTCTAACAGCTTATCGTTGCAGTTAAATCACTGGCAATGTTTCAGTGACACCACAGGTAGAGGCTTGTCAAGGTTTCCATTATATTTGTCTGTGTTTTGGAAAGTTTTAGATTACATTAAGAAGAAAAATGAAGCACTTTGTTTGCCAGACAGGATGTAAATGGCTCTGCAATTTTCAATAATGTTCTAAGCCATATTGAATGTAAGAAGCAGCATAATGTTCCCACACATGGGGTTAGCTTACTATGATGAGGACACTTTTATGGCCTTTATTTCTTTGAAATGCATCAACAAAATATGAGGGGTTTATTTCTGTTGTTTAAGTGTTGCTTGATCAGCAGTACGACTTCTATTTCTATGGACATCTCCTGAAATCACAGAAGACTCCAGTAGGCAGGTGCCCAGCTCTTCACGAAAACATCAGTATATAAAATATTTAAGAATGGCACAATTTCTCCCAGCTGTTTGTCAGCCATTTGAATTGAATGTTTTATTATACCACAAGCCGCCAAAACGTCATGTAAGTAAGTTGCTTTCGGAAGAAGAATAGAATGATACAAGTCATAAAAGTTGCTAAATTGTTGGGGGAGAAGCATGCATAATCTTCATTTTTTTTCATTTCTGTAACAACAAACAGCACTTAATGACTTTTTCTCCCAGCGCTCCTAGAGTTAGATGCAAGGAAAAAATGTCTTCCATGGGTAGGGAGTTAGCTTGAAAGCTATTATAGGTACAAGCAATGGTACCATCAACCACAGCAGACACCCAGAGTACTGCTCTAACAGACATTCCTGACCTCCACATACTGCAGCTTAGCTTGTTATTTTACTACATATATATGTACATGCCTGTATGTATAGAACCACATTACTGTATGTGGTAGAGTGCCAAATCTTGGGCACGTGTTTTCAATATTACATGCACAAAATTTCAAAGCATAGAGATACGCGCACAGTCCTTGATGGTTGGTGGGCTGGGAAAATGTGCCTTACAGAGACATGTCAGGCACTCACCCTTCTTAAGTTCTCAAACAGATCAAGGGGAGATATGATTTCAGTGTCCAAAAGATTACACTTTTTCTTTAAAGACAGTATGTATCAGATATCAAAAGGCTTTTTAATACAGCACAAAAACAGACTGAAAATTAAAGGCGAAGACATCTCTACGAGGAATAAGGCACAATTATCTAACAGCGTGGGTGAGTCTGAGGAAACAAATTGCCAAAGGAACTGGTGGGCTCCCATCTCCTGAAACATCCCTAGACACTCTCTGCTTCACGCGAACACGTCATTTGGCTGTGCGTAGAAGTAACTGGATGATACCCCATGGCTCTGTCATAGCGAAGGGCAAAGACAAAGCAATAACGCCTTAAAATATGTCACTATGAGGCTGATAACCTCTCCTCTCTGCCCTCCTTTCACAGCTTTCCCAAAATGTCCTAGGGAAATTGGCAATGTTGTTTACTATGTGCTGTCTACGTCTATGCTGCTATTTATTATTAATTAATTTTTATTATGACAGTGCCCACAGTGCAGAAGGAGCTGTCTATGCCACAACATGACAAACATCAGGAAGCCAAATTGTTTCCAGCTAAGGGCCCTTGTGTTGAAATCCAGGAGCAAAGACCCCTTCAACCATGTTATTTCCATTGGGAGCTAATAGGACTCCACAGAGGCTTAGGCTCACTCACAAGCACATTCCAGGCAGGTATAAGTGCTTAGGAAAGCAAGTAAACATAAAGAGAAATATAATCATCACGTATACTTGTAGACTTTTATATACACAGTTAAATGGAGAAATTTGTATCCAGTTTTCCTGGACTGAGGACTATCTGCTTTATTTAATGTGAACACGCCCCCTCTACTCACAGAATGGGGGAACTCTGAACCCTTAGTGATTGTGCTTGCTTTCGGCATTCTTTCTTTCAAAATATCAGTTGTCATCAAATATGTGCAGACACTAAACACCTTGGGTGGGATTTTCAAAAGCCTCAGTCTCCTCTTAACTCTGCAGCTACTGAGGTCAGCTGAAGTTTTACAGGAACAGATCTAAAGGGTTGCTAAAAAAAAAAAAAAAAATCTTTCGTATCAACTATAAAACAGACCCTAATCAGAGCATACTTCACAATAACTCATCTAAGCTACCAGTCTTAGGATCACAAGTGGCAGACTGTTATATTGAACTGGTTAACATTTGCCAGAGCTTGGCTTTGTGGATGGTCATATATTGTTATTGTGGACTTTCTTTTCTGGTTTTCATTTACAGTGTTTTCCCTCTTTCAAATCTTCTCCATTTTATTACCTCTATTTCAAGATTTTAGTATTTTGGATATTCTGAGGCATATTTTTAGGATACCATTCAACTCTATTAAAAAGATACATGTTTCCAACAATGTTTAATAGGAACGAAGCACTGCAAATTTTTATTCTGTTACAATAGTACAATCTATAAAGGTTTGGCTTTCTGAGCAAAATGTTGTTTTTAAAAGTCTCTTTTAACACACAATGAAATAAATGTAAAAATACATATGGGCCATTAAACTAACCAAAGAAAAAGAAAGAAAAAAGATAGTTAGACTTGCTCAGCAGGAAAATAATTTGTATATTACATCTTGTTTCCAATGTTGCTTTTCTAAAGGAAATTTCCTTGACTGCTGATAAAAATGAAGTTCTAATAAAATTTTTTTCTCTCTTCCTCTGTCATGCTCCATCTACTACTTCTACATTACATTTCAGTTAATTCACAGTGGCCCTAACTCTGTTACTTTTGCCATTGCTACTCCGGGATGCACAAGGCCTTCATGTTGAATTTACAGGTTCACAGCACATGCGGGCACTGGTGACTGCAGACAGACCCAGGCTGGTGGGATGTCAGGTTGGGAGGCAACATAGCTGATGCTCTCAGCTTTGAACCACCTCAGTGCAGAAGTCGCTGGGCTAAACAGAGTGCCAAAATATGAAACTAGGTGGTCATGATGGTGGTCCTCCTGGGTTTAATTTCAGTGAAGCTCATTATGTCACAACAAACACGCTACAAACATCTCTGAGAGAAAACATGGGGATTTTACATCGACAGTTTTGCACTGCAAAGTCCATTTTCAATCACCTTTAGCATCTCCTGTATTTGGCAGCATTTAAAGAGAACTACACTTAAACCTATTGCACATGGTCACTCGTACCACTTGGAGGCCTGTTATTCAGGTACATTATCAAAGATATCCAGCATGTCAGAGCACAGTCAGTAAGAAGCTTCACTGTTTATATTCAGGTGCTGAAAGGAAAAAAAAAAAAAAAAAAAGAAAAAAAAAGAAAAAAAGAAAATATTGCTCTTATTTTATTAAGAACAGTTGGCCCTTATTTCATCCTGCCTCACAGAGCAGTCTGCACTCCTTACACAGTCAGCAGAGAGACAGCCACTTCCAAGGATGGATTTCACCCACTCAAAGATCTGAATCACTCCTGGAGGCATCTGTCTCCACACCATCTATAGAGGATGACCAAGACAAGGAGGCAGCTCCTAACTCAGCGTTAAGTTCGGTGAGATAAATCAGAGCTAAAACATGTGAAAAGTGACCCAGTCCTCCAGGTAGTGCAGTGATGCTCTGCATCACATTCAGGACAGAGCACTGGTAGGCAATCTTCTCCTCCAAGCATCACACTTGACTTTGAGTTCAAGTTCTCAATGAGCTCTTATAGACCGGTTTATAAAAGGAAAAGGGTCCTATCTCACACACCACAACAAAAGCATTCCCAGAAAGCACCTGCCTTTGAAAACTGGTAGGTTCCCATAGGTTTCTAATGGTGGGAGCTACCGAAGATAACATCTGAGAAGTGAAAACAAGACAGGAGGGCATTTGTGAAACCCCCTTAACAGCTCCCTTACAAGCTCCTGTTTTGCTGGTCTGAACCCCTGGCAGGGAGATTTTCTGATTATATGAATCACAATGACATGACAAACACATCAAATCAGTGAAGTCCCGTTTCATTTACAAGGCTCAATTTTCATTACTTCCCATCGCGAAGGAAGTGCAAGACTAAAACATCTGGTCCTGTCGATGGGATTTCTGCCAAAGCTTTAACGTCTGCCACTGAGCTGAAACAACAGCAGCCTAATCTCAGTATTGTCTTTAGCCTTTTCAAATTCTCTTTCTCCACAGTGAGACAGAGGAAAGAAATCTTCTCTCAGTGTTTTATTTCAGGCATAGGGCATAAAGCTGCAACCATGCTCCAATGAAAGATACTTTTCTTACTAAATCCTGCAACTTCCTAAGAGCAATAAATGTTCAGAAATAAGCAATTAATTTTTGTCAAAAGATATTTTTTACCATGGTCAGTTTAGCAGCAAGTGGTACCTTGTTTCTGAACAGCTGGGAAACTCTCCTGGAGAATGTGGAAGAACAGTAAGAAATTCATAGGTCCCAGCAGAAATCAAAGAATTTTATCTCCAGGATTCTGGTATGATCCAGGGAAAATGTATTTCTGACAAGATCCAAATTGGAGTGCCCATGGTCCACACTGTGCCTTGACCCAGGTAGCCTCTCAAATATATATAATTTTACACTTCTGCAATGTCCCAGATGTCATTAGTGTGAATCATAATTGACTTTAGCACCTCTAAAATCAAAAGTCCATGATAAAATAGGGATAGGAAAAGCTGGATGGTATCTTGAACAAGATATACATAGGCCTTTTTTCTTAGCAACAACATACAAAAAAAAAAAGTTCTAAAAACTCCCTGTTCCAAGCTAAGCTTCTTCTGACTTTTTCAGGAGAGAGGTCTCACAAGAAGCAGATTATTTTCCCTGTGTCCAGAGGCATCTCCAGCACTCTCTTCTGGAGTCCTGGTTCCTGCCTCTCTCCAGAAATCAGATGCTGGATTGTAGGATCCTGCAGAGGTTTTCTGTTCTGTTTTTTTTTTTTTTTTTTTTCCTCTGGCCTGGCAAAACCTATTTTCTAAATAATAATAGTCATGTCTAAAATTGTGTATGTTCATTGAGCTCTTCTTGCAGAGAGGGGGAGAAAGAGGTGGAACTGATGGAACTGGTCTCCAGCTTTGCTTGTGACAGCAGCAGCAGTGTCAGTGATGATTGCCCATGATCTCCTCTAGGAAAAAGCTGACCAGGGAAACCCTGAGAGGGGCAGGAGGCATCTCTGTGACTTACCAGCCTGGACGGCTGCTGGAGATACTCCAGGGAACAATGACAGAAGTCATTTCTTTCTACCATAGAGCAAGAGCTGAGGAGGAACTGAGACTCCCTTTGGCCACATTCACATTAACAAGCAGCCCAAAGGGAGCAGAAGGAAAGAGCTAAACAGAAGGTGCTGAGGACCTGATGTTCAGACTATACCCTTCTCAGCAGGGGTTATTTCAACCTGGCCCCATCCTGGTCCTGTGAACGAAATACCCATTAGCAATAAAAGCACATCAGGTGCCCTCTTGGAACATCTTCAACTTAGTTTCATCCAAAATGAACTCAGTTTCTGCAGTCCAAGATGACTTAAACCAAAAGCAGGGTAAATGGGGATGGCTAGGAGATTGGCACACTCCAGATCTGAATTAAAATGGTAGTATAGACTCACCCTTAATCTCTGTCCATACTTTGGTCTGTAGCAGAAGCACACACGGTATAGGAGTTGCCAGCCATGTGCAAGCAGACTCTAAAAATGACAATTTATCTGTCATTTCTATTGTTATGTGATCTCCCATCCGGCTCTAACCTACTCAGCCATGCAGTGTCCATCCCCAAGCCAGTGCTCTCAAGCGAGGAAGTGATTTGCCAGGGCTCTTAGGTGAGGTTTGGAAGGTGAGGATATTTCACTGTTAAATGAGTTGGCCAGTCTACATTGTGCCATCTCCCCCTATGGTGATAAAAACTAAAAATGTTAAATAAAAACATCCCATTTGGATTCCTTTTAAAGACATGAGGAGGTTTGAGGGTTGCTTCTCTTTTTAATGATTACATGAAAACTGTAGATTTAATTGGTTTCTTTGTTAAGACCATTTGCCAAACTCTGCAACTCATTCTCTGGGTTTAACAGCATCTTGCGATATAAGGAAACTGTGCTTAAAGAGTTGTAAAGAGGGCATCTTGAAGTAGTTGGTGTTCTGCTCTTGTGGGAACTTTTCAGAATCCTCTTTGGTGAAGGAGTGTCCCTCCACAGGGAAGACAGTCACAGGAGATACTCAATGACAAGTAGTCCATGCAGGACTCAACTGTCTCCTACAAGATGAGACTTCCCAGCTCTAGGATTTTCCCTAGCACCAGGCTGCAGTGTTCAGCTAAATCTAACCATGCCCCACCTGCCGCATTGCCAATGACTATTACACTATCAGAGGAGAAGGAAGTGGATAGTACTGATGTCCCAGCAGGGGACAAAATGCCTGTTTTGCTAGAGAGAGGGGAGAGTCCCTGCCTGTGAGATTTTCCTGTAAGAAAAAGGACAACAAGTGGAAAAGAGACACACAGACCATGGGGTGCTACAGCCTTCAACTACACGACCATGCTCCAACACTCTGCTTTTCCTGGGATATAGGTCCTACAAAGAGCTCCAAAGTAGCCCAAGGAGAAATAAATAAAATAAAAACCTGGAAAAATTGACAGATGGAGGCAGTACATAGGGTGGACCCAGCCCAGCTCTCTCTTCCTTGAGCTGGGTAGACCACATCACCACCACACTGGATGTCCTCATATTAAAGCCATTTTCCTAACTAGGAGACAGGCGCTCCACTGGATATTTGGGGTTTAAATGTCTGTGGCTCATCTTTCAGACAGCTCAAGTTGACCAAAAACAGCTTAAAGCAGTGAGAAATTATTTCTTCTCATTTAAAATGTCCAGCTCTCCAGGAGTTACGCTAATACCCAGGTAACTGCTGTTTAAGCTCCAGTGGCAATTCTCATTCAGATTGAGTGTTGCGGCACTGAAGAGAATTTGTTTTGTTGCAGAGAAAAAGCCTGACATCCCAATTTCAACACTCTCTTCTGAACAGCTATTACTGCTCCAAATGCTGGGAAGTATTTTTCAAGTTAAACATGCCACAGCAGATGTGGTAATCTCACCCTTTCTATATGCACTGGCAAGACATTTCTGGGTTAGTTTCCAGCAGACACTTGAAAATTCCCTTCCTCCCAATTCCCCCTTCCCCATTTCCCCCAAAGCAGGCAAACAAAACTGAACACCTCCGTACACTCATTTTAGCTCATCTTATAAGTGGCAAATTCCAGACAAGCCATTCCTTTATTTTTTATTTTTTTTTAATGGCTCTTAGAATAGGAAAGACACAGGATAGGCCAAAAACACATTAGTAGCCTCTTTGTTTGTCTTTGGACGACAATACTTAATAAGTTAAGCTTAGCCTATAGCAAAGTGGCCCCAGATGGCCAGGTCTGTTCTAAATAAGCCACTTTTACGAGGCCAGGATGTCTAAAAGAAACACACTTCATAAAAGGAGAAAATGTGCAAGCCAGAAAAAGTCCAGAAAAAGAAAATCTCTCTTACAAAACTACTAGTGTTCAGACTCTATATAAACACGATTATCAAAGACATGCTTGGTTTTTGTTGGGATTTTTTCTTTTTTTCAAATCTAAAAAGGCAATATTTTTGTCAGATATTTATACACATTTCCATTCTCCCAAAAAGGAAAAACCTCAAAGGTTCCCTTTGCTGAATGTGGAAACATTCTTGATAAAGAGACATTTGAGATCGTTAGCAGTGGGATATGCCCTTACTATTAATAAATTAGCTTACTAAAATTGTATCATTTTCTCAGAGAAAAAGGTCTCAAGGGTGCATTCATTTGCTTCCTGCTTACAAGGGGGGACATGTCTCCTTTAATGCATGTAGACCTCCAACCTAGATTGTACTGTGGCTTTATAACATGGAGATTTAACCTGTTTTGCTTGGCCTTTTGCTTTCAGAGACATCTCAGTCTATCCTGAAAAAAAGCAAGCAAACAAGCAAACAGATAAAAGCTTAAAGGTTTAGTGGCATTAGTGAATAGTGTAACCAATGAAGCATAGAGGTGCCTTTCTCCATCAGTTAGTAGTTGCCAGTCTTGAGGAAACAGGTCAAAAGTATTAATCTGTTCCTAATCTTATCTAAAATAACTTATTCCATGAGCAGCAGGACTACTGGTACCTGCTTTCCCATGAGTTTGTGTCTTGTGGTTGGATTCTCAAGAGTCTAATAAGATGCAGAGTCTCACTGGCACTCAGTCAGATTTTTCCATAACATGCATATCTTGTTATCTAAAATGAAAAAGGGCACGCTCACACTGCAGCCTGTTCCTTTATTGCATCTTTTACCTGGACAGCTTTTTTCCTGACACACAGAATTTTGTATCTGCTCTCTCCACCATCCAGTTCTGGTCGAATGAGCTTGAAAAGATTTACATGACACATCCTCACTCCAGTTCCAGGTGGTCCCTAAACTCTTGTCCATTTGATAAACCAAACCAAAAATAAAAACAGTATACTATTGATCCTAGTAAGAATGACCAGAGATTGTCCAAATTCTTTTTATTTTGATCAGCTGAGCAGAAATACTATTTCTAGGAAGCTAAGAAACTTCATCTAGATGGTTCTGGGTCCTTACATGTGTGTTCCAACAAATGCCCCAACTCTCTATAAGACAAAGTCCTCAACTCTATCTATTCTTCTGATTGGAAAAGGAGACCTTGTGCTCATTCATCACAGAACACATAAATTTAAGAAAAGCTGTTTTAACAATTTTAACCTTTGATTAATTAGGACTTATAAACAGAGTCAAATGTTGCCATCCCGTGTTGTGGCTCCTAACTTTTAAGCATCCTGTTGCCCTCTGTCATCTCACAGCCACACTTCCAATGCCCACGATTTCCCATATCACATGATGGGAAAAATTGGTTACTTCGGAACAGAGTTCACAGACATCAACAAGCTAAGCAAGGAATCATCTAAATGTGCCACCAGAAAACATTAAAAGGGCAAGACTTCAGCATCTCTCAGAAGGTAGATGCCTTTCCCTGTAACTGTGCAATGAATCTCCTGCAAAAGAGTTGAAAACTCGGGTCTGCCCTCCCACACATGGGAAGAGAGACTACAACTAAATGCTGCTATTATACCCCATAGTCCAGCTATAAAGCACTCCTGTAAAACCAGAAATGCTGTGGATATCCCACATGTCTAGAAGACTTAACTAGCTCAAAAATCACGGTCCAAGATCTCCTGCAGACTCACCTTCAGGCTCTAAATATCCCATGGGAACTCTGCAGTGAATCCAAGTCTTACCTAGATTACCTAGTAATCCCTGGATGAGTAGTAGCCAGGTAGACACATCTAAGAATATATCATAGAAAACAATCCACGCACATATCTTCCTACCCTCATACTGCACCACCTCTCAACTCCTGGAAAGCAC
Source organism: Dromaius novaehollandiae (assembly GCF_036370855.1). Classification (NCBI taxonomy): domain Eukaryota; kingdom Metazoa; phylum Chordata; class Aves; order Casuariiformes; family Dromaiidae; genus Dromaius; species Dromaius novaehollandiae. The sequence goes on along the minus strand of NC_088101.1, from coordinate 80,996,930 downwards.
CATGGGTCTCTTGGAAGGCTTTGTACACATAGCCTAGGCAGGAGGAGTGCAGCATAGGCTGCATCTCCATTCATGCAGAGTCAGACCTGAGGAAACCCTCATGTGCTATCTTCAAAGAGCATTAGGCACTCTCTGAATTTTGAGATTTCCTGATTCAGTAGGAATTATAAAGTGATGATCACAAGAAGACGGTGAAAGAAAGAAATGGAAAGAGCTGCTAACGATCAGTAAAGTCCCTTTCCTGTACAAAAGACAGCAGATGGTTCCCATTTTCTGATGTGGCACCTCATTGTTAGAAACAGAATAGCCAAATTGATCTTTTCCTCACTTCATGTTTCTTCTGTAGCCAGCAGAAGAGAGAAGCACCTTCAGAAAGCCAGTGGACTGTGTCAGCCGAAAGAAAGCCTGTAAATCCCTGGAGAAAATATCACAACAGTTAAGTCTTTTAAAATGGACTATTTCGAATTTTGTTCTGCAGCAAAGTTGAGTTTAAGTATGTAACCACTGTACATCTATTAACAGAAACAAGGAGCAAAACAAAAATTTCCATTTGGAATAGAATTGTTCTGTTTAGCCTGGAGCTAACTTTGTTTTAGTGGGGGTACAGCAAGGACAGTGGTTTGTTCTTTTTCTATGAGAAAATTAATAAGTTTTCATTTCAAGTCAAACTGGGACAAATTTCCTTTTTAATTTCCACTTCCAGCAGCAAATTGAAAAATCAATTCTCATCATCGGTCTAATTGTGTTGTGTTTGTTCTTTTACCCACCACTAAAGAACAGAGAACAGAAATTGGGGTATAGAAATAGAAAACAGACAGTGGAAAATCCACTGCCTGCTAGCTATGCTGAGTGCACTGTCAATATAGAGGGGCGGCAGGCAAAGCTGAACTGAATCTTCACATCCTGCCATGCCCACTGTCCCAGTCCACGTGCTGAGACATGGGTTACTATTGTTCCTCTGTAGTTCTCAGCAAAGACTTTTGCTAAAGAGATTATGTGAAAATCACAGGACCCTGATTTCTACTCACTATCCCCTAGAGAGTGACAGAGATTTCTTCTTAAATACGGCAAGGTACTGAAGACCTCTGCTGCAACCAGCACACTGCCCTGTTCCTCATTCCCAGCATGTCCAGAGGCACTGTCTCACTTCCAGTTTCAGTGTTTCAGAGGGTGCTGAACAAATCCATCATGTGAGGGAAGGAAGCGCAAGTATTATCGACACAACGTAAATACCATGGAGCGCTGTTGAGTGGATTAAACCCTGGGAGATGACAAATGTTGAATGCGTGAATTACCTGCTCCAATTATTTCATTGTGTTAGGTGGAGTGTAATTATCGATTAAATGCCAAAGCATCAATTGTCAAGCAATGTTTAGTTTTGTATCATCCCAAAGTATCTCTTATCAAGGGAGTATTTGAACATTCTCTATTGGCAGTAGAAACAAGACAGTTGCATTAAGCTAAACCCTCAAATTAAATCTGGTCTCCAGGGCAAAGGCAAAGTGATTAGTACTCCTGGTTATAAGCAGAGTTACTCTAATCTTTTCCTTATAAATTTTCTCTTCCATCTGTTATCCATCAAGGAAGTGAAGTTTTAAGAAATTGCACAGATGGCTTTAAGGCACTATGCTTCTTACACTAAGCAATGTCTTGGCCTGATAGATGTGTATCTTGGAGATGGAACTTAATCTGCAGAACTTGCACCTTTTCTAACCTCTCCTGTTTTCCACCCCAGACCCTGCACTGAAGTCCAATGCAAGGCATTTTTCGCTGCCTCTTAACCATTGAATATGGGCTCTGTGTTGAAAGATACAATGTGCAGTACCTGTGCCAAAGGATTAAACTTTCATCATCTTGGTCTGATACTTAGATTCTCAAGAGGAAATGAGTGCTAAGCAACCACTGCATGCCAGGATATATTGAGAGATCCCTTTAGCAGTCCATGCTAATATTTTAAATTAGGGTACATTAGGGTCTTTTGCACTAGAGAGTATTATATCTTCTTATAGCAAACCTTCCTCACCATGCCTGCCTTTTTAGAGAAATGAGGCAATTCTCTGCAATTTTAAAAATTATAACAACAGAAAGGAGAAAGCAAGAAAGAATTCAAGGGAAGAGAGACAAAGAGGTGATAACAAACAACACGAATGTGTTTGCAGTGCAATTTGGCACTAAGAAAGGACAGGGTAGCTTTGGGCTGCCCACATATGAATATGCAACACAAATACCACATCATAGACAGGGACATACATACTGCTGGGGAAATTATTCCCTTAAGAGTCCTGGGGGAAAAAACGGGCCTAACCAAAGTCGGTGGTCTTTTGCCATGGATTCCTGCAAACCCAGGATTTCACATCAGAGCTCACAAAATGTTAGGATTCAGGTCGGTTACAGTCAATTCCAGGCTTGGAAAAGATTTCCAGTCTTAGCCAGGTAGAGTTTTCTGTTCTCATACATGTCATCCTGTTGTCCGAAAAGCGGATTCGTTGCCCGGTGTGCAATAAGCCAATAATTACACACTCAGGAGAGACATTTGTTTATTTATTTCAGAGTTGCGCAAGCCTGGGTGCTCGGTGGTTTCCCACAAATCAAGCACACCCCCCCCAACTTTTCAAGTAGCATTTATACACACAAATTGCCAGATTTACAACTTTCCCTTTTACACTGATTGGTTAGTGATTTCTTCACATTCCCTGGGTCCCACCCCTGCTTCTCAAGGTCCTGATCAATTAACACTGCCCCAGCTAGGTCAGTAGGTGTTATCTCCCAAGGCCCTGAGGAAGAAGACATAATCCAGACCCCTTAATCAGCACTGTTTCAACAGTGAGAGGAAGCTTTGCTTCCCAAGGTCCTGGCGCCCAAACAGGCCTTATTTCTCAGCCTTGGCATCCTCCCTTTCGGAGAGTGGGGCACAGGAATGCAGACTGCTTGTAACTCCCTTACCTTTCCAGCCTGCACCAGCTCTGAGGCCCTTTCTTACCGAACTAGGAGCGCGGCCTAAGGCTTCAGCAAATTTACCTACTCATGCTAAGCAAATTCTATCTAAGATAGAAGTTATCCAAATCTACCTACTTCAAACATTCTTTCTGAGCTTCTCAGGGTTGTCTTGTAACAATCCTAAGCTGTGTTTCTCTACCCATTTACCACCTTTTGGGCAAACGACTAGAAAATGCTTTAAAATATCATGGGAAATTTTGTGCCATTTGACAGAGCTACCTGACCTCGCAAGCCTTAAACATTCTTACTAAGACCCCAGCGGGAACAAACCTGTAGGAGTCAGGTGGCAGGTGTTGTGATGCCTGGGAATATCGCAAGAAAGCTCACAGTTTTACGGACTTCAAAGTTCATATGATTTTGATATCTGTCTGAAATGGGCCTTCACCAGCTCCATACCTTCTCAACAGAAAGATGTATTGACCACCCAGAAAGAATAAAAATGACTTTACTGCTATAAACAGACTACCATGTGCCAGGAATTCACAAATTTCAGCAAACTCTGCCTTGTGAGTCAGTGTATCCAAGTGTAGTGACTGATCTTGCCACTATTTATGCCAGCTAACTGACTGATAGCATTGGTATCTTCATCACAGTTTCATTTCTGCTGATTTGCTCAGTGACAAATGAAAATGCAAAGTGCTCAAACCTGTGCAAACCTACAAAAAGCCCTATGCAGGCTAATGTCCATATCACTAAAATATCTGCTTTTAAAAACTGCAAAGAACTGACCTCAAACAAATGAAAAGCACCAAAAAAAATTCATAATCATCTCAAGGAAGAGGGCCTGATGGTCTGCTGCAAAAGACAGACATTAATCCACCACTTTTTCAAGGCTTCCCTTGCAAAGTATACTCACTTTCTAAAAAGATGCTCAGGATATTGTCACCGTAAAGCCATGTACTTGCTTTCATCATAAAGGACTTTAATGGTATGTGCTTTTAAGATAATTACTGCTTACATATCTGTCTGGTCAGACTCTTCTTCATTAAACCTAAGCCATTCAAATCAAGGCTAAAAGCTTGCAACTTTGGATGCAAAAATTTGAATTTTCTGTGTTGTATATAAGCCTGTTAAAGAAAAGGTTCTCTTATTACCATTTTTAGAAATCTAACATAGGTAGTCAAATCTGTAACAGAGAACAGTCATCTACTAAAACATGATTCATATACAGATTTTGCTTTAAGAATTCTTTTGTTTGAAGAAAAGAAAAAACTTTATTGACATTAAGACATGGAACCAGGGCCAGGAAAGCTAGGCTAAGTTCCTACTCTTGTCCTAAATTTTCTGTGTTACCCTAGACAAATCACTTCACTCCTCTGTTTTTCAGTTCTCAATCTGTAGAATGAAGACTATAGTGGTTCATCACTTCTCAGTGTGCACATGCATATAAAAATGTATTAGAAGTTCTGTTTATATAAAGAAAATACTAATTTTTTTATTTGTGGAGGCCCCAGGAAAATGGAGCTATCTTGGCTGGGCTGTTAAGTGTCACTAGAATGAAAATATAAATTACTCATTTGAGTAACTCCAATTTTTCATAAAGTGAGATTCATTTACCCAGCTAAAAGCTGGAAGTCTAATCTAAACTGGCCATACATGACAGAGACAGGCTTCTCCAGAGGGTGATTTATCCCACTGATGGTAGACACCTGGCACTCTACTCCACTACCAAAACATTACCATTTGTGTCACTCAAGATGCTCTCATACATCCCACTTGGTCTCCAGCTGCCACCCCAAAAGGAGGCAGGGATCTCCCGTATCACATCTGCCTATCCTGTGCAGTTGTCTCAGCACCCTACTACTTCTCAAAAGCCACTTGGGAGCCTTTATTTCCATATCTGAATCTTCCAGCAAGGTGGGATCCAGCTCACAGATTAAGACACCTAATTTAGGTGCATAACATAGGCATCTATGCGTGCATTAAGAGCCCATGCTTCCACCACTGGCCAGGCAGAGATGCTGTCGACACAGTCAAAGGAGTGCAGAGAGTGATTCAGCTCCCCTGGAGCAGATGCCTACATCTGCCAGCTGAATAGCTCTGTAGACTCCTACAACTACATAGACCTTAGATCATCTAACATTTTGGATTCAGAAGACTTTTTGCCCCTTTTCCAGCAGCTCAGAATTTACTTAAGAAATTAATTTAGTTTATTTATTTAGGAAATAACAGACCATTATAGGCAAGTGAGCTCTTTTGCTCTATTAAACAATGCACCAAAACAGAAAAATGACACAATTCATAATGTGTAAAATTTTACGCATAAAGAATGTGCAGAGTGAGCAAATGCTAATTACAGAAGTGTGCTAGCAACACTACTCTTTGTTTTGAGTAAGAGAAAGGAAGCCTTGAGTGCTAATTCCTCGTAATACAAACATCTGTCTCACTAGTATTCCAGAATTAAATTCATGTTACTCCTTCAAACTTGTACTTATTTGGTAACATGGCAACCTTAATGGAAAATAGCATTTACATGTCTGGCAATTTAGCTACAATGTTAATGGTAGTGATGGGGAGGGAAAAAGGGTGGGAAGGGTTTAAACATAAGCAGCAGCATCTGATGAGTTTTAAGAAGCATGGTATAAAAGGCTGCCTCCAGAGCCATCTGCCAAAGTGTCAAGGTGATGGATTTCTAAATGTAAATAGATTTTTCTTTAACACTCCATTTAGACTATGGAGCATGTGAGAGCAATACAGCACGCACCAAAAAAAAAAAAAAAAAAAAAAAAAAAAAAAAAAAAAAAAAAAAAAAAAAAGAGAGACAACTGAACCACACAGCACCTTCTGTCAGCAACCTTGAAATGTTTGCTTATTTATTTAGGTGCAAACAGGTTGAAGACACCATCAGATATTAGTCTGAGAGCACCCATCTTGCAGAGACCATGCCAGATGCATCCCATTTTCAGTGGTTAATCTTGTGATACTTTGGTGGAGAGGGACCCCTGGAATAGCACCAACAGAAACTTGCATAGAGGAAGTAGCAGGGTTTTCCAAATCTTCTTGAAGGAAATCTCTCTGCCTGGACATTTCTCTCACTTTAACTTACGGTCATATTTAGCATTCAAAGCAGCTTTTCTGAGTTCTTTGTTAAAGTTGGATGCTAGGCCAACATCTGAAAAGCAGAATACGGCTGTTTCCACCCCTGCCTAGCGACCTTGGACCTTTCACTTTTAGAGAAACACATTTTTGTGTTCCTGTTCAGAAAGGTACTTAACTGTGCCTCACTTTAATAAGTGAGTAGGTGAGTGAACAAGGGTCTCAAATTGCAGGTAAGAGTAATTTTACAGGTAAGTTACAGCAAAAGGTAATTGTAAAGTGCTTCAGAGAATAAAAAGGAAGCTTTGTGTTCTGAAATAATTCACTCACCTAAATTCAGTCTTCCATCATATGATGGGAAAAGCAGAACAAATTCTTATTCTTGTATCACCTGTTGTGTGAGGAAACCCCCAACTTCTTTGACATCTGTTCAGTGGCAGAATTCAGTAGTGATACTTGAAATACAGAAAGAAAAATATAAGTGCCAGATGCCATGCAACTGCCAGAAAGGATACAAGAAGCATATAAAAATACACTTAGCTAGATAACTCACCTATAAATATATTAGATAAATGACTAATAAATAAGATAAAAGATGATGCAACTATTCTCAAACTTGAGAACTGACTTTTGAAACAGGAACTTAAAGAGGAAATGGAGGGAAAAAAATTACTTTTTTCCTAGAATTATTAGAATACCAAACTGAAATGGAGATAATATTGGAGAACACATCTCCATTTTATGTGCATATGGAGGGTAAGGACCAAATCTGAATCAGTCTTAGGAAAAGTACGGGTAGGATGATTTGCCATGTGCAATGCCAAGGGAGCACAGAAGCCTGAGAAAAGATCATGCTGGGTGTGGCCAACGTGGAGAACGTCCCAGACCGGAGGTCTGGCTGTGCTGCCTGGCTGCATGCTGAGTTAGGACTAGCTCTGGCTACCTACCCTAATCCCTGCATGCCTGGCTTCCTTTGTTGTGCTTCAGCAGATGTGCCTCGACCCTTGGGCTTTGAGTCAGGTGCCTGAATGTGGTTACTGGCACTCTCAGGTATCCTGGTTGGCCTCCAGCTGCCAGTCACAGTCCTTGGTCCCATCTTCCAGCTCCGTGCTGATGGACTGGATATTGCAGTGCATCTTGAATGACACTTTAGGTAACTGGATTCAGTTGAGCCCTGGGGGACTAGGAAAGCAGGCTGCAATGTAAAGTGTTCCTATCCTCAGCCTGGACACAGCCACCAGCAGGGGAGCTTACTTCTGTGTGGAAATGATGGTGGGACTTTTCCTGGGGTGAGCTGAGGGACTAGAGTGATGTTTGGCTGGTTCCCCTGCACCGCTGGCCTAGCGGTGACCTAAGAGTGTCAAAGGAGTAAGAGGTGCTCCAAAGTTGAAAAGCAAAGGCATAGTTGGCCTGCAGTGGGTAAGTCTGAAGTGATATTCATTGCAACTTGGTCATGTGATGAAATTCAGAATTAAAAAAAGAGAGGAGATATTATCAAAATACTACAGTCCTCTCTAACTGAAAACCCAGGATGTTTACACTTCTCTCTTTCACCAGGGTGAACCACGTGAGACTGCTCTGACATCAGTTACGTTGTGTCCACTGAATATTAGCTAACTTAGGGTCCTTCCCCATACAGCTACAGCAGCACGCAGCTCAGGAAAGGCTCCAAAACCTACTGATGAAGCAGAATAGTGAGGCCGCAAACTCACTTGGTCCTCCAGCCTGCTGTGGTGACATTGCTAGGGCACCTGAGCTAGTCCAGTGCCACCCAGGTACATCTATCTGTGCCATGATCAAAACAGGGCCCTTGCTGTTGACCAGTCCCAGTCCAAATTTGCTCTTCTTTCAGATTGCCTGGGACTGTCAAAACAATGATAAATTCAGGAGGCAAGTCTGTTGGACTGTCTCCCAGACTGGGGATATGGGGGAGCCAAATGGTATTGGTAAAAATCAATGGCTATTCTACCTGGAAATCCTCAGAGACTTAAAAGCGTGACTTTCACCAGCCTCTGGGCTCCAGAAACACAAATTATTAAAGGCCACTCCATAACTACTACAGGAGCTGGTGATTCAAAGACCAGCCTTCAATGAAATAAAACATTTCCCCTTTCCCCCTCATTCCTGTAGGTCTTAAATAACTGTGCCATTTTAATTAATTGGGGATGCTTACACCAGCCAAAACAAATATGACATTCAAAAAGGCTTGTCTTGACTGTCAGAGTGTTACCTTTTCCCCTTCTGGTAGATAAGTTGAAGGAAGAAAAGCAGTTGTTGCTCCTGCATCCCCTGCTCTCCCCCACACAATGGGAATGCTATTACAGCCCTGCCATGCCCCCGAGGGCAGCATAAAAAGCTTCTTTCTACTCTGTCTTACAGTGTAGGACATCATTACTGGTGAAACATAATAGCTCAACACTTACACCTGAAACACAATCTACTCCCTTCTCTCTTCATTCTAGCCACAGCTACTACTGCTCCCTTGTTCCATTATGTAGGATATTACTTTCCCTGTCTGCGAGCAGGAGGGAAGACATCAGCTGTTATCTTTCAGCTGATAAAGATCTTCATTCACGCCTGACGGATTGCAATTTAAGAAAAAAAAAAAAAAAAACACATCCTCCCTTGGGCTCTGTGAATGGCAGTGCAATAGCATAGTGTTAATAGCTCCCAGTCTAGATAATGCCATTACTTTTTGACAGTAGGAAACTGAGTTTGATGGTTGCTGAGATGTTTTGATCACCTGTCAGAGAAACATTATGTCTAAGTTTTGCTTCAGTAAAAATATGCCATTAGCATTTGCACCACATTTCTTGCCTAGCTGAAGAGCTGATACCACATACAAGCACGGGCTTTGGGCATAAATCCACATTATAAAGATGAAGGAATGTGCACCCTGAAATACAATTATATTTAACAGTGATTCCTGGGAGATTTTTTTCCTATTCTTTTCACAGACCTTCTTTTGGAATATCTTTTATACCTCAAGCATGCTGCTGTGTCTCCTAATTTCCCCTCTTGCCTTTGGGAGATAAGAGCATTTGCTCAAGAGGGGTTCAGCAACTTGTTAGATGTAACGCCCAAATTGACAACCTGATTCAAGGGGAAAGAAGAATCCCAGAGGGCCTACAGTAAAAATTCAGTATAATTCTATATTTTAGGATGGTCGATATTTTAGGATTTATGACTTTTAGGACTCTGTGATTCAATGGTTCTAAGCTGTAATGAATTAGATTCTCTCTAATCTGTCAAAATAGGGGATGTAAGGCATTATTTCATCCCCCCTTATCCCTGAACTCACTGCTTAGCTTTGTTTTCCATCAAGAAAATTGTTCTGAGGTTCTGGGCACTGAAGCTGCGGGAACTCTGGATATTGGACAGATGTTCCCATTGCAGTCGTCTCAGAGGTAGTAAAGTCAATTGTTTGTGTGAAAAATCATCCTCAAAAAATATTTTGTATATTGTGGATTTCTACATGCTTTGTCAGTTGCAAATTAAGCATGAAGTTTGTCATGTAATCAGCTAGTTTGGAGAACCATCTGGGGCTTTGTAGGCCACTCTGTGACCTACAACCACCACCAGAAAGCCCAAAGACAGACAGCCTCTTGATCAACATCCATTTAGCAGCACTATATAAATATTCGGTGATAAAGGATCTCTTCCAAGCATTAATGTCAAAAGAATTTGCATTTAACACTATCAGGAAAGGGGATGTATCCCTCAAATATCTTCTGTCAGTGATTTCCCTTTGTACACTGAAGAAGTGAACTCCACCAATAAAGATTCAGTCAGCAGTAGTGGAGCCAAAGGGCACATGCAGGTATTTAGGAGCCAAAGAAGGCCAAGCTGAGCTATCTCAGAAAACCAGACTGCAAGCCCATAATACATTTGCCAGCTGCAGTATTCACCACCATAGTAAAGGACAGCATTCCTCCCTGTTTCCTGAGAGGTACCACTGAACGCTAGCAGACAACTCAGTGTGGCTATCAACCAGACCAGTGCTTAATACCAGGGAGACCCTTTGCTGAAGGTCTGTTGGGTGCCACTGCCACAGCTGCCTGGGTGACCCTGCCCACCAGTATCCCTGCATGCTTCTGCTCTGATGATGGGTGACACTGGGTGCGTGTCCTTCTCCCTGTGACAGAGCAGCTCTGGGGGCAAGAGCACCCTGGCAGCTGGAGTGTGCTGTCCCAAGGGCTCTAGAGGCTCACCGCAGCACCCAGGGAAGCTGTCAGCACTCACCAAGACTGCAGCAGTTGGGGCAGCGCTACTCTGCTTTCCAAGCCTGACACAAGTTTTAAAAGCAAGAGAACTAAAATGAATGCTTTGTCCAAAACCAGAACCACAGAAGGGACCCATTTAAAAACAATTTTCTGCAAAATAGTTTAGTGGAGCTTTGCTTGCTTTGCTGTTGGTGTATATATTTGTGCACATGTATTTGCACGCTAGCATACAGCTGTACACTCACATGCATCTTCCCACACTTTGCAGACACTGGCATGTACAGAGATGAACCAATGCACAATAAATCAGACATCTAATGTGGGACATGCAGCTGCCTTTGAAATATCTGCCTGTACAGTTTTGTGCTCTTCTACCCACCAGAGGGAGCTGACAATCCTTAGCCTTATTTTGACAGCCACAAGGCTGTTAGTGAGGGGTTGACTCTGGCATTCACCCCCCACCACCACCACTTTAGAAACACCTGACATATGTTTTTCACAAAGCTGGGGAAGAGCAGACAACGTGAGGCAGATGGAAGTAAAATAGGGAAAGAAATTAAGCCCGAATTTTTTACATATGGCCTGGAGTTTAACAGTAAGTTTCTTTTTCCTTTTTTTGAGAAAATGGCTGATTTTTACCCCAATTGCTTGAGATCCTAGAGGGCTCTGACTTCACAGGGTAACTCAGGATCAAAATTTTGTATTAAATCCAACCCAGCATCTGTGCCAAAAGTATCTGACAACAGGTACCGTTATGTTGTAATTCATGCTCAAGTCTGACTCTAAGAATCAGCGCAATTTGTAGCTGGTAACACATAAACCTTGCTGTAGCTGGCATTTCCACATGGGCATCTCAGAAGAGACAGACTGGAAAAATCAAATACCTTTACAGAAGACTGGAAGCCTGTGTGTCCATCAATGTGGATGGTGTCAGGAAAAAAGAAAAACAGCATCCTCTTGGGCACAGCTCACCAGGGCTGGTGCTGCAGGGATGTGGCTTTCTGACTGGCTTTGGGAGGCAGCTGGACTTAGGCCAGGTCGCTCTACCCCATCCCTGAAGATGCACTCAAAGCGTAAGAATAGGAGCGCCAGGTTAATGGACACTGCTCCTCTTCTCTTCGTTGAGCAAATGTCTCCTCAACACATTTGCAGGGCTGCATACCACCCTGAGGCTCCTCTAATTAATAACACTGCAGAACCAGTGCAGCTTGCTCTGGGTTGCTACTTACTGAGAAAAATACAAAGCTAGCAATGTCAGAGCAGTGTCCTGAACAGCCTGCAGAAATCCTGCCCGCCTCCCATCTCCTCCAAAATGTATTGCCCTGCTCCCTGTCTCCAATAGGTTCCCCCTATGATGGTGTCCTTCTCACCAGCTCTCAGTCTAGGGAACAGTACCATACTGTAGTCCCCATCTGTGTTAGGCAGATGATGAAAGGACTGAACAAACCCCGCTTGAAGAGTGGGTTGCTGTAACCCTTGTCCCCATGGAAATGCAACCACAAGCAGAAGGTCAGGAAACCATGTCCTAGGGCTAGGAATTGGGAGTGAAAAATGCTTCTGAACACACACCAAAGCATTCTCAAAAGGCTCTAGGACTGGCAGCATAGCAGGGATTGTATGTAAACATCTCACAGACAGAAGAATTTGGCTTTCTGTGCCTAAACCCAACCCCGGTGGAGTTACACAAACCCTTTCACAAGGGTGGATGAGCCCCCTCCCATTCAGTAGTAGCTTTGCCACCAGGACTGGAAAAGGCTTGTGCTGCATTTCCTTCTCAAGCAAAATTCCCATAGCTACTAGGACCGGGGCGGGGAGGGAAAAAAAAAAAAAAAAAAAAAATCAGCCTTTAAAAGCAAACTATACTCAGTTTTAAGCTGGAAAGAGCATCTGGTGATATTTTTGTGTAGAAAGATACACTCTCACTGGTTCTGCATAAAGACATCAGTCAAAATAAAGTGAGACTACACCAAAATAAGAGTTTTGTCTTATAAAGACCTGATGAATGAGAGAACATGGCAAAGCATATTTCTATTGTATAATGCTCCTTGATCTGTCATGAGTCATTGCAACAGAAAAGGTATTGTAGCTGTGGCGGCAACACAGCAGATTTCCATTTAAATGCCCCAGCAGACAAGTAACTCTGTAATTTAGCACTCCTCTAACAACAGATCATTGTAAATAACACCTAAAATGCTCAGGAGCTCCCATGATGTCTCTCTCAGGCCTTGTACCAGAGCTCATTGAAGTCAGGAGAGTTTCTTCACTGATTTGAATAGGCTTTGGTTCAGGCCCTTAAGCTAGTCACTCATTGCACTAAATCTACAGATTGGAGGTGTTTGAGTAAACTGCTGAAAGAGAAACCAGTATGAGGGCCTTAATATACTCAGTGCTTTGCAATAAAACATGAGGCTACAGCTGAACTACTGTAAGATATGCTTTATTCTTTGAGGCACATTTTGTAATTGCTCGGACTGTATTATAGCTTGGGTGAGACAGCCAGCTGGAAACCTAGCAAGAGCAATAGGCAGAAATTAGTTCCCATGTTCACAATCAATCAGTTGCACATTTTCAACTGAAGGGCACCAGTCCTATCCCTTCCTCACTTACTGTGGAAGCTGAGCAGATAGTTGCTACACAGAGTGGAGAACTCACAGGATCCAGAGATGGAAATGGCCCCCGCGAGGGCTTTCATGGTCAAAACACACTCTAGCACAGACTGAACTATGAAATGTAATCTGAAAGTTGTCTTTAGCCCAGAGGCAACAAGACTTTGTTTCATGAAAGTATATTATATTTTCTCTAGGAAAGCAAGTTATAGATGGGAGCAAATTCACACAAATGTATTTATTCAAGGAAATCTCTATCCACTGTAAGATGTATTTCCCACATTCAGCCAGACATAGTAATAGCAAAGCAGAGCAAAGGCACTCTGAACTGTCTTGCAGACAGCTATAGCTCTGTTGAGGAGTTTCTATTAAGCAAATTCTGGGAAAGTTAAGGAATTTTCCATATTATGATAGAACTTTCTTACCTAGTCCCTCATTATTTAAAGATTTCTGGGCACTACTGCTCAGTGTGGGATATCTCTATCAAGTAACTAAAGTGAAGAGTTTTCAGGGGCTTTTGCTGAGCGTTCATTTTGTGCTCTTTTCAGTTCGTCTGCTGGGACCATTCAGACTTCTCACATTGATTTCAAATTTATTCCCATTGATTTAACTACTCTTCTAGGTGTTTATTCAACAAAATAATTATCTAGCCAAAAATTCTCTGAACATTTAAACTCTACCCATCAGGGAAAAAACAATAATGTTTATTAAAAGGTCTTTGCAGATTCTACTTTGTCATCTCTTTCCCCATCCCCTTGGCATATGCCTTTTGCCTGTTTTGTGATCTTAGTTTAGGAAGTTGTTGTACACACAAAACAGTCCTGCCCCACTGTCTGGCAATGACAGCCCTGATTCCCAGCTAGCATGCCTAGATTGGATGCCATGTAGGAAAATATCATGGCTTGCCTCTATAGCATGTATGCAACAAACCCCAAGCATAAGTGCCTATATCTTTATATATATATATACATACATATATGTATATATTTATATATATACACACATAAATACAGAGAGGGAGAGAGAGAGAGAGAGAGAGAGAGAGAGAGATGTCACAAACATTACAGAAAATATTTCTCTTTTAACTTCATACATTATTCTATGAACACAAGCATAGTGGAATTCATTCTGTCCTGTCTTGAGAAGTCAAAAATACATGTCTCTATGCACATTCCCCACTGATAACACATTTCTCTATAACACCTACCTCCAAAGCTAGAATACAGGCACTGCTATAACAAATTTGGTAGTGTGCTTTTATTATCAGACTACTTCTCTGGATGTTGAAGAAAGTGAGTAAGATTTTGAATTTTGGCAGAGTACCCTGAAAAAGAGATCACCTATATTAGCCTGCATATCAGGCTGAAATTACAGAGTAAATTACGTAGTTATTCAAACAATCTTCTAGATGGTTTGCCCAAAAAAACAGACTGACAATGTCCATGTGTAGTTTAAAGAACATTTCAGCTGGAGGGTAACCATCCCCATCATGCTAAGAGCCCTGCATTCATCTTCATATGGTAAATTTGAAAATAGCCTTCTTCACAACTGGAAAATCGTTCCTTGTCTTTCTCTGTTTACCAATATAGTTCATCACCACTGCCATAACAAGTTTCCAAGATTCATGAACAAATTGTACAGAGTCTCTTAAATCCAACTCTTCCTCCAACACACACAATAAAAATTTTATTTTTATGAATAGCCCAGACAGTTAGTTTATATCCACAAAATGCTCAGTATAATGCAAAGACACTGACAGACAATGTTGCCAGTTACAGTAAAAATTCCACCTAATCAGTAATTATAGTTTAAAAGTCAAAACCACAGAAATCAGAGTATTTTCTCTTGCTTATTTGAACAAGCTGAACCCAAATCCAAAGGCCTTCTGGAGTCAATGGAAAAGTTTGCATCCTCAGAAGTGCATGGTTATGGGTAACTAAAAATCACTGAGCAGACCCAATGGCCCATTAAATGCTCTTCCCTAGCACCATCTGTCCAAAAAACAGCAATTATGCAAAGTTCATATGAAGCATAATGGCTTGATTTGACTTCCATGGCTTTCAGCCATGGACCATAGCATGGATATAATGGCATTTACCCTCCTATTAAAGCAGTGTGATATCAGGATGATTCACCTCAGTCATGGGCACACTTGAACACAGTCCTTGGCAAGGGATCTCACCACCGTGGATTTAAGGAAGACTTCTCCATGTTTTGAAGAAAAGTGGACTGGTCTCTCTTTCTTTCTTGAAACCTTGGTTATGTTACATTAGTATTTTGGTTTGGAGCAGCTATGTAGTCCTGAACAACCTCTGAATCTCCTCTTACCACAGAGTTCACAGAGTTACTCAGTTCAGAGCAGTTTTAGTGCACTAGATTCCTTTTGTGGGAGACAAAACCCAAAAGCTTTGCTCTAGGCACACATTAGACATTTTCCAACAGGGACATCAGGGTCTGAAACAATGTCCTCTGGATATTGCTTCAACCCACATGCCTGGGCGTGGGGGGAAGACATTCTGTCTAGGAGACCAAACTACATCTAAACTGAAATAACCCCCCTGAACCACATATTGTATGGATGTGAGGACCTCAGCACCAACCACTTGGAGCTACAGATCCAACCCTCCTGTGCAAAGTTACTTGCTGTTAGAGAAATAGCCTTGTTGAAACTCAATTCAAGAGTTTTGTCCCTTTACAGGGTTAGTTACAGAGACTACTGGGAGCAAGGTTTAAGATCTAACTCTGTCCTTAGCACTCTCTACTGCTAGAGGTTATACTTTGATTATAGTTCTAGCAAATCCCATTCTTAGGTGCCTACATGTCCACACACATCAGTCACCTGGACAAGCCAAGATCCTAACTTCCATTAAGCAGCAGAAGTACCTAATCGTCAGGTGCTACAATGCACCAGGACTTCTTTTTCTGTAGACCTAGCCCATCATGCATACTCTTATGCTGTCATTCACAGCTCAGTCTATTGGTGGCACAGGGTGGCCAGACACATTAATTGTGCATGTGAATCCAGATGACAGTTACTGGTGAATAAATGGTTCCTTTCTAGAACACTACTGGTTTCAATCCCAGAATGAGCATTAGAAAAGCCTAGCTGATGGGAAAAGGCTGGGTCTGGGACAGTACAATGAGAAGCAAAGCAGCAGCAAAGTTTTCCTGGGGAGAAGGATTAGCCTTGGGTGATGTTATTTGAATTGGCTTTCTTCTTTAAGTGAGAAAGCCCCAAAAGGAATGCTTCTTGACTCTGTAAGGAACACAGAGTTTACCTGCAACTACAAGATATCCCATCAAATCCCAGTCTATTTACACTTTTCTGACAGTGTACAGTCTTTTTGTATGCTGGTCGTATAACCTACACATTACCTTTGAAACATCATAACTTGTATAACTTTTTCTTTTCATCCTGGTGAACCTTGCTTTAAAAAAAACAGCTGTGTCTTTTTTCCCCCAGGTAAGGCTTTTCAACGAGGCAACATTATGTAAACTTGTATTGTTACATCCTCAAACCTGCAGTTAGTCAACAAAAGATCAAACAGACCAACACACTTTATGGAAGCCAAAGTCACTCAGACTTTCTCTGAGAAAGCTGCCAGCTTGTGCCTTTTTTTGTGCAAAGGCAAAGATAAGGCTATTTGTCTTTCTTCCACAGTTGAGAATAAATAAGGGAAAGGACAGTGGTTTAAAATGATATCTTAATCAAATCCGTTCATCTAGAAGTTTGTATTTCAAGCCTTTACCTGCATTCCAGACTGAAGTCAAAATGTCAAACTTTACCCCTTTATCTTCTCTCCTCTACTCAAGAGATCTGTATCTTATGAAATGAAACAAGTGTTTTCCTTAAAATGTTTCAATAGGCCTCGATTTTGTAAAACTTCTCTGGCAGGTGCTTTGATTTCACAGAGTTAAAGTAATTGCCACAAAAGGACTGACAAACCTCACAGCTGCTGAAGTAAAAGGAGGAACTGAGTTGTGTGTATGTACGCAGCATGCCCAGACAGGAGAAGAGAGAGTGGACAGGCAGGTTTTTTTGTGTTGAATCCTTTAATGTACTTTCTTTTCTTCACTATTTGACCTATCCTGGTCCTAAGTGTATTTTAGTGCATCACCTGGTTTCTCCTCTTCCCTAATCATCTTCACCAACTGGACCAATTCTGGGTGCTCAGAGAAGAGCAACAAGCATGGTCAGAGCTGCAGAAAACATGACTGGTGAGGAAAGAGTGCAGAACTGTGGTTTGTTTAGTCTTCATACAAGAAGACTGAAATGAAACAGCATAGACTTCAGATACAGACTACAGATACTACATAAATTAGTTGCAGAAGAGAAAAGGACAAACAGTTCTTCATATTCACTGATGACAGATCAAGAAGTAATGGGCTTGGGTAGCACTAAGAGACCTTTTGGTTGGCTATCAGGGGAGAATTTCTTGTGACGTGATTAACTTATGCAAGAATAGCTTGTCCAAGAACCTGTGAAGCCTCCAGCACTGGAGGGTTTTATAAAGAGATCGGTCAGGAATGGTTTCATTGTCCTGGGGAATAACTGATCCTGCCTTAGAGAAATGGGCCGTATGATAAAACACTACTTTGGAGATCTCTGCCCAGATTATCTCCCAAGGCCACCTTTATTTTCATCAAAAAGCCTTGATCCAAAGCTGGACTCGTGGCTCAGACCTTATTCAAACTGAGGGGTTATTCATTCCTTAGCCAAGACTTTGATCTGCACCACTTCATCCCTTCTCATCTACCTTCCTCATTCAGGTAGAGTAGAGCAGAGCAGAGTGAAAATTAAACTCAGATCAAGGTACCACCACAGGTAACACCCTCAGCCAGCATAGTCCTCACAGGCAACCATTCCCTTTCTATTAACATTGCAAGGGGACTGATCTTGCCTGCTACCATCTAATCCCCACAAGGCTTAATTTGAGTCTTGCTGCCCACCTCCCTCCTTCCTTTTCCGTTAAGAAGTTATACACCCTCAGGGGCAGGGACCCAAGAGTATCCTAATGTGTCTGTGCAACACCTAACTCCTTTTGGATACTGTGCTGAGAAATGATGTCATGGACAAAGGTTGCTAAACAAATGCTGGTTTGACACTAATGGGGACTAACTTCCTGTGTTGCAAGAAGTCCCATGACAACCAGGCATCTGCCTTTCCCACACACACTTTCCTTCCCCCCCACCCCCACCCAGAAGTTTTGCTCACGCTGATTTTGAGGACTTTCATGTGTTTGTCCAGAATTGCTGACCATCTCACAGTTTAAACAGAAATGGAGGCCCAGTCAAAGCTATTGCTTTGAATAGAAAGAAGGCCAAAGAAGATCTGCTCTGCTTCCATTTGGCACACCCACACGCCAAAGCCCTGGAGGAGAAAGAACAGGCTTGCTCTCACCTGTCTTGCATCTCCTTGCAGTTAAGGAGATTGTCTCTTTATTCTTAAAAAAGATGTATCACTATTTACATTCATATAGATAGCATGCATTCCTGAGGAGCATGCACAAAGACAAAAATTTTTCTCTCTGCAATAGTGAGTACAACTGACTAACAAAAGAGCATGCCAAACACAGAAATAAGTTTCCACTGCTAAAACACAGCCAGAGAAAGGTTAGCAAAATATTTTGGTGCCCATGAAATCATCCGAAAAAAACATTTTATTACAGTAAACTGCTTTTCTTTCTCCTCCTGTTTAACACCTCTGAGTATAGGTTAAACTGGATTTTCTTGAGTGCTCACGTTTAAATTACTTGCTTCTCTACAGAGTTGTAAATCTAGGCTAGCCACGTGTTCCTTGACTTAAAGATGCTCAAAACACCCAGAATGAAACCTAATGCAAGCCTCATGGAGAGGGAGGAGGAATTAAATGGGGTGGGTGTAATCGTGACATCTGGGTGTACATCCATTAACATCTTTGAACTTCTACCCAAGATTATTTTGGATTGCTACATTTCAGTTTCAAAATAATGACACAGGCTCCCATTTTGTACATCCCTCCCCTCAACAATGTTCCTTGCAGTGAGAAAGTGCAGAACACTCCTTTGCAGATGCATCTTTTTGAACCATCCTGCAGAAGACATTCCTGTAGTACTGCATTATATATAAAATATATGAAGCACCTAATCTAAGTGTTTAGTAAGGACTATCACAGTCAGACAATACATGGACCTGTTCATTCTGCATCACGTGTGTGTTGTTGCTACACTACTGTCCAAGGTAACTGCCACTTTCACCCCTCATCAGCCAAGCAAAAGGTGCAAAGACACGAGCCAGTCTGAAGCTGGAAGATTTTTTGAAGAACAGCATCAGGTTTCATTTTCTTGTACAGCTGACAAAAATCAATTCTGAACCAACTAGAACTTGCAGCTTTAGAGAATGATCCAGAGGACCATTTGCTGTTGTAGTTTTCGCTAATCTTCAGGATCTTAATCTGCTCTTAACAGGGCAATTGCCCTATTTCCCTCAACTCTCTATCTTTATTTTGTGTATTTGGACACTCCAGCTGCTACCATTCCCTTCCAAGTTTACCACCATTCTCTCCTTCCACTCCTTTCCTCATGCTCCAGTTTGCTGCTCCTTTCACCATCTTGTGCCTCACTTCTTTGCTGCTTCTGCAATCTAGAATGTCCTACCAGTGTCTCTGTTTACATCTCTCTCCTTGTTCATGTCTCTATTAACAAGTTATTCCTTTCAAAATGCCCACAAAAAGAGACTAATAAGGGGCCAGCCACTAAGTCGGTCATTTCTTTTCAGCTTTCATGCATCCTGTCTCCTTTGTGTTTAGTCCTTCACACTGTGGGCTGCCTTTCCTCTCTGTCGTCCTGCCCAATGCCAAAGAAACTTCAAAAATAATTAGAACCAATTCAGTTTGGAGAATGAAGTACTGACCTTGCTCTGCTTTCAGCCCTACCATTAAGCTGCTAAGTGATCCTGAATAACTTTTTTAACCTCATCTGTACCTATCCATCTCACCCTGTGACTCCCCACCCCAAGAAGCATCTACGCTCCTGGGATGTTGTTATGTGCTGCTAAAGACCCTAAAACAAAAGAGCCCATTGGCTGGCTCAGCTGGGATTTATCCCCTGTAACCATAGACATCTACAGTGTAAATATCTACATCTGAGCATCCATTTAAGTTCCCTATGCAGTCAGGGGAGAATAGCACTTTTAGGTTGAG
Source organism: Dromaius novaehollandiae (assembly GCF_036370855.1). NCBI lineage: Eukaryota > Metazoa > Chordata > Aves > Casuariiformes > Dromaiidae > Dromaius > Dromaius novaehollandiae. Next base: position 80,976,888 of record NC_088101.1, on the reverse strand, counting down.
ATTCATCTGACCAAATGTAAATATCATTTTTGCAATGAAATGAATTACTCCATCAGAAGGCTTGTATGTTGAAAATAGCCCCCCCAAATATTAGCCAATTGAAATTAATGGGTGAATCTGGCTAAAATAAATAAGTTATTTTGCACCAACTAGGTAACTTTGAGTAAATAAGCTATTCAATAAAAACACACACACACACACACACACACACACACACACACACACACACACTTGATTGAGACATACTAAACATGAAAAAAGAGGTGATTTTCTAAGTCTTTAGAAGTTTCTTTGTAAATGGATCTTTGAATTTCTACTTCCTGAGCAAGTTATGTCACACTTCATGCTCTTGAAGAGTTGTGACTGTTCACAATCCATATAGATGTATAGGTACCAGAAAATCAGCACACCAGATCCACCTCAGATATCCTATTGTTGGTTTTTGGTGAAAAGAAAGCACAGAGCTCCTTAACATCTCAGGAGCTACATTAGAACCTAAATATGGGTGGATGTAACAGCACAAAAATAATTCCTGAGAAAGACATTTTTCTTACCTTACATGAGAACATGAAACTTCCATGAAACGGCATCTGCTGAAGAGCTCTTGGGAAGGAGTATTCTCTTTTCCTATGCAAAGGAAGGAGAAGAGAAGAACAGGCCTTTTGCAATGCAACCACATGGAAAGGTCATGTCACTTACCAAATATGCAGCAATGGAAGAGCTGAATAACTAACTAGCATGAACATTACACCTATCACTGCTAATCAACATCACTTCATACAGCTGAAGTAGCATTAGACTATTGGAGTGTCTTTGACTAAAGCTAAATAACAGAATGAGCTTTCAAAAAAAATTCAAGATTTTGCCAGAAACTTATTACATGCATACTACAAAGAGGTGCTTGTGAGCAACTAGGAAAGAAACAATAATAATAAACTGGAGAAATAGCTTTCATCAGATAATAAATGAATTGCAAATATCAGACATGTCAGAAACACTACTTCCAAAAATAAAACTGTTCCAAAACAGGAATAAAATGAAGTTGTGACTTGGACAAATATCTTCTTCATCTTTAGAAAAGAAGAGACACTGTCCTGAGTGAAGGATATATATTTAAAAAACAAAAAAACAAAAACAAAAAAACCCACACCTTAAGGAGCTCTAGTGTCATTTTATGTACCAGAGTAGAATAAATAAACAAATAAATCAGATACCCCAAAATCCCAAACAATGAGAAATCCACCAGAAAAACCTCCATAAGTACCTTGAAGTCTTCTATAGGATACACCCAAACTACTGAAGGCAGGAGGGTGGTGAGTAAATAGGTACCTTCCTTATGCCTAATCTCTACCACATGTGGTTAACCTCCCCAGGAGGTTACTAGAAGCCCCACAGAATATGTGCTCTTCAGCCTACCTGGCCTCCAATGCCCAGTCCAAGAGAAGGTCTCAGAGCCCACTTGAATCTGCATTAGGTCATGTATGAGGCAAAACCAGGAGAACAGATCTAGCTGTAGAAGTAAAGCTTCCCTAAAGAAGCAAGTTCAGGGATTTCCTTCACATTATTAGCCACAGAGTTATCAAACACAGCTGTGCCAGCAGTACAAGGCTGCAGCAGTCATTGTGGGCAATGGAAAATGGAGATGAATGTAGATCCTGTGAAGCAGATAGGGGAGTGAGAACCATCTGGTGAATCCCTTCCTCCCAACACTCCTAAGGAAGGACTGGTAAAACATGGAGCCTTAAATATTTCAGCTGTGTGAGATCAATACTCCGGAGAAATATTAGGGTGGCTTGTAGCTCTGAAAAGTGGAAGCTGCTCATCCAAATCCTTAGTTTGAAGCCAAGGAATCAACCCCTGCATACAGCAGATGTAAATAAGAGAAGATACAACTAATCAACTGCAACAAAAGCTTCATCAGTCCCTGCAGCACTCCAATCCCATGCCACTGCACTGACCTATAGATCACTTCTAAGGAAAGAGAGGATTGTCTGTTTATAATAACTCTCCTGAGACCACTGAAACACAACTATGTAATGTGAACACCTGGTAACTGAGGACAGAAAGGAGCCAACTAATCTCATTTTGAATGGGCCACCAGCCCAAATACCATTTACATTTATTATCAGGCTGGACTGGATTTCAGCTGGAGTAGGAAAAAACTCTTCATCTTCCAACAAGCCCCCTGAGCCATCCTGTTTGAGAAAGGAAAAGAGCTGAGGCATTGTAGTAAGATAATGGAAAACTTAGAGTCTTCTTTCTCACATCTTTGCTTGAAGTACTTGTCTAATGTATAAAGAGCTATCTTTCCTCAGCAGTAACATTATGCAGGTCTATAAGAAAACAAAGGCTACAGATGTTCAGAAACACCCTAGGAGCAGCCACAGATGAATCCAAACTATGATCTTCCAGTCCTCTTTGAGGTAGAACCATGACAACCCTGCATCTTCAGACATTTGCATTGACTTTTCCTAGAAGAGAATCAGCAGCAGGCTTGGCATTGCTTAGGAGTCCTAATACAGAAATGCCTGTTAGTGCTAAAGAGGGCTAAAAACTCAAAATATTCCTTAGAAACTAGTCTGGACAACAACACAACAGACAGCAAAAGCTTTTCTACAGGAAAACTAAAAATTCTACAGTGGGCATAATTCTCTAGGAAACTCCACAGAAGGATTTAACTAGATTAAATATATTTGCTAGTTCAAATGTAACAAAGCTGCAGTGCTTAGGTTAGTAAATAAAATTCTGCTGTAATGCCACTGTTTGTGATTGAATCCTTTAAGATTACTGCTTCCTTCCTTCCTTTGGCCAATGAGCACGTTTGATGGTGGTCACTAAAGGAGAGGGATGTTTGAGAAACAAAAGTCAGAGGTGACTTTATAATAAAGATTCGTTTAGACTACTGAGTATTGATTACACACAAAAGTCAGACAGTGTTTGTATGCAAATGTAGGGGAGTAGCGAGAGGGAACCTTCACTAAAAGGGTTCTTTTTTCTTCATTAATGTTTACAAAGCAAGTAAAAATGACATAAATTCGGAATGAAGACTGGAAACACACTGGACATGGCATTCACGTCACAGTGCTCTCAGACCTCTTGGGCTAGCACCACGTGCTACTGTCACATTCAAGTGCTCTCTTCATCTTGGTGAGTTACTATCATCTTCAAATGGGTCTGTGACCTCACCTTAGTAGGACACACTATGTGCTGCTGCACCCAGGGAAAACCTTTACTCATTAATTCTTCATCCCTTGAGCAGAATGGCTGCACTTAGTAGAGGTAGTAGGAATATACTCAGTGTCTTCAATTCTTTGCCATGACTTTGCTCTCTCTGGCTGGAAAGCAAGGAGAGCAGAGGATGAGACTGAGAAGGACAGTGCATGATAAGGGATAGAGAGCATATTCTAAGAGGGGACTGTTGTCTTTACCTTCAAATTGTGTCAGGAAAACAAGCCACAAAGCAGTCACAGACCATGACAGTAGCAATTATCCACATGAAATCACTTCTGCTATGCTCTGTCATCAGCCTGTGTGAATGTACCTAGAGAAGGGACGGGTGCAAGAGAGACAAAGGCAGTGGATGGCCTTGTACAGAGGCAGGTGCTTTAAAGCAGCTTCCAGGTGGCAGTAGTGCAGTATTTTTTAACTGTCTCCTGAAAGAAATCTGCATCTGTCATTCAGACAGGGTTTCTTTTTACTCTCCTGGAATCACGTGGCTTGATTTCACGAGTAACAGTAAGAAAACCACCAGGTAAAGATTTTTAGCAGTTACTGTGAAATGGTCAGAACTGCTTTGTTTCAAATCTGTTGAAATAGGAGGCCAGGGATGAATGGAAGAGCTGGCAGTCTGTGCAGGCTGAAGTGAAAATTAATTTGCTGAGTCCTGTCATTCAGATAAGGACAAATAACCAAGCCCAGCTCTGGAGTAAGAGTGTGCAAGACTTTTTGGCAAGGGTCAAGGAGGCATAAGGGTGCCGGTAGGGAGATATTTCCAAAGGGGGTACTGTGGAAATAGCACCTAAAAGACAAAGTATAGAAGGCAGTGAATGCCAGTGAAGGGGGCTTCTGGTTTCCTGGGTAGCTAAAAAAAAAAATGCAAGGTTTTTTTGCAGAAAGGAAGAAACAGAAAATCTGCAGTACAAAACTAAGTATGCAAAATCTTCCCACCACTTTCATCTAGCTATATTATTGCTCAGAAAAAAAAGAGATATTTTAGGTGCAGCTTTAAAACAGACAGTCAATTCCTTGAAATTACACAAAAAGGGTGGTTTTAATTTCCACACCGAAGTACTTTCTTTTGCTTGATGTCAGTAAGAGACCAGGACAACATGGCTCAGAAGAACAGTAGGAAGCTTTGTAATGTATGATTACAGAATGGAGTTAACAGGGACAGTAATTTGAATGTCTTTAGTGACAGACCTAATATTAATTCCTTTCAGTCTAGCAAATGGAATTGGAATATATTGTTAGCAAGGATTATATTATATGCCATACTATAATTACAGTATATAATTATTACAATACTTACATATAATAAATATTGTTATAATGTAGCAGTCCCTGTCTTGGCCTCCTCATGCACACATACATGAGACAATACACTTCCCACGAGTCTTTTGACATGCCAGACAAATGGCTGTTCCAGAGAAAAGACAAAAAAGGAAATTAGATCGAGGCCAGGGCAGAGGAGAATGGGGTAGCTCAGGCCTCACTATAAGAATGAAAATTGCCAAATGTAGAAGAAAGTGGAGCATGGAGAGGCAGGGACAAAAGGAGAAGTGGGGATATCCCAGAGACAAGCAGAGGCAATGCAAGGCAGAGCAGGAGGCCCTACGGGCACCATGGGCAGGAATAACACAAAGAGAGCAGGCAGTATGGAGGGGCAAAGACAGGTTATTTGAAAGAACAGGGAGAGACAAGAGGAAGGAGTGAGGACAGAGAGCGATAAAACAGCGAGCACAGGAGGGCACAGGCTGTATAGAGAGCAGCACGTGGCAGCGATCAGTCGCTTGATGGACGAGATGCCCAACTGCAGGGCCCTTCTGCACTTCCCACCCTGCAGCCACCATCGCAGCCACATCGGGCCTTGAGTGCAGCAAATGAACACGACGAGGAGCTGACAGTAATGCAGTTAAAGCATGGGTTCAAACTAAACTGCTAGAAAAGGGTTTTAATTTTTTTTTAATCTCAAAATATTCCTTAAAGGCAGCTCCTCAGCAGGAGCTGTAGGAAAATAGGCTGCTTACGGTTTAATGAACTAGTCCCACAGAGCCTTTCATAAAAAAGTTACAGTATTATAAATGAGAAATGTTGTAAGAATAGCTAAAATGGGAATTTACACAAAGTATGGTGCCTTTTATTTGCATATGACCTCAATGATTATGTGCAAGATTTGGCCTTCCCCATGAAGTGCCACGTTATGGTTAGAGAAATACGATGCCTTTGTTTTGGCAGAAAATAAATCTCTTAAGGTAATCAAAAATTCATGCAATATGTTCTAAAAATATCCCCCCCACAAACTCTCTGTGCCAAACAAAACAGGATAAAATATTTGCCTTTGACAGAATATTGATCTATAAAATGTTTCTTCTCTCTCCTTTGCCCTCCTGATTTTCTTCCAAGCTCACTTCTTCTGGTGTTTTCAACAGAGCAAAGGGTCCTTCTGGGAAGGAACATCTCGAAACATAACTTTTCCTGCTGTCCCTATGCTGAGGCCCTTTGCGCTGTTCTGGATAGAGAGGATTAAATCCATATTTAGCTCTTTAAACTCCCCTCAGCGTTTATAAGGACCTTAGCATGAACAAGGACTTAATATGCACATTATTGCAAAGTTGCTTTGGGTGCCATCTCCGCTGTATAGAAATAAATGGAAGTGAACCCGGAAAAAACATTTCACTTCCTATGCAAGTCAATCCACCTAAAAAGAAATCCTCATAAAAAGGAACACTGCTGGAGGCAGGGCGCTCTCTGAATAAAGTGTCTGTGTGCTCAGTTGGTGGATTTCACATTCATTGCTGTACACCACTTGCTTTATAATGCTGCAGTGATGCAAAGCACTTGTGCCAGCTCAGAAATACAAAGTTTAGGATCACTGGAACAGCAGTGCAAAGCAGCTGGGATACACCAGTGTATCTGGTACTTGCTATACTGGTTGTGGAAACTAATTTAGACCAGCTGTGACCTCCTTACATTAGCCACCACTCACCTGTCACATCTTTTTGGCTTGGGGCCTTCCCTCCTTGTGAGGAGAAGGCGTACCACTCTCCTCTCTGAGATCAGGGTTTTGTGTAATGTCTGCTTTTCTCCAGAGGCCCAGCTGTGTTAAGAGACTTCTGGAAGTCTCTGACTGAACAAAGGACTGAACAGGGCTTTTTTGGGTGGGGGAGGTTGTTTTTTTGTTTAGTAGAAACAGCAAAACACTGGGGGATACGCATTTCCAAACAACAAATATTCCACCTGTCTCTTTGACCTGGCATCCTGTCACACCAGCATAGTGATGGATTAAAGCTTTTATACAGTTGACTGGTGTTTCTGAGTCTCATTTTTTCCATCAAAGGCTCTGTTTCCCCATTAGCAAGTGTTTTTATTTGTGCAGACTACAGGGCTTTGTTTGTATGTGTTTGGCCAGCACTGGCTATGCCTGGTGAAAAGAAGGTGGAGACACAAGCCAACCTTTTTGTGACTGCCTTTTAACAGATCCAAAATGCTGCTGATGGATGGCTGTCCCTTCTGCTCCTATGCTGTACTTCAGGCAGAACATTACTGAGATAAACCAATCTAACCTTATATTAAGCATAAGCTGCCATATGGTATAAAAGGGCAGCTTCAAATCCACTTATTTCATTACTGCATTTGTGGGACAAAATCAGGTATGAAGGAATTTAAATATCGAATTTTCTTGCACAAACTTATAATTTCTTTATTTGTGAGGAAGAAAAAAACCAGGGCTTATTGTGAACTAAGAGTTATTAATTTCAAAATGCAGTCAGTCAAATCAACATATAGTAGTTGCTGGCAACCGAAATGATGTACCAAATGAACCATCATATTTTCTGGCAAAGATGATGTAAGGAAATCTGGTCATTGGACCTTTTTTTTTTTTTTTTTTTTTTTTTTTCCTGGAATACTATACTTCTAAAATAGCAGCTTTTGGATTTTTACTGTGACTTGAGCAGACAACAGACATTTCTTTATGGGTTTTACCCCGTGAGAATTTTCAAGAAAAATTCAATGAAAGGATGAGCAGGTTATCTATGGCTTGTAACCTGTCACCTTCTCAATGCTGGAAGGCTGGGCTAACTAATCTTATCATGACACAGGAAGACTGTGCCTGGGACCTAAGACTGGGACTACACATAGCCCCATTCTGTGCCATGGAGTCATAGTTTCATCATTCAGAGCTTTGTCATGCACTGCAGTTGTGCCCAGCTTTTGCGGAGCAAAATGAACATTTCCATCTCCAGCTTGAAATCTGGAAGCAGCCTGAACCAGTGACAACTCATTGGCATAATTCTTGTCATGGACATTAAGCAGGCTGTCGGACATTGTGACAGTGCCAGCTACCAACCACTTTTGAAATGCAGCCCCAAGACCCAGCTCATTGCAGGCACCTAGACCTGAGATCACAGAGCCATCTGAATCGTGTCGAGTTCTTGCAAGGTTCTCACCAGGAAGAAAATATTGCAGTTCCTCATGTGATGAAAGTGGAAAACAATTGCGGCTACTCCCAAAAATCTGTCATACAAAAAAAGCTGGGAATTCATGACTAAAAGTGCTTATGTATACTGTCATATTAAAATGGGTTTCTCTCTTGGGAAAACAACTCTGCATGCTATACTTCTGTGAAACACATGTCAGGTAAGACAGTTAAATTGCTTTGGGAAAGTGAAATGAACTAATATCCCTCCTGAGAAGAGCAAGATATCCTTCCTAAAGATGCCATAGCTTTTCCTTAAATCATGCATCCAAATCAAGGAACTTGCAACTTTCATTGCAAATGCAGAAGGGAATCAAATGTAAGAATCACTGCGTGGAAATAAGAAGCTTTGCACAACTTGGTTGAGTTCCTTCCTCTACCTTCTTGTCGCACTAAATCCTCTTAAAAGAATTAAAATAATCTAGTGAGACTGTGTCTTACTGACCATTCACTACACTAATTTGATGCTTTCAGTTTAAGACTGGAGAAGTTTATGCCGTTGATAAATGATTTTGTATTTTTTACCAAAATACAGTGCTGTGGGAGTGTGTCATTTCAGTAACAATCTACCTTTCACCTATGCTGTTGGTCCCTTTCAGATTGTAACTAGAATCTCTCTCTAAATGTATCGGAAAAAATAGGGAGGTTTCACAAAGTATTTAGAAACTCCCTCGTGCCGAGCTTCTCACAACTTAATGCTAAGTATTGGTCAGAACGAAGAAGGCTCTAATACTTATGGTAGAATGGGACAGAATTACATCTGACAGGTTGATCTTCATGTCTCCAGGATCAGTGTTAACAAACCAGTGGAGTAGTTTCTCATTAGATTTTTTTTCTAGTTAATTTCTAGTTTTATTACTGGGGCAATATTTTTCTATGCACTTGCAGAAACACAGCCTTGCTCAAAACTCTTCGGAGATTTGCCAATTTATAAGCAGTTTGTGATCTGTACTTGCAAAACAGTCATTTTTTGCCCCTGGAGATATTAGGGTTTTATGGTAGAACTTTGCATATCTGTGTAAGATCATGCACATATATGCACAGAAGTGTGTATTGTTGCATGAGCAGCCTCCGAATTGAAATTTCCCATAAATGTAAACTACTCCACACAAGTGATATAGTACAAATGCAATTACATCAGTGTGTTTCTTACATATTTTGGCAAATTACTAGGATCTGGTTATCAAATTTATGATGTTCTGCTCCCGTAATAAATAATCTGTGAACCCATTAAAACTGTGTTTCTCATATGTCGTTAACTACGGATAGACTGAGCACATGTGCAAGCATAATCTTCTTCCCAAAGCCAGATACTGTATATCAAACTTCAGGGCTTTCTATGTTGCCTGTTTGTAATATTCCTGGAACCCAGGGAATTAAAATGTGTGCTATGTATTCAAGACTTATAAAAGATTGGGTTCACTTCTCCAAATGTCAAGTAAGTTTTCCCCTGAATAGATTCATCTCAGTTCTCATTGAGTATCGCCCGTAGTCATATTCAGGCCTCAATCTGCTAATAACCAGCGAAAAGTAACCCCTCCAATTTTAACTTGCATAAAATTACATCTAGGCAAAATATGTTCTGATAACATGGCAACTTCCAGCTTCACCCTAAACTCACAAATGTCAGATCACTTTTATTCTCCTCTATCCTTGTGTCTACCTTGTTTACAGCCACTAGCAGATAGTTTTATTTTCCTTACATCCCACATCAATTAATCTCCAGCCAATTTTATATCCTTTAGCATGAGAAAACTTTGTCTCCCTCATAAAAAATAAATCACCCTGAGAGTGAAAAAAAAGAGGGCAGGAAGATTAAATGATTTGCCCATGGTTGCCCTGGAACACTGTGGTCATGCCAGCTTGCAGAATTTCAAGTGCAATATTGCAGAAGTGCAAGTGCAATAAACCACCCTTCCTTTATGCAATAAATACCAATGCTTTTGCAAATATTCATGAATTCAACCTGAGCAGAATTTTGATCTTTCTGCCAGCAAACACCACATCTTACTGCAAAACAAGCAAATTGCAGTTTGAATAAGAACTGGTAATTTTTTAATCACTCTGTGTTACTCTGTAGCAGTGAAAATTACACTCCGTCTTCCGAATATTCATCTTGTCCTCTTGCCCACATTTAGTTGTGAATTTTTGAGAACATTTTTACCCTGTTCTGTTTCTGATGAACCTCAGAGAAGACATTTGAGTGATATAACAGCCATCTAGCATGTTTACTAAATAGTTCTTTCTTACATCGCTCCAACTGTTTTCTTTGGAAGAAAACAAACATTCTTACAAATACAACAGATGACATATGAAATGATAAAAGTGCCTATTGGGTAAATCAAAGATTTCCTTTATTCTCAGAAATATGCAGCTTTAGAAGTCTAATGTGGAGTGCAGTACTATGCCAGATACGTTTGGAAACCATCCCAAGTATCATTTTGAAACTCAGCCTATTAAAAAGTTTTGGCAATTTTAATCATGGCTACAAAAGCTTCAGCAAAATTGCTGTTTTAATGAGGTCAGTTCTGCCAGGAAGTGACAAAGCAACCCATGCCATCTGTTTGCATCTACCCACATTTAAACTATTAACGTGAGCCAAACTTACAGTCATCAGTATTGTTTTACTGGTATCATTATCTGGCCTAAAAATAAGCTTTGCTGAAGTAACTCTACCGAAATCAGCATTGTTGCACCAGATACAAGTTTGACCCAGTGGGGTTTTTTTGGACAGAAAAGAAGATAGGAAAAATTCAGCTCCATATGCCATGAGTGCAAGTGAACCTTGGCAAAGCAGATGAATCCTTTTTTTCACATATGCATTACAAGCTGAGAACTAACTACATTTGAGGCTCACAGTGACGGTATTGGGAATCTCTATGGAATTTCAGTGTTCAGAATAAAAACAAGTCAAAAAAAATTATCTGTATCACTATCATGTTTCTATTCAACAATCCAACATGCAGTAGCTAAATAAATCAGACTGGCTTCTTTCTTATGCAAGCCCTAGATCCTTCAAGATTTTTTCCCTATATTTTTCCCAGCTATAAAGCCTTTGGACAATTGTGCTATTGAAACATGATTATGGGCATTAGTGGCTTCCTTATACTTCAGTGCAAGACTTAAAACCACAAATTGATTTCTCATTCCAAAGATATACCCTGCTGAGAAACTTCTGCTTGTATGTCATGACATCTCTGTCTACACATTAAAATGAACTAACTAACACCACTAGTCTTGAGTGTAAACTGCAGGAACCTGGAGCATTTCTTGGTCTCTAATTCTGAGTATGTGCTCCACTTATGTCCCAACTCCAGGCACAGGGTGAATCCTAAGTGCAGATCTGTGCTTTCCACCCCCTTACTCCTCCTTTCCCTGGCCTGCCATCATCTAAGCTCTCAGAAGATGACACTGGCACATGGATCGAAAGGAACTCAACGCAAGATTCAGTAAGCGCCTTGATCTGGGCAGCATCAGAATTGTGATGTGCCATAAAACACTTGCCCTGCAGTCTATAGGTATTAAAAATGCTTCAAAGCATCCCAAAGAAGATGCAAGGCAAATACCTGCGCCAACCTATGTCATGCTGATGAAGATTAGTCTAGATATTTTAAGCAACAGTGTGGTTCCATTCACAAATCTGTTTCTTAATGCCACCTTCCAAATAAGGAGAAAAAGCAAAAGAGGAAATTTCGTTTAACAAATGATGCTCTGTCTAAAGAACCAGTGAAGGTTTTCAGATGGGAATGATGTGAGTTTGTGAGAAACAAAGAGCATTTACGCAGCTGGCAACACAGCAGTCCTTCATGCTGGAATATTTAGGCCTACAAACATGAATTTATTTATTTCATTTTTGACTGTATGACATTATACACACAAAAAAAGAGATGGACAGGCAACCTCTCTATGTTGTTTAACAGGTGCTAACACAAAACAGAGCTAATCAAAGCAGAAGAAGAGAAACTGTAAGATTTTAGTTAATATATTTAGGATCTGGAATAGGTCATTTCTTAGTTGATGGAGAGGCAATTTTTCCTGGTTTCCCACTTGCTTCCCACATTTAAGAGTGAAATACATGTGTGCAATCACTATACTCCAGCACTCTTTAATACAAGAAAGATGTTAGTTTAGTGGCTGACTGTAGACATTCTCCTGCAATAGGGATAATTCTCGCTGGTGGTAGCTCACAGAATAAAACACCTTCCCAATTCCTTGGGCCTTTCACGATTTTATTTTCTTGTTTATTAAAAAATTAGGTATTATCACCTATATCCTCTGAGTTAATGGCACAATTTTTTCATTTTGGTCAGCTTATGTTATAGTCTCTGAGATTATACCAAAATATAGGAATTTCGGTTTGGTCTTCAGTGTGGTTCATATGTATCACAAATCCAATACATATCACAGGCCAAAAAAAGCACACAACAGAGGATGGCATGTCTGTAAAAGTCCAGAGTGCTGCAGCACACTAGCAGGCTAATGTGTCAGAACTGAGCACTATTATATTCATATAAGTCTACACACAAACAGAATTCTCAGACCTAAATGAAATTACTCTGGTTTCATGTCAGGCCTACATAGAATACGTTATCATCCATTACCCATGACCTTGTTCTGTCTGTAAATGATGGCAGGCTCTGGTGCCTTATGGAGAGCTATATTGCCTGTTTACTTTACATACTAGAACAATAGGCAAAAAGTAGTCTGCTTTGTAAAGATCTGGTACAGCCTGATTTATACAAAGACTATGTCCTGCTTTTTGATCAAACTTTTTGAATGTATCAATCTTTCCTTTTTTTGAACGCTGCTCCTTTTATCTTGCACGCCTGATTCTTAATCAATAGGATCTACTTAAACAATAACATTAACAAATGTTTCCAGAGTTTTGTGCCCACTTAATGCCAACATTCACAGGGGTTTATAGATTTTGAATTACCTTGTTTGGTTCACATTTTATTTAAAATCTCAGGATATCATGTTCAGACTTTAAAGAAAGTTACAAGGTGTAACTTTGATTTTTCTTTAATCACAATAAGTCACAGTTCTTAAACCAAGATTACCTCACATGTTGCTGGGCTGGATCACCCCAAAGGCACAGGCACTGCTGCAGTCCTGGGCAGAAGCGTAGAGGCCAGCGTAGAAGTCTAGAGGCCAGTCCGCGCCAGCTCTGACGGTGACTGTTACAGCCAGCCACTGCAGAAAAAAGGTGCAAATGAACAGGTTTAGGGTGAGCTACAAGGAGAAATTATTCCTAACCCAAGCCCAGGCATTAGTTTAAGCTCCGAAAAAATATATCTTTCCAGGTCATGCAAAAGTAGGAAAAAACTAACCCAGATTCTCTTTGATACACAGGTAATCCATACCCACTCAGCTTTGCTCTTCCTGGGCTGCTCCTTTCTGTACCTCTTGTTCTTGCCAGCCTGAGTACTTTTCCTAAACAGCCACCTGCAGCACTACCATCTCCTTCCTATCTGTGCAGCATAAAATGTCCCCTCAATGAAATGTCTTCTAACTCCCACTTTTTAAATGCTTGCCTTTGTGTTTTCCTTATTATTTCATTTTCCTCCTAGAGGTCTCGATATAAAATTTCCGAGGTATGTCTGCCTGGAACCATCTTCTCTCTAAATTAACAGCTCTGCAATGACCGGGAGTATAGCAAGTAACTACAGAGAAATGTATTTTTTTCCTATTTTATTTCCATATTATTTTGTCAGTGGGAGAAGAGCTTCATGGTAGCCTTTGGTAGCATGTAGTGGGATGGCAGCAGTAGAGGCAATGAAACACCATTTAGTAGTTGCATCTAAAAAGTTATTGTTACTAATAGTAAACAGATTTCTATACTTTTGCATGCTATGCTATTAAAAAGGGATACACAAATAATTCACCTGAACACACCGATACAACCTCCGCTATCTATCATCCATAAATACCTACCTTAGTCCCCAAATAGAAAAAGTTAAACTATGGTATGTTTGATTTTAAAACAGTAATAGAACAACCGTTTCAATAACATTTGATACTTATTTTCTGAAGCTAAATCCAGACCAACATCCATATTAAGCAAACACTGGAGCACTAGTAAACTCTCTAAAGTCTCCAGCACTGGTTCTCAGTGTGGAGCTGGAACGATGCAGCAATGAATCAGTTACATACTGTAGACAACACTCCAGCTGTCTTACAATAAACTGAACTGCAGCAGCTCCAGAAGTTCACAGTAGCGGTACTAATTTTTACCAGCTGAGGACTTGAGCCTTTATCTTTTGTTTAGACTTGAGAACAGACCTCGGATTTCTGCAGTGTGATTCTCTTCTAAACAAAGGGCTGATCTTTGGTTTTCCCCTTTTGCTCCGTTGCTTCTAGCGCCAGCAAGTACAGAAAGCTCTTTTCCAGTAAGCGAGGAGTGTTTACATGATTCGTTTGGCCTCGGAGAGCAAGATCTGCCTCGCATTGTGAGAGCATGCAGCTCTTATGACAAAATGCCATTTAATATCACGAACAATGCTGCCATGAATGCAGGAAATAGAGTACCTACCACATGGGTGCTACTGAAATGAAACTCGTCCCATGTGCCAGCTTCACAAAAAAAAAAAGAGCACTTTGTTTCTGCTCAGCCTTGGCAAGCTTTTAACCCCGACTAATTTAACATTAAAGCTACACTAGCTGTCTCAGATCCATATTGTTAAAGCCAGCTGGATATGCCAAAAACTACAAAGAGAGAAAGCTTTTTGCCTAAACAAATAATACTGACTGTCACTTTGTATCAGGACTTAATCCTGTTAATGAGCTACAGGTGGGGCAATTTCCCTGATTGAATGCATTTTTCAGAGACCATTACCGTTCAACGTATTGCATGCTGATAGCCATAAGGTATGTACTGTAATCCTGACCTCAGTCTTACTCAGCTGTTCATTATTTAGAGTGCCTTTTGCCTTTACATTTATTCAGACCTGCTATCTGTATCACAACTGCAAGGAAATGCTGTTCCGGTTTATAGCAGGGTTTGCAAGATGTGTTCAGATTTGAACCAGACTGCAGATCCGCATTCTGTGTTGCTTAAAAGTTTTTGAGGGATTTCAGCTGGTATCATACTAGATCTACTCTACTGTACTGAATACTGGAAATTTCACAGGATTAAACCGACTGCAATGAAAATGAGATACATACTTGGGTTACTCCACTTCCAATTCTGAGACCTCACTTTGTGCTACATTGAAACATGCCCTTGGATTGGATAAATTTAACTTCTAATTACCTATGAAAATTAGTACAGAAAAGCTATTAATGTTAATAACAAATTATTTTTAGTTTTTAATTTTTCAAGTATATTGTTTAACTTCTGTAATTTTAATAATCCCAGAGTGTTTGCATGGATCCAGAAGGAGACAGAGAAAGCTTTTCCCTTCTTTTGAGACCAAATGGTTGAGTTCTTCTTCCCATCTATGTCCTATGGTCATTCATGGAAGGCAAATCCTTCCAGTCTTATCCAATGGAAAGATACAGCTTCGGTCTCAGGAAGCCCCTTGAAACCTCTGCAAGTACTGGGAGGTATCACTGTGCACTTGTCCTGTTCTTGTATTTTTGCTGCTCAGGTGCAGCATTCTGGGTGAGGTGGTTCTTTGGAAAAGTTTTTTTGTTTTAATGTGCCATCCTGACTGCCTTAACTCCACTTGCTTTCAAGAAGGCAAAAGAAAAGGAAAGTAGGAGGAAAAAATAAGGGAGAAGAAGTGGCCAGGATAACCTATATTACTGTCTTATGAATGTAAACATTCTGTTTCAGAAACATCGTATTTTTAGGTTAAATATTTGGGGTTTATGATCTTTTGGTTTTTTGGTTGAAAAGTGAAAAAATATGGTATACATAGATATTTTTTGAAAGCATGACAAAGTTTTTCAAAAATCACCGCTTTCAAAGCTCATTTGTATTCACTGAAAACCAGTTCTACTGCAGAAAACCACTGGTGCTACTCGCACGGATGGAACCTGCACACCTCACTTCCTTACTCTGTTTTGCAGATTGCTACCACATATGATTTGCAGCCCATTTTTAAACTAAATACTAGACAAAAAATGGTTATTTTGGGTTAGATTAACAAGCACCTTCCTGAGTACAGGAACTAATAAGAGGCTGGCCTCCTGCAGATGGCTATCTCATGCTTTGTTTGTTTTTACCTGAATTAGATTAGTACTGCAGTTTGATTTCACCCTTATTAGACACTAGGAAGGCCTCACAATGTAGCACTAGGCTCAGGGAAAAGTTCATGAGGAGTTCACAGCTAGTTAGACATCCCAGGACCCACATGGCAGAGAGACCTTGCAGTCACCTGCTCATGCACCTTCTCTGGTGCCCCAATGCTATTGCATCCATCCAGTGGCCTTCCCTCCATGGTGAACTAAAAAGTACTCTCTCTCCTCTACCTATTTGCACAACATGTATAACAGAAGCTCACTATGAAGTCTATTTAAAAAATATCAGGGTTATATGTCACATAAATATTTATGGCAGAACACCATCCTAATAGCCAGACATAGCTGACACCCCAAGAAAGGGTATATGTAACTGCTGCCATTTAATCTAACTTTTTTATGACTTTGCTAAATCATTTGTAAAATTAGTGGGTTGTGGGTTTTTGTTCTTTTTAAATTTTTAAGCTAAATAATCAGCCGCATATTTTAAAGGTATATTCAGTATTGCCAAAAGAATAATATCAGGTTTATGGAGAAGAATTCAAACATAAATCCTACTAATTGTCAAGCAAAAGTTTGTATTTGTTATCTTTCCGGTTATAAGAATCTGACTGCCAGAAACTTGGTCATTTATGACGTTATCCAGCAAAACATATGCATGTATCTCTTGTTAAATCACCAAAACTCAGGATGTGCTTAAGAACTGTGAGCATGGCCTGCAGTGTTTCACCCCTGCTTAACTTTCAGAGACACTGTTCTTTCTAAAGTATAAGACACTTGTTGCTCTATTTTAAAAATAATTGTTGGCAGCAAATAGATATATTCCAAGCACCTCTGCCCAAAAAGTTTCACAAAGAATAAAATTCCCTCTTGTGCAGATGGCAGGACTCAGGTATCACTTCTGTCCTACTTAATTATATTTTCAGTGCATGAGTGGAAGATCAGTGGCTCACAAGCTGTTTGCTGACAATCTTTGCTTGAATAAATTCACTGTTGGATGCCAGATCCTCAGATGGTAAAATCTGGCCTATGCCCATTGACTTCAGTTTAGCTGTACTATGTTAATATACTATTCTGGGATCTACTTATTTCTGCTTAATAGGAAAATGTAAGAGGTTATATTCCATGAATAGCTACAGTTTTCAGTGTCTTGGGGCATAAAGAATGTGGATTAGGGACTATGTAAATTTGGAGAAAATATATAACTAATATAGCAATATCTCATTAAAAGCGATCTCTGCAGTAATACGACATTACATACGGTATGTTCAAACAGTTGAATCCTGCTGAATGATAATTCAGGTAAAGCAAAACATTGATTAGCATATCTTGAGAAAGCTCTAAAGCATTCTGCATAAACTTCAGGTTTTTACTCATGAACTAATTAATTTTTTTGGAAACAGTCTGCATTTATGAATTTTGGAAGCTAAATGAAGCACAGCAGGGACTCCAGTTTATTGCCTAACAAAAACTATTACTCTCTTTAACAGTTCTGACAGGCACAGCTAAGTCTTATGAGAGCCATTCCCCTCTCTCCAACCTCTTTTTTTCCTCCCAAACACTCTGTTGCCATATTAACAATCAATTTAGAAAATCTGCAATTACCTCAACAGCATATTTTAGGGAGCTGATTTCTGATTTATATCTCTCTCAACTTATTTTCAAGGAAACAGTGTAATGAAATAACAATTGCAAGTGACAGGAAGGCTTTTAACATGTGTGTGTGTTTTATGTACGATGTACATATATTTGTAGTGTTTACTTTATAGTCTGTAAGTTTAGTGATAATGTTTGTAGCTCTGTCATCAATAACTGAGATAAGAGTTATAAGGGAATAATATTCTGAAACAAAAATTGTCCCAAATAAAGAATGCCTAAATTGTAATTTATTTAAATGTTTGCACATATGAACAATACTTATGAAGTCACCTCTTGGTCTGGATTATAGACCCAGAATGTGTGGAGCAGATGTCACTGCACATGTGTTACAATGATTAATAATAGCCCTTAGGAAACTCATTCCGAGTGTTATGGGGAGAGAAGTGAAGAGGCACTATGACACAATGATTCAGAAGAGTTTTCCCAGCTCTGTCAAGGGGATGTCTTTCTGCCCCATCCACATATTCCTACAAAGACTCCAAAAAGCTGCCAATTTCAGCCCACTGGTGAAACTCTGAACTCCTTATTACTGAAACCAAAAAGCCTGCCTTCCGAACTCCTTATTACTGAAACCAAAAAGCCTGCCTTCCTGTCTGCGTGCAAAAAGGCTTCACAGTCTGCCTTTAGAGCATTATAATTTGCTGGTTCTGATTTATGGCGTGAAGGAGAGTGACTGTGGCTTTGGGGTGGCTTGCTAAGTTTCCAGAATGGAGGTAAACGGGAAATATGCAGCAGCCTTTCTGTAAAGCTTCAGGCAGTCCATCATATTTAAAGGAGCAAGTGAAGATATAGATGTGCCATGTCCATGTGCATCCATGGCAGGATGTCAGTTGTTCAGCAGATGCCTGCAGACATATACCCCTGCATCATATATAACCTGCAAAATGTGAATGGATGGACTCTTTGATAAAGAAATTACTTCGAGGTCTCAAGGAAAGCTTTTAGGAAGACAACATTGTATTCATTATAGGTTGTGAGAATAGCAGTGATATTAAAGGAAAAACCTTATTATGTGTAAAAGCTGCTTTACATTGCATTCGCCCATTTTGCACAAGAACTATTGAAAACTCTGATAAACTGATATATGAATAAGTAGAAAGCGAGTTTACTGCATGCAGATTTGCACTGTTTCTGATACAATTTTTCTCAAAACCCACTGTGCCACCCAAATGTCATTTATACATGACTTTCCATGAAGATATATAGTATTGCAGGCTTTCAAAATACTAGACTAAGGCTGTTAACCATATTGCTTTAGACTTGCACCAAAATCAGAGTACATGAAGGAAGTAGACAATTGGCAAAACTGGCCTTTCCACCACATAAGATCTATATCTTGGGAAAAGCATAGTTTGTGGAATAAAACTCTAATGTATTTACCATATGCTATGCTTGAAGCTTTTTAAATTCGCACTAATAATCTGCAAATTCAGTAATTCACACACACAAACTGGTACTTTCTTTTCACATTTCAGCAAAGATTTAATGTATGGTGTCATAACATTATTAGGCTTTATTGCTTTTACCGAGCACACTGTATAAAGTCCATTGTTATGCTGTGAAATGCTGTCAGAAGTAATGATAACTACACTAAGTTTGTGAAGAAGTGGAAGGCCTCTCTTATACAGGAGGAA